>NW_027185761.1:76393124-76398253 GCF_028583685.1 Petaurus breviceps papuanus | reverse complement strand
AAATGACTGTTTAATCTGCAGAGAGGTTGTAAGGATCTTTTCACGGCAATCTAGGCTCTCCCCTCCCTTTAGAAGGCAAGGGCCCTGAGGGCAGGAAGCTGGGAGGCCTTTTATTCCCTCAGGCTCAGATATCCATTGGGCTGCCTCCAGGAGCCTCCAAAGAGAGTCACCCAGGAGGGGCCGCTATTCCACTCAGTGCCAGGACACGTCAAGGGTGGCCTGCAGGGCAGCAGCTACAAAGAATATTGTTCCCATTTTTCAGAGGATAAAACTGAGCATCCGAAAGAGGGAATGATTTGCCCCTCATCACACAGGAAGGAAGGAAGTGGGATCTAAACCCAGGTCTTCCAAACTCTAACTGAGGCATCACGGCCTCAGAGAAGTGAGCCAGAAGAATGCAAGGGCAGGGGGGCATGGCACTGGGCAGCAGCGTAGCTGTCCTGGAGCTCACACAGCCCAACATGCGCCTGGTCTCCAAAGGAAGCATCTCTGGTCCATGCCATCTGGAACCTGCTCCTTCCTCCAGACCCACCACACATAGAGATGGCCATGCCCATGGTCCCGCCACCATCACCTACCAGAGTTCCACTTCCAACCTCTTAAACTCTGACATCCTGACCTAAACTCATGCCCCCTGAGCCAGCCATTTTCTTCTCTCTCCCCCACCCTGAAGCACCCCCTCCTCCCTCAGCTTCCTTTTCTGTTTTGTCTTCCCCTGGTAGATTGTAAGCTCCTTCAGAGCACACACACACACACACCCTCAACCACCACCAATGACTCCCTAGTACCTCCAGGATCAAATAGGAAATCCTCTGTTTGGTGTTCAAAGCCCTTCAAAACTGGAACATCTCCAACTTCTCCTTGTCTTCTGCCTTATTCCTTCCTGTGTACTCTGGGATTTGGCTCCACTGGCCTTTCTCTTTCCCAGATAGGACACTCTCTCTCATCTCCCATCTCCATGCCTTTACCTGGTCGTCCCCTACCTACCCCTCCAGAGCTCCAAGCTCCCCCCTCTCCCCCTCAGGGCTCCAAGCCCCCTTTCTGCAGGCAGCCTTTCCCAGCACCACCATCCCTTCAGATGATTACCTCCCATTTACTGACTGAACCTTGAGTGTACGCAGTTATTTCCACATCATCTGCCCCGTCAGATCATGAGCTCCTTGAGAACAGTGATTGGCTTTCACCTCTCTCTGTATCCCCAGGGTTTAACACAGTGCTTCTCACATCATAGGTACTTGATAGATGTTTGTTGACTGACTATAGAAACCATGAGGCAACAAGCAGAGTTGAAGAATTCACCATTCACAGTTTTAGCTAAAGACTACTCCTGAAGAAGTCTGAAGAGGCCATCTGGGAGCACATAATTAAAACCTGGTGTCTGCAGGACATCCAGGTGGAGATGCCAGTAAGAGCCCTGGAGAGAGAGACGAAGCTTACACGTTTACTTCGGAGAATCATCTGCATAGACATGGTCACTGGACATTCGCGCACACTGACCACTCAGAAGAGAGAAGTCAATGAGACAAGAGAAGAGGGCCCATGGCAGAAACCCCTCGGGACATGCGCGGTAAGGGGCAGCTGAGGAGAGGGAGCTATCCAACAGTGAGACTGGCACAAAAACCCAGAGAGGATGGAGGCACAGGCAGGACAGGGGGGTCAGCAGTGGCAAATGCAGCAAAAACGTCAGACAAGATGAGGGCAGAGAAAAGGCCACTGGCTTTGATGATTAAAAGAAAATTGGTAGCCTTGGAGGGAGCCCTTTCTGCTGAGTGGTAACATCAGAAACCAGGTTACAGTGGGTTTGGCAGATGAGTGAGAAAAAAGGGGGTGAGCCATGGAGCCCTCATGGGATGTGGCCTTCGTGGGCAGCAGGACCTCCCCTGTGGTCAGGACAGTGTCCTCTGGCCAGCAGAACATCCTCCCCAGCTTCAGGATTGTGTGTTTCTCTCTGCACAGGATAAGAGTGGGGAACTGACCAGTGGGGAACATGTGCAACCTTCTCATGAAGGGGCCATGGCTGGTTTCAAGGCAGCCTGGTCCCAATTAAGCCCTACTGGGTGCTAAGCAGTGTCAGAGCCTGAGGGAGGCACAAGCCTTAGGAAGTCACAGCCCCTGCCCTCAAGGACCTTGCGGTCTACAGGAGGATGGGACACCATAGAAATTCATGCATGATGAGGGATCCTCCCCTCCCCAGGAGGCATCAGAAGGGCTGGGCCCTGAAAGGAAGGCATCCTGGAGGAGGGGAGGTGGGGTAGAGCAGAGCAAAGGCCCAGAGGTGGGAAGACAAGGGAGAAAGAGCCCTCCCCTTTGCTTTCCTGAACAGCTGTGCTCTGTGAACTGAGCAAAGCTGGGGGAGAAGGGCCATACTGGACAAAGGGCTGCGTGAGATGGGGTGCATGGAAAGAGGAGCGGCCCCCCAGCCCCAAGGGCCCTCCCCAAAAAATGCTGGAGAGCCGTGGTTTTCTACCCAGCCTTGAAGGACACACATTGCCACCTCGTGGAAATATAATGAAATACCTACCAAGGAGGCCCAGGGCAGTGGAGAGTGCCAGACTGGGCACAGGGAAGGGTCCACACACCCAAGGGCCAGGGCAGCTGCATTTGAGAGCAAAGGGAAGGACGACCTGCCCTCCACCGTCGCTAAAATGACAACAACTTAACATATGGACTGAGCTCAGTTTGGCGGCCCCAAGACTAGTGGAATTGTGTCCCCAGTCTATGCTGCAGCACATGGGCCCTCTCTCCCAGGTCCTTGGAGCACGAGATGCCAAAGGCACTGGGTGAAAGGTGGTACCTTGTGGCCCTGAGCCCCCACCTGCACCTCACTCCCCCCTTCAATCCCCTTCCTCTCCCTCGGGCCCTCAGGGGTACCCTGAGAGAACAGTGAGTGTCTCCTCTCAAGCTGCGGCTCCAATCCCCATTTAGCCAATTAGCATCGATGAGCTTTTATAAAGGGTGTTTCCTTTTGAAAATATAGAGAGAACACTCAGTACCAACAACCTCCCCCAACTCTCCTCATGCTCTTTAGTCCATGATGAGAACTGGCTCAGATTCAGCACATCTTCCCAACAAATCCATGTTCCCATGTGTAAACACTGTGGGACAAGCCGCCATCCTTGGCGTCTCCCCAGGCACTGATACCAGACCTCACTCCCCTGTCCTCTCCAAGCTCCCAAGGTCTCTGTCATCTCCAAGGCCAAGATAAAGACTTGAGGCTCATCTTCCCAGGCCTCCCTCATGCTGGCCTCCCTCAGGGGAGTGACCTCACTCCCCTGTCCTCTCCAAGCTCCCAAGGTCTCTGTCATCTCCGAGGCCAAGATAAAGACTTGAGGCTCATCTTCCCAGGCCTCCCTCGTGTTGGCCTCCCTCAAGTGGCAAGGGCCCAGGGTCTCTCTGCTGACAGATGTGTCTCTTTCCCTGAAGCCCTGCCAAGCAGGAACAAAGTGCACTTCTTCTGGTCAGCTAGCGCCTTTGGAGGGCCACCAATTACAGCAAACGAAGCCAATCAAAGAGGCTTCCCTCCAGTCTTGGGCTAACAGACTCTCTCTGCATGTTCTCAATCTCCCCAAAGCCCTTCTTTTCTATTGCACATCATCCCAGCTCTCCAGAAGCAGGCTCCCCAGCCTTTTCCACATGGGGATTGCATCAGCCTAGCACACTGCACATGCCTGCAAGGGCTGGACTCATTGGCCATTCCTTCTCCTACTAACACTCGCCACGTGTACTTAGCACCCTAGTCACTGGGGTGAGAGGGGGCCAGGCCCCCATTATACATGACAAAACACGAGAGAGAGAGCAGGCGTCATGGAACAGCGCTTCCCAACTCCCCGTCTCGGCTGCCTGTGTGCGTCATATGCAGGGCCCCCCACCTTTGCAAAGAAGGGAGGGAGGGACGTTTTTTGTCCATTCTTCTCTGGGGCCGCTTGGTCATAATGAGGACACAGTAACCCGGCTCCACTGGGGTTTTCCATTCTTTGCATTTACATTGTTGGGAGTCATTGGATTTTCCTGGTTTTGCTGACTTCATTCCGCATCCATGTATCCCTTACTTCAGAACAGATCCTTCTAGCTCTTTCATGGCCATTTCTCATGGCTCTGGCTATTTCTTGCCGGGATGCAGACCCCTTTAGCTATGGGCATGAAATCCCCACAAAGGTGGCAGATTTCAAAGGCCAGGGCTGACCTACTCTGTGCTTGCAGACATTGTGTGCATCTCCACCACCCTTCAGTCTGGGTCCCTTCACCTGGTCCCTTGCTGACTGTTTACCACCTAATGACAGGGTAGCTGCAGCCAGAGTGACTTTCCAGTCACAGGGAAAAGAAATTAACTTTGAAGCAAGAATTGCTGTTAGAAAAGAGGTGAGGTGGAGCAGCCAAGCACGGCAGCAGCGAGTAAGAGCACTGGCTCCAGTGTTGGAATGATCTGGGGATCAAATCCCGGGCTCAGACGCTTAGCGCCCACTCAGAAACACCTGGCTGTGTAACCTTGAGCAAGTTACTTAACCCCAATTGCTTTAAAAAAAAAAAAAGAAAAGAAAAGAGGTGAGGGAGCTAGAGCTCGTTAGCCCCAAGGCACAAGGGGACATCAGCTGTCGTTCTGGCTTGGGAGCAGGGCCAGCACCCAGCCTCCTGTGAGATGTCAGCCGGATTGAATCAGCCTCTAACCTGCACATGGCCAGAGTCGAACAGAGCAGGGGAGAGACAGGAGAGTCAGAAACCAAACACAAGTTGAATCTCAAAGTGAGGGAAATGGCTTGCAAATGAAGTCCACCTTCCTGACTTATGGCAGCATGGAAACCACAAACAGCTGGACCACAATACAGGCATTCTTGGGTCTTTTGTGAACAGTCTCCAAGTCGTTAGGGCCATTGAAGCCTTGTTCAAGGGGCACAGAAGCAGAGTTGGCCTGGCAGGAACAGGAGCACAGAGCCGGGTTCGCTTGGCGGTTACAAGCCTGGGGACTTTCAGCATGTCATTAATCACTTTCAGCTGGAATCTCAGCTTCCAAATCAGGATCACCTGGAAAGTGGGGAAGCTCCAGCAAATCTAAATAGTATAATCATTTCACATATATCGATTAATATGAAAATTATGGCTCTCATTAGTCTTATCACAACAGAGGCAACTCC
>NW_027185761.1:76381262-76393114 GCF_028583685.1 Petaurus breviceps papuanus | reverse complement strand
TATCTGTGTGTGCATGTGAGGGTGTGTGCATGTGAGTGTATCTGTGTATGCATGTGAGTGTGCATGTGTGTGCATGTGAGGGTGTGTGTGTACGTGTGAGGGTGTGTGCGTGTTATGCTCCATGCCTGTTGGGTAAAGGAAACCATCACAAGGAGACATCAGAGTATCAGGGACCAATCCCCACTTCTGGAATAGCCTGAAGTATGCCTCCCTCTTCTCATTAAAAGGTGGGGGGGGGAGTGTCTGGGGTGGCTCGGTGAATAGAGCACCTACCCTGGAGTCAGGAGTAACTGAGTTCAAATCTGGCCTCAGACACTTGACACACTAACCATGTGACTTTGGGCAAGTCACTTACCCCAGATTGCCCTCCAAAAAGAAAAAAATAGAAGGGTGGGGGGTTGTAGGTGTGGAATGAGGCAGTCACTGCCAAACATTGTTCTATGAAAGGTACTTCTTTGTTACCAGAGAAGGTTCTATAGGGGGTGGGTCAAGTCCTTGGAAAGCAAAGTGGATTTCTGTTTCTCGGGGCTGTCCCCTACATGGAGCCTGGGGGTCTCATTGAGCGGCTCAGAGGGTGGCAGAATAGACCTCTCCAGCTCCTTCCTTCTCCAAGAGAGACATGAATTCCTGCCAGGAGGGGTAGCTCTGCTTTGAAGAGGAGGAGTGCCAGGCTAAAACTAAATCTGTTTTCTCCCTTAAATGTTGTTAGTCTGGAGCATGTGATTTTCAGGTTCAAGATAACTGCTGATCACTGTTTCATTCATGGAAGAAACAGGACCCCAAGCTCTGTATCCAAGGCTTAACTTCCTTCCCACCAAATAGCAGTTCCACCATGGACATCCATAGCAGTTATCAAAGAGACCCATTTCTCCAATTCCACAGAAATCAGAGAAAGTGCATACAGGAGAACATTTATGAGACAACACAGAGTCAAGGAGCTCAGCCAACAGAGAGGATCCTGGTTCTGATGGGGTCTAGGTCAATTTGTGGAACCAGTTTGTAAAACCAGTCTATGCAGTTGTAACTGCAATTTGTATTACAAAATTGTAATCTGTAAAATCCCTTTCCCAGCCTCAAACTCTGCCCCTTCCCGATATCAGAGCACTGGGCCTAGGTAACACCTTGTGACTCCTTTGTTCTTACTTAATCTCTTCATGTCTCCCTCAGCCTGGCCCAAATCCCATCTAAACTATCTAGGCACTAAAGTCACAAGTTCCTCTAGGTCAGCTCTAACCTTTGTCTATGCACTGAGGTCCCTTCAGTCTGGTCAGCCCTGACAATGGCAGCCCTACCCTTTAAAAGTAAAAGCCTGTGCCCCTCTCATGTGCAGGTCCCCTAAAGGACTCTTGCCCGCTTCTTATAGAAGCGTAACAATAAACTTCTACAACTCTCACTCCAATTAAGCCTGAGACCCTGAATTCTTTCCAGACGCTATTGCAGGTTTTCTGGTCTTAGATAAGCTCAGAATTCCTGCTGAACCTAGAGGGAGCTGTCCCTCATCAGTTCTCCCCCAAGCCTCCGGAGTAGGGGGCTAGAACGGGACATGACAATGCTGGTTTTTCTCCTGTTGGCTTCTTCCCAGAATCCTTTCCTACAACTCAAGATGGTGTTGGACGCCTCCATTTTCTCTCTTGAAGCTGGAAGCCAAGAGAACTTGGAGAAGCTGCGGGCTTCAGAGAGACCCTGAAGAGTTGGCATGAGAACCAACGTCGCCTGTCTGCTTACCCGGCGGGAGGGGGGCATCGATCATCACCAATGAGGAGTCTCAGACCAAAGGGTTTTAAGACTTGGGGTATGTTTTCAAGTAGCATCAAGAATGAAAGAACACGGAGGGGGCGAGGGGGTGGTGGAGCCAAGATGGGGGAAGGAAAGCAGTGACTTTTCTAAGCTCCTCCATGAATCCCATCACTAAACTTTAAAAAGTGAATCTGAATGGATTTTGGATTGTCAGAACCCACTGGGAGACGGAGCATGGCAGAATCCAGCCCAGGAAATTACCCATGTGGTCCGGAGAGCACGTGGGGGCTACAGCAGCTCTGGTGAGAGAACAGAAGAGAGAAGGAGCCCCAGCCAGTGAACTCACCCACCCCAAGGGCGATTCACAGCCGTCCTACCAGCATCTCACCATGGGACAAGAGGATCCATTGGAGCCCGGTAAGAGAGGGCTTGGGACCCCCAGCAGAGACAGCCGCTTCTTCTGGGGCTTTCAGCCCCCAGCCTGGAAGTTTAGAAACTGTTTGCTTGACTTTCCAGAGCCTAGGATGACAAAGTGAACTCTGGCTGCTCGGATCCCCCCTCCCTGACCTAGAATTCTAACCCAGAGAAAAGTGTCCCACCCAGAGAGAAATCCTGAGACAGTGGAAATAGCCTCGGCTTGGGTGTCATTGAGAAGGGGTGTAACTGAGGCAGCAAGGAGTCGGAAGAGAAGAGGGGGAGGGGTCCCAACAAGCCCCACCTCACCTAACCAGCAAAAGCCTGCTGGAGCCATAGCCCAGGGGCATAGAGGCAGAAATCTGGAGTGGCCAGACCACCCCTCCTTCACAGAGTACTCTGTGAGCATCTGCACAACTTAAGGGAAACACTGAGAACCTTTGCCTTGGCCTCAATCTAGACACCCAGAGGCTACAGCACACAAAGCCAAAAACCTGGCACCTAGCTCAAGCCTGAGAAATTAGGAAATAGGAAGCTACAATGGGAAGGAAGGAAGCTGAGAAGGAGAAGGGGAAGACAAGTAAATCGATTAGAGCTTATTATAGTGAGTAAGAACAACCAAATGCAGAGGACAACATGGACTCTCTACTCACACCTGAGACCACAGAAGGAAATAGGAACTGGTCTCAAGCCCAGAAAGCACTCTTGGAGGAGCTCAAGAAAGATTTTAAAGGCCTTATTAGGGAGGCAGAAGACAAATTTAAATCTACAGTGACCAAATTGGAAAAAAGTTTCACTGAAGAAAACAAATCCTTAAAAAGTAAAATTAGTGAAGTAACTGGAGAAAATACCTCCCTAAAAAAAGGACCTTCAAAAACTAACCGAAGAGAATAACTCACTAAAACACAGGATCAATCAAAGTGAAGCTCAGGCCTCTATGATGCTCCAAGAGTCAATCAAACAAAACATGAAGATTGAAAAATTGGAAGAAAGTGTAAAATATCTCACTGGAAAAACAACTGACCTAGAGAACAGATCCAGGAGAGATCACTTAAGAATTATTGGTCTACTGGAAAGCCATGATGAAAAAAGCAGCCTGGGCAACATCCTCCAAGAGATTGTTAAAGAAAATTGTCCTGAAGTCCTGGAATGAGAAGATAAAATAGTTATCGAAAGAATTCACCACATATGTGAATGTGTGTATATACGTTTACAGGTATACATAGATAGAGGGCACGGGACCAATTTAACAGGAAGGGATGATACTTAAAAGGTGAAATTAAGAGGTGAGAAGAATATAATGAGAGGAGATGGGGAGAGACAGAGTGGGGCAAACTCATACAGAAGAGGCAAGGGAAAATGGTTACAATGGAGGGGAAGAATAGGAAGGCAAAAGGGAATGGGTCAACCTTATTCCTATTGAATCTGGCTTGAGGAGGGAGGGAAATACACACTAAATAGGGGATCTCACCCTCTAGGAGAATAGGGGGGAAGGGGATGTGAGGGGAGATGATGGAAGGGAGGGCAGGCTGGGGGGGAGGGAAGTTGGAAGCACCCACTTTTGAAAAGGGACAGGATCAAAGTAGAGAATAGAACAAGTGGGAGGTGGGATAGGAGGGAGGGAAATATAGTCAGTCTTTTACAATACATCTACTATGTTATTGTTTTGCATTAGCCGCACATGTACAACCTATACTGAACTGCTTGTCTCCCCAGTGGGGGTGGGTGGCAGGGGGGGAAGGGAATGAATCTGGAATTGAAAGTTTTAAAATCAAATATTCAAATATATATGTATCTGTATATATATACACTATTATTAGTACCATCTTACATGTTATTAAGAAAAAAAAAAGATATACAGGCACCGAGGCATAGAGATCCACTGGAAAAGTTGAAATGGGTATGGGAGAAAATATGGGAGAGAGCAGATCGGAGGTGGGGATATCCTGTGGGACTGCTGTTTTGGGGAGATGGGCGGAGGAAAAACAGGGAGAAAATTTGTAACTCAAAATTTGGCGGAAACGAATGATGTAAATCAGAAGTTAATAAAGCATTAAAGAAAGAATTCACCAAACTCCCCCTGAAAGAGATCCCAAATTGAAAACTCCAAGAAATATTGTAGCCAAATTCCAGAACTACAAGATTAAGGAGAGGATACTGCAAGCAGCCAAAAAGAAGCAATTCAAATATCATGGAACTACAGTTAGAATCACACAGGACCTAGCAGCTTCTACATTAAAAGATAGGAGGGACTGGAATTGGATATTTGGTAGGGCAAAAGAGCTAGGACCGCAACCCAGGATTAAGTACCCAGCAACACTGAGCATAGTCTTTCAGGCAAGGAGATGGTCATTTAATGAAATAAGAAACTTCTAGACTTTCCTGATGAAAAAGCCAGAGCTCAATGGAAAATTTGATCTCCAATTACAAGACTCAAGAAAAACATAAAAAGGTAAACAAGAAAAACACACACACATACACACATGCACATAACTTGGGATGCAATAAGAACAAAATATTCACATCCCTACATGAGAAGCTGATAACTGTCAATATCGAAATTTATATGATTATCATGACCCATAAAAGTGTTATACATAGATAGAGGATATGGGTATAAATGAACTAACATGATGATAAAAAAAAAACCTTATAAAGGGGGTCGAAGGGATTGCGATGGGATAAAAGGAAAGGATGAGACAGAGAAAGGTAAATTATGCCATACAAAGAGGCATAAAAACACACTGTAGTAGAGGGGAAAGAAAGAGGGAGAGGAACATCATTTGAACATTATTCTTACTGGTTCTGGTTCAAAGAGGGATCAACATGATCAGTTAAGGGGCGGCCAGGTAGCACAGTAAGTAAGAGCACCGGCTCTGGTGTCGGGATGACCTGGGGATCGAATCTGGGCTCAGATACTCAGCACCACACCCAGAAATAACTGGCCCTGTAACCTTAAGCAAGTTACTTAACCCCGATTGCTTTAAAAAAAAACAACATGATCAGTTAAGTTTAAAATTCTAACAGAAAAGCCACGAAAACTCATTAAATAAAGGGAAAGGAGGGAGGGAGAGGAGCACTGTATGAAATTTACTCTCATTGGTTTAAGGTCATGTAATGGGAATGTAAATTTTTAAGATCTTCCCTGCCCCTAGGCTAAAGTGCACTTGGGGCCTGGGGAGGGAGGCTTGTTTTTCAGTTGATACTTTTTGATTGGCCAGTGGGTCCAGAAGGTTGTTACATTCTCTGAGCCAGGAGCAGGCTATATAAACCCTGATGTGAGGCTTTGTTTTGGGACTCACTTTAAGAAGTGTTCTGTGATTTGATCAGATGAGACTCTAGGAATCCAGTGTTGAGAGCCCCCCAGCTTTGAAAAACCCATATGTTAATGGTTGGACAGTTTGGAAACCTGTCTACTTGATCTGTTTCTCTGTCTTGATAATTCTGTCTGTATACTCTGAAGTTCGGGGTGCTGACCTTTTTCCCCTGAACTAGGTAAACGATACATATTTGGCTGATTAAAGTAAGCTTTTTAACCCATTTTGAGTTGCTTTCCTTTATCAAAGCAGATCCAAGAACCTGTGTTGGCAGCCACCCTGGGGACGCTTGGGGTGCTTGCTGCTACAGATCAAAGGGAGAATAACATACTCTGATAAATATAAAAATCTATTGTGTCCTATAGGCAGTAGGAGGGTAAGGGAGGGATAAAAAGGGGGGGGGATTAGAGGGGAGGGAAATAATAGTAAAGGGAGAGGGTAGGTAAAGAAGGGGGGGTTACCAGGAGGAAACTGAGGGAGATGGTGGTCAAAAGGAAAACCCTCAAGGAGGGGAAGGGAGAAGGAAGAAACAAAGCCATAAGCAGGAGAGGGAATAGGATGGAGGGGAAGGGACAGATAGTCATCATTACTGTGGATGTGAATGGGATACACTCTCCCATAAAACAGAGGCAGATAGCAGAATGGATTAAAAACCATAATCCTACAATATGCTGTCTACAAGAAATACATTTGAAACAAAGGGATACCCACAGGGTAAAGGTAAAAGGCTGGAGTAGAATATATTATGCCTCAGCTAAAGTAAAAAAAAGCAGGGGTAGCAATCCTTATCTCAGATAAAGCAAAAGCAAAAATCTAATTAAAAGAGATAAGGAAGGAAACTATATCCTGCTAAAAGGCACCATGGAGAATGAAGCAATATCATTACTTAACATATATACACCAAGTAGTATCGCATCCAAATTCCTAGAGGAGAAGTTAAGGGAATTAGAGGGAGAAATAGATAGCAAAACTATACTAGTTGTGGACCTTAATCTCCCCCTCTCTGAACTTGATAAATCCGACCCCAAAATAAACAAGAAAGAAGTTAAGGAGGCAAATAGAATTTTAGAGAGGCTAGATATGATAGATCTCTGGAGAAAACTGAATGGGGATCAAAGGGAATATACTTTCTTCTCAGTAGTTCATGGCACATACTCAAAAATAGACCATGTTCTAGGGCATAAAAACCTCACAATTCTGTGCAGTAAGGCAGAAATATTAAATGCATCCTTCTCAGATCATGATGCAATAAAAATTATATGCAACAAAGGGCCATGGAAAGGCAAACTGAAAACTAATTGGAAATTAAACAATTTAATCCTAAAGAATGAGTCAAACAAATTATAGAAACAATCAGTAATTTCATTCAAGAGAATGATAATAATGAGTCAACATACCAAAATTTGTGGGATGCATTAAAGGCAGTTCTTAGGGGAAGTTTTATATCCCTCAGTGCATACATGATTAAATTAGAGAAAAGGGAGGACAATGAATTGGGCATGCAATTGAAAAACCTAGAAAAATAACAAATTCAAAATTCCCAATTAAATACTAAATTAGAAATGTTGAAAACCAAAGGAGAGATTAATAAAATTGAAATTAAGAAAACTATTGAATTAATAAATAAAACTAAGAGCTGGTTTTATGGGGAAAAAAACAATAAAATTGATAGACCCTTAGTCAATATGATAAAAAAAGAAAGAAGAAAACCAAATTATGAGTATCAAAAATGAAAAGGGTGAATCTACTTCCAATGAAGAGGAAATCAAAACAATAATTAGGAATTATTTTTCCCAATTGTATGCACATAAATTTGATAATCTTAGGGAAATGGATGAATATTTACAAAAATACAACCTGCCCAGATTAACTGAAGAGGAAGTAAATTACTTAACCTCATCTCAGAAAAAGAAATTGAACAAGCCATCAGTCAACTCCCTAGGAAAAAATCTCCAGAGCCAGATAGATTTACTAGTGAATTCTATCAAACATTTAAAGAACAATTGATTCCAATACTCTACAAACTATTTGGGAAAATTAGTGAAGGAGTCCTACCAAATTCTTTTTATGACACAAATATGGCACTGATACCTAAATCAGGAAGAGATAAAACATAGAATAAAATTTGTAAAACCAATATCCCTCATGAATATAGATGCAAAAATTTTAAATAAAATATTAGCAAAAAGACTGCAGCAACTTATCTCAAGAATAATACACTTTGATCAGGTAGGATTTACTCTAGGAATGCAAGGATGGTTTAATATTAGGAAAACCATCAGTATAATTGATCATATCAACAATAAAACTAGCAGAAACCACATGATTATCTCAATAGATGCAGAAAAAGCTTTTGACAAAATACATCATCCATTCCTATTAAAAACACTAGAAAGTATAAGAGTCAATGGAGCCTTCCTTAAAATAATAGGTAGCATCTATCTAAAACCATCAGCAAATATTATATGTAATGGGGATATGCTAGAAGCATTTCCAATAAGATCAGGAGTGAAATAAGGGTGTCCACTATCACCCCTCTTATTCAATCTGGTAATACAAATGTTAGCAGTAGCAACTAGAGAAGAAAAATAATTCAAAGGAGTCAAATTAGGCAAAGAAGAGATGAAGCTATCACTCTTTGCAGATGATATACTTAGAGAATCCTAGAGAATCAAGTAAAAATCTACTTGAGACAATAAATAAATTTGGCAAAGTTTCAGGATATAAAATAAACCCACATAAATCCTTGGCATTCCTGTATATTTCCAATGAAATTCAACAGCAAGAGATAGAAAGAGAAATCCCATTTAAAGTTACTGTAGACATTATAAAATATTTGGGAATATACCTGCCAAAACAAACCCAGGACCTATATGATCACAACTACAAAACACTTTTCACACAAATAAAGTCAGATCTAACTAATCGGAAAAATATTAATTGCTCATGGCTGGGTCGAGCTAATATAATGAAAATGAAATCTGGAATTATGCCCAAAGGGCTATAAATAATTTCATACCCTTTGACCAAGCAGTACCCCTTCTAGGGTTGTATCCCAAAGAGATCATAGAAGTGGGGAAAAGACCCATATGTACAAAAATATTTATAGCAGCTCTTTTTGTGGTGGCAAAGAATTAGAAATTAAGGGGGTGCCCATCAATTGGGGAATGGTTGAACAAGTTGTGGTATATGTATGTTATGGAATACTATTGTGCTATGAGAAACGAGGAGTAGATGGACTTCATATTTACCTGGAGAGGCTTATACAAACTGATGCTGAGTGAGAAGAGTAGAACCAGGAGTAATTTGTACACAATTACAGACACAACGTATGTGTGATGACCAAGTTTGATAAACTGGACTCATCTCAGCAATTCAGTGATATAAATCTATCCCAAAAGACTCATGATGGAGAGAGATGTCTATATCCAGAGAAAGAACAAGAAAGAACTGAGTTTGTATCCAGATTGAAGCAAACTACCTGATCTTTTTCCTTTTCTTGTTTGGTTTTATTTCCTCTTTACCATGTTTCATTCCATCTGATGCATTCCGTTTTTATAACCTGACTAATGTCTAATGTGAAAATATTTGCAGATCCTATACTTGACTGTATGCCTCCATGTCGGGGGAGGGGAGGGAGAGGACAGAATGTGAATCTTAAGGAATTGTGGAATTGAATTTTGTAAACTAAAAGTAAACAAACAAATTAATAAAAAAAATTTTTTTTAAAGAATTAAAGAACACTGTGGAGTAGAGTTGTAGAAGGTCTGTCCCTGTTACTGTGTTCTCACTCTTTTTCATTTTCTGGGTGTGCAGACATTCACAGTGCACCCATTACTAGTGAGTCCCTTTCTGAGCCTGAGGAGATGGCATAGGGTTAGATTTTTTTATTTGAACTTACATATTTGCATGTCTGTTGTATTCAGTTTTAAGAATATCATGAATAATTTATTTTCTTAATATATGGAATGAATGAATGAAAAGGCACCTGCCAAATATGTACTGTGTGCCAAGCAATGTGCTGAGTACTGGGGAGCCCTCAGGAGCTCCCATTCTAATGGAGAGACAGGCCTTGGAGGACAGCAGATGGAAACGCCGGCAGCACCTTAGGGTCCAGCCTTAGTGGCCCAGGGGCTCCAGCAAGATGATGGCCTCAGTCACCACAGTGGAAACATGTCTACCCCTTTCATAGTGAGGTGTCAGCAAAGTCCCAAGTGCCAGCCTCCACCTAAGGGTGATAGAGAAGTGCCCCCTTCCCCACACAACGCCATGCTGAGCCCCCTCCCCCCTTACCTGCCCAAAGAAGCATCTCCTGACTCCTCCCCTGGAGTCAGCCCCCCCCCCCCAGAGGAGGGAGGCCTGCTTTGTCTGCAGGGCTCTGGGCCCAAGGGCAGTCAGGACCACTGGCCAGAGTCCAACATGCTTATCGTGCCCATTATATATTGTCCCCCTAAATTCCCTTTTGTACATTATCCCGTGTTGTGCTTAGCACAATGCCTGGTACACAGTGAACCCTTAATTAGTGCTTGTTGACTCTTTTCTCACCCACTCTGGGCTGTTTCCCAACCCACACTAGGGTCCCAAGATGGAGAAATGTTCCCTTCACTTCTGGGGCAACCCTGGGGTGGGGCTCTCCTTCACTCTAGTGTGGCTAGCAAGCCCCCCACTCAATTGGCTTTTAGAAAAGACAGTTATTAGCTCAAAGGGCAATCAAAGTGTGCATATCCAGCAATACCATTACTAGGTCTGGATCCCAAAGAGATCCCCCCCAAAAGGGGACAGGAAAGGAACTGTTTGTACACAAATATTGACAGCAGTTCTTTTTATAGTGTCAAAGAATTGGAAATGGAGGGGATGTCCATCAGTTGGTGAGAGGCTGGCCAAGTTCTGGTGTGTGATAGTGAGGGATACTCCTGTGGTTTAGGAAATGTCAAGCAGTATGATTCCAGAAAAACCTGGAAAGACTTCCATGACCTGACGCAAGCAGAGCTGGGAACAGTACCCAGAGTAACAGCCACCTTGTGAGATGATCAGCATGAAAGACAGCTCTTCTCAGCAGCACAGAGAGACCCGAGACAGTCCTGAGGACCCCTACGGAAGCTGGCTCTCCGCCTCCAGAGAAGGCCCTGCCCGCAGAGTCTGAAGGCCCGCGGAGTCATCTGAATGCAGATTGCAGCAGGCCTTCTTCCTTTACTTCTCTTAGGTTTGGCTTTGGTCTGCATCTTCTTTCACAACATGACCAATGTGGAAATATGTTTCACAAGGAGAACCTCTATCACACTGCTCATTGTCTCAGGGAAAGGGGGAGAAAATTTGGGACTCAGTATTTTTTTAAATGAATGAATGTTAAAAATGTCTTGACGTGTATTTAGGGTGAAATAAACCATTTTTTTAAAAAAGCAAATACAAAGCAAGAATGGTAGCTCCCAAGCATTTTCCCTCCAGGTCCACAGCCTCCTCCCTCCCAAAGACAGTGAGTCCAGAGGGGGAGAAGTGAGCACAGATGAGAGCACAGTGATGAAGATTCAGGTGTTTATGGGATTCATGTGGTCAAGAAAACTCACAATTCAGACAAAGTCGGACCTTGGTGCCTGGGGTCCTTTTTCTCTTTGCAGATAAGGGCAGCGAGTGAGTGCTCTGCTAAGCTGAGCAGAGTGGATTACAGGCCCTGAGCTTGGCTGCTCCAAGGCTTGATAGGACAGGACATTTGGCCAGTGGGCTGCCTCTGGACTGAACTGGGCAGGTCACTCAGCCGCTATTGTCAGATGGGGCTGGGAAGGCTGCCCTGCCTTGGCCTGCTGCTGCTGGAGTCTTCCCAATCCTGGCATCTCTGTGGACCCTGCTACTACACCAGCCTCCTGGTTCCTCTTGACTGGGCAGCCTTGGTCCCTGCCCTTTCCTGCCTCTGGTGTGGCAGGCCTGACCTTGTCTGTGTTCTTTCCAGAGAGGCCAGTGACTATCACCTCCGACTGGCAGAAGTCTTTCCTTTCTTGACTCCTCATGACCCCAGCTGAGGTAAGAGATGGAGAAAACCAGTGTCATCTGTTTCTGTGGCATTCCTGGACCAGAAATGACTCCTTTTAGTGAGGGTCTCCCCCTTCACATGGGGGACCCCCTCAGTAATGCTTCCCAGATTCTGGTGGGGTCCTCTGAAGACAGAGGCCTTTCCCAGGCTGTTGTGCTTCAAACCTCAAACCCTCCCTGCCTTTATCTGAGAAGACTCCAGCCCGGTCCAGTCCAGTCCAGCCCCCTCCAGCCTCCTTCAGCCCCTTCTAGCCCCCTCCAGCCAATTCCAGCCCACTCCAGCCCCCTTCAGCCCCTTCTAGCCCCCTCCAGCCAATTCCAGCCCCCTCCAACCAATTCCAGCCCCCTCCAGCCCCTTCC
>NW_027185761.1:76369561-76381162 GCF_028583685.1 Petaurus breviceps papuanus | reverse complement strand
GGCAGCATAAAGAGAGAGAAAAAAACATTTATTAAGCTCCTACTGTGTGACGGGCACTGTGCTAAGTGCTGGGATTACAAAGAGGTCAAAGACAGTCCCTGCCCTCAGGGAGTTGACAGTCTGATGAGAAAGACAACAAAGCAAAATGCCAGCCTCCTCCAGCCCCTTCCAGCCCCCTCCAGGCTCCTCCAATCCCCTCCAGCCAATTCCAGCCCCCTCCAGCCCCCTGCCTTGCTGACTCCTCCCTAGATGTTCCGATGCTAACTTATCTCTGTCTCCTCCCTGGCATCTCTGAATTCCTTACCTTGGTTCCTTTGAGATCATCCAGTAGCAGTGGGCTTTGCAGTCTTGTGCCGGGAGACTTAGTGATTCTGCAGCTTAGGGGCACCTACTGTGTTTCCAAGTATTTTTTTGTTTTGGGTTTGTTTGTTTGTTTGCTTTGCTTTCTTTTTTGGAGGGCAGAAGGCAGCATAAAGAGAGAGAAAAAAACATTTATTAAGCTCCTACTGTGTGACGGGCACTGTGCTAAGTGCTGGGATTACAAAGAGGTCAAAGACAGTCCCTGCCCTCAGGGAGTTGACAGTCTAATGAGAGAGACAACAAAGCAAGCTGTAGATAAGAGAAAGTGGAGATCCAGGAGAGGGAAGGCCCTGGAAGGAAGAACATTATTGGGAAGGCTTCTCACCTGGGGAACGTGGGATGTCAGCTGGGACAAGAAGGAAGGCAGGGAGGTCAGTGGTCAGAGAGGAAGAGTGAGGGCCTTCCAGGCCTGGAGTAACAGCCAGAGCAGAGAGACAGAGTCTCCTTTGTGGCACAGCTGGGAGGCTGAGGGTCCCTGGACCAAAGAGGACACGTTGGGGAATGAGGTGTAAGGAGACTGGAGAGGGGAAGGTTAGGAAGGGCTCTGAATGCCCAGGAAGAGTCTGCATTGTCTCCTGGAGGCCACAGGGAGCCATTAGGCTTTGCTGAGTACGGGGGTGGGGGGTGACACAGTCAGACCTTCGTTCTAGAGAAATCACTTTGGTGGCTGAATGGAGGCTGCCCTAGAAGGGGGGCAGCCCCACTTCTGGCTATTACAGTGGTGGGAGGTGATGAGGATCTGCTTGGAACTGGGAGCAGGATCAGAGGAGAGAAGGGGTGTGTATCCAGAGACATTGCCCAGGCGAAGTTGGCAGACTCATCAGGGGTTAAATGGAACTGGGGTTTCCATGCTTATATTTTTAAATAACATCTTCTTTTCCCCAATTACATGTAAAAACAATTGTTACCATTTGGGTTTTTTTAGTTTTGAGTTCCAAATTCTATCCTCCCCTCTCTGAGATGGTAAACAAGCTGATGTCATGTGTATATGTACAATCATTTAAAACATATTTTCACATCAGTCATTTTGTGGAAGAAAAAGGAAGGAAGGAAGGAAGGAAGGAAGGAAGGAAGGAAGGAAGGAAGGGAGGGGGGGAGGAAGGGACGGAGGGAGGAAGGAAGGAAAGAAGGAAAATATGCTTCACTCTGTATTCAGATGTCATCAGTTCTTTCTCTGGAGGGGGACAGCATGCTTCATCATGAGCCCTTTGGAATTATCCTGATCACTGTATTGCTGAGAATAGCCAAGTCACTCACAGTTCTTCATCAGACAACATTGCTGTTATAATGACCTCCTGGTTCTGCATCAGCTCATGTAAGTCTCTCCAGGTTTTTCTGAGAGCATCCTGCTTGTCATCTTTTTTTTTTTGCCTTTTTTTGGGAGGGCAATTGGGGTTAAGTGACTTGCCCAAGGTCACATAGCTAGTTTTTGTGTTAAGTGTCTGAGGCCGGATTTGAACTCAGGTCCTCCTGACTCCAGGGCCAGTGCTCTATTCACTGTGCCACCTAGCCATCCCTTGTCATTTCTTATAGCACAATAATTTCCATTATAATTATATACCACAACTTGTTCAGTCATTTCCCAATTGATAACTGTCCCCTCAATTTCCAGTTCTTGGCCACCACAGAAAGAGCTGATACAAAAATGTTGTACATGTGGGTCCTTGTGTCTTTTTTATGATCGCTTTGGGATACAGACCTAGCAGTGGTATTGCTGGATCAAAAGGTATGCACAGTTTTATAGACCTTTGGGCATAGTTCTAAATTGCTCTCCACAATGGTTGGATCAGTTCACAACTCCACCAACAGTACATTAGTGTTCCAATTGTCCCATACCCTCTCCAACATTTACAATTTTCCTTTTTTGTCATATTAGCCAATCTGATAGGTGTGAGGTGGTACCTCAGAATAATTCCAATTTGCATTTATCTGATTAATAGTGATTTAGAGTATTTTTCACATGACTAAAGATAGCTTTGATTTCTAACCTTAAATGCCTGTTCATATCCTTCGACCATTTATCAACTTGGGAATGACTCATATTCTTACAAATTTTACTAAGTTCTCTAGATATTTGAGAAATGAGGCCTTTCTTCAAGATAATTGCTGTAAAAATTCCTTCCAGTTTTCTGCTTTCCTTCTAATGTTGGTTGCATTGGTTTTGTTTGTGCAGAACTTTCTTCATATAACCCAAATTATCCGTTCCACATTGTGTGATGCTCTCTAGTTCTTGTTTGGTCATAATCTTTCCCTTCTCCATAGATCTGACAGGTGAACTGTGTTTTCATGCTCCCCTAGTTTGCTTATGGTATCATCCTTTATGGCTAAGTCGTCATGTACCCATTTTGACCTTATCCTGGCATGAGAGGTTGATCTGTTACCTAGTTTCTGCCATACTGTTTTCCGGCAGTTTTTGTTAAATAATGAGTTTTTGTCCCAAAAGCTGGGGTTTTGGGGTTCTCAAATACTAGCTTACTATAATCATTTACTATGAGGTCTTGTGTACCTAATCTATTCCACTGATCCACCACTCTGTTGCCCTCCCCCCAACCTCTACCACCTGCCACTATATTTAAAGGAATAAATGGCTGGGGCTTGAGCCATTGGTCCAGAGACACAAAGTAAAGGTCCAGAGAACCCTGGGGAAGAGGTGAGATGGGACATCCTTGACCTTCAGACAGTGGGGGGCCAATGCGGTCAGTGTCCTGTATCTAGCCACAAGGATCCCTCTTAGCCCCTGGCCTTAGGGCTTACTGCCTTGTCCTCTGAGGAGGCCCTCAGCTCTGGACACACAGGAATCATCTGGGCTTGGTTTGAGCCTGGAAGAGCTTGACTTCCTAGGAGAGGGGTCAGCCTCCTTTTCTCACTCTCTTTGGTGTATGATATCCACCACCTTGGTGCCACTGGGGACATTTTACACACAGCTTAGATCTGGGCCCATTGGGTGGCCCTCAGCAACGAGGCAGGGCTGCAAAATAAGCCTTACACGCACAGGAGACATGTCAGAGAAGTAGTAAGCAGAAAAGGCTCCCAAGAGCTCCCTGACCAAAGCCAGGAGCTGGTGACTGCTGTTCTGTTCTCTCCTAGGAGGCGTCTGTCTGGCCTCCTTAGAACACAAAGCTGACTGGGGGGCCAGAGGCCAGGCTTTCCACATCACAGCCTCCTCTGCCATCAAGTAGGGCCAGGTATTGGCCCATCCTCCTTGTCCAAAAGGAAGAGGCTCTTCATGGCAGGGTAGATGGAGACCCAAGTTCAAATCCAACCTTAGGCACTTACCAGCTATGTGACCCTGGGCAAGTCACTTCACCTTTGCCTCAGTTTCCTCAGCTCTGAAAATGGGGCCATCACAGCATCTGCCTCCCAGGGTTGTCCTGAGGATGGAATGAGGGGACATTTGTAAAGCACCAGTGCCTGGCGTGGAGCAAGCACTCCACAGATGCTCATCTGCCATCCCTCCCAAGCAGCACAGAGGTTGCCACACAGGACTCCTCTGCTCACCTCCGGTGATACCAGATCTGATGAGCCCAACTTCCAAACTCACTAGGGGGCCTCTCAGCCCCTTCTTCCTCCAGGGTGATGCTCATTCCCCTAAGATCATGAGGGAACAAGCACAGAAGGGTCAGGCTCCTGCAGGCCAGACCCAGGCTTTAGGGCTTGTGCAGTGCTCAGGGTCATCAGGCTCAGCCGTCCTTTCCCTCACTGACTCATAGGACGGAAGGTGTCATGGGCAGAGGGACTCTGCTCCCTGAGACCTGGGCTCTTCCTGCTCTCAGCTCCTGGCCCTGGGCACCGCATGGCCAGCAGCAGACGGGCTGTGGTCCCCAAATGCCCTGACACTGTCAGCAGGGCTGAGGAATGACAGGCCTGTGTGGTCCTGCAGCCCCACTTACCTGCACCTCCAGCCAAGCAGGCACTCTGGCTCTCTGGGAAGCCACTCTTGGTGCCTACTGAGTCTGCCGGGCACACAATGCCAGCCCAGCTGGGGTGCACTGCCGCTGCTCCTGCCCATGTCGCCCCTTCTCTTTTTAGCTTAGAGATGCAGCTCTGAGCTCAACGAAAGCGGTGTCCCTTCTTTAAGGTCTGAGCCTGAAACACCCAGACACAGCAATTCATTCCCGTTTTCTCCTCCTTAGACTGTGAGCTCCCCAGTTCAGGGACAACCCATTGTTCTTTGTAGCCAGGGTGCTTAGCACAGTGCCCGGGCCTGGAAGGTGCCTCTTTCCTGGAAAGGAAAAGAAAGGAAAGCTTGCCACAGGAGGTGAAATCTGAGCTGAGCTTTAGAGTAAGTTGTGGTAACCAAGGGAAGATGAGGGGAGAGAGAATCTCCAGTTGGGACACAGCCAGTGAAATAGAACGTTTTTTTCAGGGAAAGGTGTGGGGGCCCGCGTCACTGGACTGAAGAGGATGTGCGGGTTGGGTGGAACAAGGCTGGAAAGGTTGGGGGCGGGGTGGGTCATGAAGCAACACCAGACGATTTTCTATTTGATCCTGAAGGTAATAGGGAGCTGCTGGGGGTTACTGAGTAAGGGGGTACTGCGCCTCAGGAAGATCATTTTAGGGGCTGGATGGAGGATGGGCCAGAGGGGGGAGAGACTCTGGGCAGGCAGACCCCACCCCCCAGCTGCAGGGATGAGGGGCTGAGGGGCTGCCCCACGGCAATGGCAGTGTCCCAGAAGGGGGGATGTGGAGCACTCAGTCACAGTATGAGGGGTTACCTTCTAGCTATGTGGGGGACAGGTGGTGGTAGGTGGAAGAGATCTGAATGAGTATTCTCTTTCTGGCCAGCTGTTCCCTCCCCACAGCTGGGGCTCCTTTGGGACTAAAACTATCTTTTAACTAACTGTAACTAAAAGCATCTGTTTAGGCAGCAGTCTGCCCCTCAGACAGATAGGTTTCCAATGGGAAGGGGGAAATCGCCTGAGTCCCATCCACCAAGAGTCAGCCCCTGCAAGCCTGCAGGACTCATTCTAGGTCCAGGGGGGTCCAGCTTCATCTAGTCTGCTCTGGGTCTGGGCATCTATAGAAATCTGTATCAATAAAATCTCTTTTATTCATCTTGAGCCTCGAGCTGCAGAAAGCCCCAGCAAGAGCATGAGGAAGGGTATCTCCCTCTCTCACCATGGTTTCTGTCTCTGGCTCCTCTCACTGGGCTGCTAGCTGATCAGTGCCTTTGAGCAAATGAAACATTTACCCATCAGAATGCAAGTTACAGCTTTATCTTAATACAGGCTCTTAGAACATAAGTGAACAGAAATATAAAATAAAGGTTAAGAAAACCAATCAACTTTGGGATCAATATGTGTGCCCCCTTGTCCCCCAGAGAGTAGGGCTAGAATCACTGCTTGCCTCAGATCTACTCCTGTGGCAAGTGCAGCTGGCCTGAGATCTGCCCAGATATTCTCTCTCCTTGGTCCCAGTCGGGTGCTGACCTCATTGCTGAGACTGCTCCTGATTCCATGGCAACTTCTCCCTGTGGCTTCCACAGGTCTTGCTCTCTGCCTCATCTGCTCAGCCTCCAGCAGAGCAAGCCCAGATTCTGGGCTCCATTCTCTGGCACTTCTCCCCCTTCACTTGGGGCAGCAGTGGTCCCCAGTGCAGGGGGCATGTTGGGGATGCCAGTGGGAGATGCTCTCACACCATCTGACCTCATTCTCTCTCTCGTGAGGCTTCTCCTCTCCTCCTCCTCCTTCTCCTCCTCTTCATCTTTCTCTTCCTTTAGGAAAAGGAAAAGCTGAACCCTTTTTCAGACTCTAGGAGTTTGTTATCACATGTGTATGTTCTTTATAAATTATTTACATTTACAATATTTGATTCCAGAGTCAGTTGGGAGCCCTGGAATGTTTTGACTAGATGGGGGGAAGGATGATGTGGTCAGATCTGTGCTTTAGGAAAACCACTGTGTTGGTATATCAGTAACCACTGGCACCCCCAGGATGGCTGCTAGCCCAGGTGCTTAGCTATGCTTCACTAGGAAAGATAGCTGTTTAAGGGGTCAACAATCTTTTTAAATTACATTCACAGGCGACCGGGTAGCACAGCAAGTAAGAGCACCGGCTCCAGTGTCGGGATGACCTGGGGATTGAATCCGGGCTCAGATACTTAGCACTCACCCAGAAACACCTGGCCATGTAACCTTGAGCAAGTTACTTAACCCCGATTGCTTAAAAAAAAAAAAAAACAACAACCTAAATAAATAAATAAATTACATTCCCTAGTTCAGGGCAAAAGTCAGCCCCCTGAACTTCAGAGAAAATCCAAGCAGAGAAATAAAGACCAACAGACCAGGCTCTGACTGCCTGAATCAAAGCAATATTGCCATATACTTTATATACATCCCTGGATCGAGAGAGCCTTTACATCTGAGCAGTCGTGGATCTCTGAATACGCGGCCACTCAGAATCTTGACCAGGAAATCACCAGATCCTTCTCATAAGTGAGCCCCCAAAGCAAAAGATCAACTCAGAGTGTATATGCTCTTCTCAGAGCCAGAGGGCAGCAGAACCCACTGACTCAGGGCCTAATTAGAAATTAGCAAAAGGTGTGAAAGCCTTCCCAGTGAGCCAGCCTCCCTTAATTACTCCACCTGAAGCCCATTAATGGGTGGGGAAGATCTTAAATCCCATTAACATTATAGTCTGTGAAGTGGAGGGTGTATTGGAGTAGGTAGAGACCAGAGACAGGGACAGTATGTACCTAAGAGCCTTTTGCAATAGTCTGTGTTTGAGGGTCTGCAACCCAGCGGTGGCTGTGGGGGTCAAGATAGGGGAAAAGACAGCCACAATAGTGCAGACAGAAGAACAGCCAGACTTGGCCACAGACTGGATCTGTTAGGTGAGAGAGGTGAGGCATTAAGGGTAACACCAAGGTCTGGAGTTTAGGTGACCGAAGGGAGGGGGACATTCCAGGATGATGCCAAGCTTTGGTATCTGTAACCACAGATGTTCACACCTGCTTATCTTGGGACTAGTTGTCCCACCAAAAATCAAAAGGGAGAGATGCAGGGCTCTTAGTCACAAGCCATTGCCCAGCAACAATGGCCATAGGGGTAAGTATGCTTCACAAAGGATGGAAACTGGTCTCCGTAGACCTGGCTGGTGCCAGGTGGAGGTCACGGAAAATGTCCTGAGCAGAAAGTGCCCAGAGGGGAAAGGGAGAGGTTGGGAGCTTACAGCACCTTCCAGGCCCAGCAGCAATGATGGGGAATTGAATGATAAGTGGGGGGGGGAGGGGGAAGAGTGCAGGCATTATCCATAAGTCCCAGTACTGGCTATGATGGGGAGAGTGAGGTTGGGTCCACCTGCTGCCCCGCTTGGCTTCACACCACACCCTCTAGGGCTACTAGGGGGCATCACTGTTCTAGACAGTTAGCGGTGGGCCCTCTGGGCTTACAATGCCCTTCATTTCACGATGTAAGTGAGTTTCCAGCCAAAGCCAGAGTACTTCGAGTGATGCCACCTCACTGCTGTTCACCCTTCTTTTCAAAGAGGACCAGTGACTGCAGGGTGATGCCTTGACTTCCTTGTGAACTGGATTTAAGTGAAGCGGAGTGGCACAAAGCTGGTAGTCTCAGTTTTTCTCCCAGAGTCATCAAAGTCCAGTGGCAGGACAAAAGTCAGGAAGACTGGCAACGGCGCTGGATGCAGTGGGTGACCGCAGCGTCACTGATCCTGAATCAAGCTCTCAGCGCTCCTCGGAGCCTGTTTCAGCCACTGTCATGGTTGCTGAAACAAATTGTTCTCATCCACTTCTTCCACCAGGGGAAGTCTTCACAGGCTGGGGGTAGGCACCCCGCTAACTCTCTGCCAGGTTGGAGGCCATGGGTTACCCTCGACCTGGTTTAGCCTGTCTGCTGAGTTTTACCAGGTGCTGCCGCTTCTTGGAGCCACAGGTGAGAGCTGGGGGGCAGGTGGACCCCAAAGGTGAATGAAGGGCCCTGCAAAGGGTACAGCAGCCCTCATCCCAAAGGTGCTGGGCCTCCCTGAGCACCCCAAACGTATGTATACAGGAGACATTCTGGACTGGCAGACCCAACACTGCCCACCTGCTGTACAGCAGTGATATTCTTACCTTCTCCTCCATGCAAGTTAGTCTAGTTTTTCCTTAAAAGGCACTGATGACATCTTGAAGACCTGATGGGCTCAGGCTTCCTGGGCACCTGAGTACCAAAGAACGAAAGAAGGTGCTCTCGGTGCCCTCTGGCGCTTAGAGACAGAATTGGGGCCAGGGTGAGGTCCCTAATAAGGGCTAACTCAAACCCCTGAATCAACTTCAAGCCTGTTGAGCAGCCTGGAGCTAGGGTAACTAGGATGGACGCTCCTAGAGGATCTCATTCTGTTCTAATAGTGTTCCCAGACTAGCAGGGCACTGACCTGAGGCAGGCCCAGCCCCCGAGAGCCCTGTATGACACAGTGAACTGAGGCCAGAGCAGCTTAGAGGACAGACACATGAGGCTCCCAGCTTCAGGAGAGGAATGTGGAGAGGGCAGCAGCGGGCACAGGTGTGGCGTGTCCACGGCCTGGCTCCTTCACGCCGTCTGAACTCTAGCTTGCCTCCCTACAGGCTGTCCCAATGGACCTCCTTGGGAGATGAGGCCTTCTCTTGGTCTGAGCCCATCCTGTCTTGCTTCCAGCTGACAAGCTCATTCACCGTGATGAAGCTCCCATTCATGCCAATCAGCAGAGCACTGGCCTCATCTTTGCAGGGGTCTTTTGTCTATCAGGGTCTCTTGAGGGGATAATCTGGGGAGGCGAAGGGCTACTCTCCTTAATAAAGACAGGCAGGGAGTTGGCTTTTCTTCTCACCCCTACATTAGTGGCATTTGAAGGTTTCCTGATCTTTTGGAGGCCTTCTGCTTCCCAGAGCTCAGGCCCAGACAGCAGGCTATGCCCTTTGCCCTCTGGCGAAGTAGACCGCTCTGAGCAGCACCAGGTTCCCTG
The DNA here is from genome assembly GCF_028583685.1 of Petaurus breviceps papuanus. Classification (NCBI taxonomy): domain Eukaryota; kingdom Metazoa; phylum Chordata; class Mammalia; order Diprotodontia; family Petauridae; genus Petaurus; species Petaurus breviceps. The sequence continues at coordinate 76,371,866 of NW_027185761.1, read as the reverse complement.
CTGCCTACGTCCCAGGGACCTGAGAGCCATCCATCACCTTGTACATTCCCCATGCCTTGTAACAGCTGGGTGAGCCGAAGCAGTACCATACCCTCTAAGAGACGGTCAGCATGCAAACTGCTACCCCAGGCCCCAAGATCACCTGCACTGTCCACAGAGCTGCTACTCAGCACCCTAGACTGACTATGTCCTAATGCAGCCCACTTATGGATTTAGTACCACCTATACCCCAACATGCTAAGTCCTCCTGGGGGGCTTCCTTGCAAGCAAGCGTTTTCCTCACCCGATTTGTATCCTGACACACCGACTACTGGCTTGCTCGGCTTCCCCTGGCCATTCCCAGTTAGAGACTGGTCTGGTCCAAAATGCCTTCAAAATTTTGTTGACAAGGGGGAAGAGAGAATTCTAGCCTGAAACTTCAGAGGCTGGAGATGAGGTGCTCCTGGGGCATGCGCTGCCTCCCAGCTGGCGTGCCCTGCCTTCTCCCCCCCCCCAAGATCTGGCCAACCCATATCTACTCATGTCACACACTAGTCATGTCTATACTAAACACCCCATGGGCATGTGCACACACATTCATACATGTGGCTGCCATTAGGATCCAATAGCTTCACCAATTTAGAGTGAGAATCTCAGAGATCACCTAGGACCTAGGCCAGCCACTGCATTTTACTCATGAGGTAACTGAGGCCCAGACTGTCCCAGGTGCTTAAAGGTTAGCACTGGGACTGGCACTTGGGTCCTCTCCTTCCAAACCCAGTCTTCTTTGCCCACTTTCCCCATTCAGATTTCTCTCATTTCTACCCCTTGCACACACACACACACATATGTGCATGCACATAAATGCCTGAATTCCCTCTGGGCCTCCCTGGCTAAGGCTGAGCCTGTTCCCAATGTCTGTGCTCCTGAACCTTCCTCAGCCCCTGAGAATGCCTGTTCCCTGGAACATCGGCTGGATTTTACTAGGGAAGTTTGAGGGTGGGCTTTGGAGCCTTTCCCAAGATGTTAGCAGACTTGGGGTGTGTAGAGGGTGATAGTGTGTTTCCTTGGAGGTCTCCAGGCCAAGATGGCCAAGGGTGGCCCTGGGAAGCAGAGCTCTGGGCCTGCATTTCCCCCCAGGGCAGCCTGGGGCACACAGTCTGCCCTGGCGGGATGGGGGGGGGGGACGCTTTGGCCTTGCCACAAGCAGACAGAAGGCCTTTTCTCCAGGGTTCAGGGGCAGGCAGAGTGTCTAGAAATGCTTCAGGATCCAGGGTCATCTTCCTTCAGGAAGGGCTTGGCCTGTGCCTCCTTCCTAAAGATGCTCAGACTCAGGGGGTGGGCCAGGGAGCTGGGGACAGTCTTAGTCTTGGGCCTTTGGTTCTGCCTTTAGGCCTGATCCATAGCACACACCAGGCCAGTTGGACTCCTCCAGCATCTTCATGCCCAGAGCCCTGGGCTTTTCCTCAAAAGACCTGGGCACAAATCCTACTTCTGTTATGCACTCCCTCAGGACAGTGGCAGGAGCTTAATAAATATCTTGATGGATTGACCTTGGTCAAGTCCCTTCCTCTGCCAGGCTGCCCTTTCCTCATGTGTGCAATTGGTCTCAATGGCCCTGAAACAGTGAGGGCCCACAAAACTCAGGCCACCAGGCCTGGTCCTGGAGGTGTACAAATATCAAGGAAACCCCAGTCTGGAGGCTGGGGGCTTACACTTCACTGGGGTGAAGCAATGTGGGCTGGCATCTTAAGTGATGATCCCTAGGGGGTGCCTGAAGCAGTTTCTGATAGAGGCAGCTAGCTGATATGGGAGTGGAGAAAACACCTCCCTCAGACAGGCACTAGCTGTGTGACCCTGGGCCAGTCATTTCCTGCCTCAGTTACCTTATCTGTAAAATGGGGATAGCATAGCCTCCCAGGTTTGTAGTGAGGGTCGCAGAAGATAGTAATTGTCAAGGGCTTAGCAGGGCCTGGTGCAGCCCTGGTGAGTTATTTTGATCATTTTTAGGATATTTCCCGTGAGGACAGCAGAGTATGGCCTTGAGGCCCAGGGGGCGTGGGCGGGGGGGGGGGGGGTTGCTAGGCAGAGGCAGGCTCTGCCCGACCTGTGGGAGGGGGTGAGGAGCCCGACTTGAGGCTCTCTGCCCAGGACTGGCACTCTTGGGGCCTGCGTCAGGGCAGGGAGTGGTGGGCTAGAGCGCAGCGCCCAGGTGGGGCCGGGGCGGGGAGCCGGGGGTCCGGAGCCCGGTGGGCAGCCGTCGCGGGGCGCGTGGAGCCGGGGCCGGCGGGGGACCTTTGTGACGCCACAGAGAGCCGCGCTGCCA
>NW_027185761.1:76368160-76369551 GCF_028583685.1 Petaurus breviceps papuanus | reverse complement strand
GGGGCCGGCGGGGGACCTTTGTGACGCCACAGAGAGCCGCGCTGCCATTGGCGGGGCCCCCGCTCCCCGGCCCGTGGCCGGTGGCGGCGGCCGCGGCGCGACGGGGCGGGGGCGGGCAGCGGGCGCGGCAGCGGCCCGGGCAGCGGCGGCGGCGGCGGCGGAGCGGGGCGCACGGGCTTGGGCTTCGGCTCCGGCGCGCTCCGAGCGCTCGCTCGCTCGCTCGCTCGCTCGCTCTCCCTCCTGTCTGCGCTCGGCTCCTGGAGGCTCGGTCCCCGGGCCGGTGGAGCAGGCGGGCGGATGCGCCGGGGGCACGGGGCCGCCATGCGGGCCGAAGTGGCCTCGGCCGCCGGCTTCATCACGCGGCTGCTCCGCGGCCCCGGGGGCTTCGCCGAGGAGCAGCTGCAGCTCTTCCGCGAGTCTCTGCAGGAGGCGCTCACAGGTAGCGCGTCCGTGCGTCCGTTCCCGGGGGGTGTCCCCCCCTGCCCCCCGCCTGTCCCCAGCTCCCCTGCCGCAGCCCTGCCCCTCTTCCCCGCCTCCACGGCTTCCTCGGTGCCTCCCTTCCGCAGATCACTACCAGCATCACTGGTTCCCTCGGACGCCGTCGCGGGGCTCCGGTTACCGCTGCATCCGCATCAACCACCGCCTGGACCCGCTGGTGGGGCGGGCGGCGGGAGAGAGCGGACTCAGCCCCCGGCGCCTCTTCCAGCTGCTGCCCCGAGAGCTGACGCTGTGGGTGGACCCGTCCGAGGTGTCTTACCGCATCGGCGAGGACGGCTCCATCGGGGTTCTGTACCGCGGGCCCCCAGCGCGCAGCCCCGGCGAGTGGCGGCGTGGGCCAGCCCGGACGGCCGCCTGAGGCTGCCCGGGCCCTGTACACTGTGTATGTATGTAGTGTGTGTGTGTCTGCTTTAATAATGCACAGAGAGGATGTAATGGAGATGCTGCTTTTCACCCCCTAGCCATTAAAGTTGGAGTAGTAGTACCTGTACCTGCCGTGCGTGCCCTGGCGGCCCCGGGCTCCCTGCTCCTCCTCCTCTGCTTGCCACGCTCTTCCTCCCCCTCCTTTCCCCCCCCCCTTCCCCCCCCCCCCCCCCCCCGATCTCGGGGATCGGGGCTTGTAAATGAAATGTACAGTCTGGTTGTTTTTCAGAGTTCTATTTTGAGAGAATGAATGAATGAATTTGAGAGAATGAATGAATCCCTGGCTCCTTGTAATAAAAGACCGAATGCTTGTACCCGGGGTTGGCTGCTCTGTTCAATCCCGCCCTTCCCATCACGTACACACACATACACATATACGCACGTACACACACGTGCGCAGACGCGCACACACACATACAGGCGCACACACTCGCGTACATACACATGTGCACAGACGCGTACACACGTAC
>NW_027185761.1:76363916-76368150 GCF_028583685.1 Petaurus breviceps papuanus | reverse complement strand
CACACACTCGCGTACATACACATGTGCACAGACGCGTACACACGTACGGGCACACGCGCACATGCGTACACACATGCAGGCAGACGCACGCACACATACACATACACACGTGCGCAGACGCGTACACACACGTACAGGCACGCACGCACGCACATACACATGCATACACGCACGCACACGCCCGGGAGCATGTACCGACCCACAGAAAGAGCACAGACGGGTGTATCTAGGGGAAGGGCGAAGGACGAAGCGGGGAGGGATCGCACGGGGTCACCGGCTTCGGCAAGACTGGAAAGACGGACATCCTGGACCGCAGAGTGGCTCTGCGAAGCCGGCTTCGGCCATCCCTGGTCTGCCATAGTCAGGCCCAGGCTCCTAGCCCCAGTTGTAGCTGCTGGTGTAGGGAGTGGGGGATGCCTTTAGCCTGACTTTTTGCTGGGATAATTCTGCTCTGCCGGTTTCTGGCTGGCTGCTCTAACTTGTGTCAGTCCTGGGGATGAACGGTCTTCTCTCTCGCCCCCAACTCTGAGAAGGATGAAAGCAGTCTCGCAGTATCCTTGGGACGTCCCGACTTAGGGCTGGATGTCATGGATAGATCGCACTGACTGGATTTGGGCTTGGTCCAGACCCACCCCGCACCTCTCGGCGTGCAAGCAGCTCTGTGGAAGCTGTGCTCCCCGGGGTTTGTCCGGCTTGGGAGTGTGTGTTGGGGAGCGGGGGGCCGCTACGTCTCAGCTCACCACAAGGGGGCAGGATTCCTGGGGCCATCCTTTGTCCCAAGCGTTCTCCCTACTGTCCAAAGGCCTGCTCTGGATGCATGTTCCTCTGGCGAAGACAAAGCAGACCCAGGGAAAGTTGGCTCCCCAGTCAATGATAGAAGCTGGCAGTCAGTGACTCAAGGCCTACTGGGAGCGATCCCTGCACTAAGTTGGTTTTTTTCTCTTGGTTTTAGTAAAAAATAAAAAGGGCAGGGAGTCCAGACCTGGGATTTCAGGGGGAGGCGGTGTTCAGAGAAGTTAAAGTCCTGGGGGGGGCGGGGATTCTGCAGAGCCTGATTTGTGTCAGAATCAGGAATCCCAGGTCTTTGAGGGTCCCTGCTTTGGGATTTCTAGATTTGCACTGTGACTATCTCCTGAGATTTAACAAAGGCAAAAGCAAAAATGGATAAAATCTGCTTTGTGATAACAATGATTGTTTTTGAACATCCATTTTGTTGGGTTTGCCAGTTTGTTTCTTTTCTTTTCTTTTTTTTTTTGCCTTTTGGAGGGCAATTGGGGTTGTGACTTGCCCAAGGTAACACGAATAATTTTTTTGTGTGGGAGTTTAGTGTCTGAGGCCGGAACTGAACTTGGGTCCTCCTGACTCCGGGCCGGCACTTTACTCACTGCACCACCTAGCTGCCTTGCCAGTTTGTTTCTGAAGCACATTACCAATGGCTTGGACACAAGTAAGAGATATTCAATGAATTGTCCTCTGTTACATTCTTATTAAGTGTCAGAAGGAGGATTTGAACTCAGTTCCCGGCTGTCTTTCTACTACTTCACCCACTATAGAGCTAGGCTATGTAGAAAGCTCACCAGATGGCTCCTCTAAGGTCAGTGCAGACAGATATTCAGAAAGCATTGTCTGTCTAAACATAAAGATGCAGACACATATTAATGTGGACAGCTTTTTTGTTAGGTGACTAACTCTTAAGCCTGTGAAGGGCAGTTACAGTATGGCCAAGGACAAAAGGTCCAAGACAGCTTCAGAGGTTGGAACATTTAGGACTCTCTGGACTGCTCTGGGTCATCTGTCATGACCATTTGTATCAGCAAGCACCCCAGCATCCCCAGGGTGGCTGCCAACACAGATTCTTAGATCTGCTTTGTTAAAGGAAAGCAACTCAAAATGGGTTCACAAGCTTACTTTAATCAGCCAAATATGTATCGTTTACCTAGTTCAGGGGGAAAAGGTCAGCACCCAGAAATTCAGAGTATACAGACAGAATTATCAAGACAGAGAAACAGATCAAGTAGACAGGTTTCCAAACTGTCCAATCATTACATCCATACCAAATCAACATCTGGGTTTTTCAAAGCCAGGGGGGCTCTCAACAACGGCTTCCCAGAGTCTCATCTGATCAAATCACAGAACACTTCTCAAAGTGAGCCCCAAAGCAAAGCCTCACATCAGGGATTATATAGCCTGCTCCTGGGTCAGAGAATGTAACCACCCTCGACCCACTGCCCAATCACACAGCATCAAGGTGTGGGCATTCCTGAAAACCAAGCCTCCTGCCACAGGCTCCATGTGATCACATTCAGCCTATTAGGAGACAGAGTATATTTTCAAATCAAGGAAGGCTCTTAGAGTCTCTTAAGCCTATCAAAGGGCCTAAGGGCAGGGAAGATCTTTAAATTTGCATTTCCATTACACCATTTTTACCCCATTTTCTCCTGTGATCTTGGATAAGTCTTTTCCTTTCTTCAGGACTCAGTTTCTTCCTCTATAAAACTGAAAGTCTTGGTGCTTTCCAGGTTCTCTTCCAGCTCTTAGAGTTTCACTGTAAGACACGGGACATGTATTATGGAGTGAAGGGAATCCTGAAAGCAGGGGACGGGACTCAGAAGCAATCTTCCTGAACCTCTGAAATTGTCCTCTCCATTCCCTAAAGAAAAGCAACTCTCCCTGTGTTTCATGTCACAGATGCCCAGAATGTAGACAGTGTCTTATTATCTTTTCTGTTCCTTAGCAATTCTCCAAATCCTTCCTTTGCCTAAGAGCGAATGTTTTACTATGTGATATGAACAAGGGCTGTGACCATTCACACTTAGCTTGCTAGAGTTCAAAGGTTGAGAGATGGCCCAGAAGCCCCCGCTCCAGCTCCAACTCCCTCCTAAGGGCCCTTTCCTCGAAGGATTAAAGGCATCCTGGGGACCAACAAGCCTGTCCCAGCCCAGAGAAGCTCCAGTGAGGCTGAGGAAGACAAGAAACCCATATGGTTAGCTGGGTGAAGAAGGGGAGGGAGTGGGTTGGGAATGGGTATGCAGTAGTGGGGACTGGACCCACAAGAGAGGAGGAAGACATTTGTATTCGAGGCAGACAAAAGTGTAAGAACAATTAGCACAATTTGGATTCTGGCCAAGGTTAGTCTGACAGCAAAAAATGGACCATGGCTCATCAGCATCTTTGTGAAGAGAAGCTGGCCAGTTATGATCCAGTGTGTTGGAGCTGGAAGCTTCCCCCACTCCCCACCTCACCCCTGGCTCCTAGATCTCAGCCAAGCCTTTTATTTTCTAGGGCAGGAAAGTGAAGCCCTCTCCTCTCCCAGCCCAGCACACAAGGCTCAGAGCTTGGTGCTATCTCCACTCCCCACCCCACAGTGGTCCCTCCACAGAGGTGGGACACTGACTGTGTGTCAGCACACTAATTTGTGTGCTCCTGGGGGAGCCAGGCTAGGCAGAAAACTTTTTCGCTTTGTCAGTGGTGTCTCAGATCCCTCTGGCAGCATCCCAGGGAAAACTCTGGAGCTCATCTCGGAAAGATGTTTTTAAAAGCAGGAAATACCAAGGATCACAAAGCAAATCACTTCTATGGAAACACACTTACCAAAGCATTCACAAAATGACCCCCAGATTAAGAACCCCTGGCGTAGTCCAAGCTTGAGAGGACAGAGAATTGTTCCCATTGCAGCAGGGAGACTGAGACTGTTTGCTTCCTAAGTTGATCTGCATTCTCACTGCATGTCTCTTCCAGTGCTTAGAAGATGTGGTTCCTTTTATTTATTTTTTAAAATCTTTCATTTTTTTATTTTTAGTTTTCAACATTCATTTTCACAAGATTTTGAGTTACAAATTTTCTCCCCATCTTTCCCCTACCCTCACCCCCTGAATACCCTTTCCCCCAATCTGATCTGTTTTATATCTGCCCCCATCCCCCCTCTAACTTTCTAGTAGGGCAAGATGGATTTCTATACCCCAGTGCCTGTATATCTTATTTTCCAGTTGCATGTAAAAAAATTTTTTTTAACATTTGTTTTTAAAACTTTGATTTCCAGATTCTTTCCCTTCTTCCCTCCTCACCCACCCTCACTGGGAAGACAAGTAATTCAATATAGGTTGTACTGTGTAGTTATGCAAAACATGTCCATAGTAGTTATATTGTGAAAGACTATATTTCCTTCCATCCTATCCTGCCCCCCACTTATTCTATTTTCTCCTTTGACCCTGTCCCTTTTCTTTTTTTTTTTTTT
>NW_027185761.1:76224626-76363816 GCF_028583685.1 Petaurus breviceps papuanus | reverse complement strand
TTTTTTTTTTTTTTTTTTTTTTTGCCTTTTTTTTTTGGAGGGCAATTGGGGCTAAGTGATTTGCCCAAAGTCACACAGCTAGTAAGTGTGTCAAGTGTCTGAGGCCGGATTTGAACTCAGGTCCTCCTGACTCCAGGGCTGGTGCTCTATTCACTGGGCCACCTAGCCACCCCAAACCCTGTCCCTTCTCAAAAGTGTTTGCTTCTAACTTCCCTCTCCCCCAATTTGCTCTCCCTTCCCTCTTATCCCCTTCTCCCCTACTTTCCTATAGGGTAAGATACCCAATTAAGTGTGTGTTATTTCTTCCTTAAGCCAAATTCAATGAGTGTAAAGTTGACCCATTCCCTTTCACCTTCCTGTTCTTCCCCTCCATTGTAACAGTTTTCTCTTGCCTCTTTTATATGAGATAATTTACCCTATTCTATCTTCCTTTCTCCTTCTCCCATTATATTCCTCTCTCACATCTTAATTTTATTTTTTAGATATCATCCCTTCCTATTCAACTGATCCTGTGCCCTCTGTCTATGTACACAGATGTACACGTATACAGACACTCACATATGTATTTATATACACATATACCCTCCTATACATACATATATGTATGCATATATAACTATGTTCCCTTCAACTATCCTCATACTGAGAAAAGTCTCATAAGTTAAAATTATCGTTTTTCCATGTAGTAGTGTAAATAGTTTAACTTTAATAATTTCCTTATGATTTCTTTTTCCTGTTTACCTTCTCATGCTTCTCTTGCTTCTTGTATTTGAAAGTCAAATTTTCTGTTCAGCTCTGGTTTTTTCATCAAGAATACTTGAAAGTCCTCTATTTTATTGAATGACCATATTTTCCCCTGAAACATGATACTCAGTTTTGCTGGGTAGGTGATTCTTGGTCTTAGTCCTAGCTTCTTTGACCTCTGGCATATCATATTCCAAGCCCTTTGATTCCTTAGTGTAGAAGCTGCTAGGTCTTGCGTTATCCTGATTTTTTCCACAATACTCAAATTGTTCCTTCCTGGCTGCTTGTAGTATTTCCTCCTTGACCTGGTGTAGGACCAATGCAATATTTACAGCACCCACAATCATGATAAAGACCATGACTATAAGTATCACATGACAGTTGATCACAAAATATACCAAACTCCCCAGATTGAGGACAGAACTGAAGCATTTATTTAGACACCAGAAAACCCAATCCCAAAACCAGTAAGTTGATTCCATCATAGTACCAAAGATATTCAAATACCATAATAACACTGAGAGCCACAGCATCCTTCAGCCTTCCCACAAACCAATACAAGGTCAATATTTACTCACAAACCTCTCTATCTCCTTGCCTCAACCTCCTCTCTCTCCCACCATCTCTGTGGCTCTGAGCAGCAGGGGCTGTGGGCTCTGCTTCCCTTCAGCAAACTCCTCCCACCACAGGCTCCATGTGATTACATTCAGCCTATTAGGGGGCAGAGTTTACTTTCAAAGCAGGGGAGGTCTTCAAACTCCAGCCTAGGTCTATTAAGAGGCAGGGAAGATCTTCAAATTCCCATTCTCATTACACCTGGGAACTCTGGAATTTGTGTGTGTGTTTTTTAATCTTTATTAATTTGTTTCTTTACTTTTAGTTTACAAGATTCAGTTCCACATTCCCTTGAGTTTCAAATTTCAAAAAAGGGTCAAAACATGGAACCAGAAGAAGATAACAAAGACAAAACTCCTGCATCAAAAGCTTCTGAGAAAAATATGAATAGGTCACAGGAGCTCAAGAAGGATTTTGAAAATCAAGTAAGAGAAGTGGGGGAAAAATTGGGAAGAGAAATGAGAATGATGCAAGAAAATCATGAAAAGTCCCACCCCATGGCAGCATGCAGTCAAGTATAGGATCTGCAAAAACCTTCACATTAGACATTAGTCAGGTAGTGAAGAAGGGTTGTAACCAATGACAATGGGAAAGAGAAAGCAAAACAAAGCAAGAAAAAGAAAGGTATTTTGCTTCAGTCTGTATTCAGATTCTGTTGTCTCTAGTTCTTTCTCTGAATGTAGACATCTTTTTCCATGATGAGTCTTTTGGAGTTGTCTTATAGCCTTGCATTGCTGAAAGGAAGCCCAGTCTATCAAAGTTGGCCGTTACACATATGTTGTGTCTGTAATTGTGTACAGATTTCTCCTGGTTCTGTTCTTCTCACTCAGCATCAGTTTGTATAAGTCCCTCCAGGTAAATATGAAGTCTGTCTGCTCCTCATATCTTATAACACAATAATATTCCATTACATTCATATAACACAACTTGTTTAGCCATTCCTCAATTGATGGGCATCCCTTAATTTCCAGTTCTTTGCCACTACAAAAAGAGTTGCTAAGAATATTTTTGTACATACAGGTCTTCCTCCCACTTCTATGATCTTTTTGGGATACAATCCTAGAAGCGGTATTGCTGGGTCAAAGGGTATGCAATTGTTTGTAGCCCATTGGGCATAGGAACTCTGGAATTTGGGTATAATATTCCTAGGAGTTTTCTTTTGGGGATCTTTTTTAAAGATGTGATCAGTGAATTCTTTCAATTTCTATTTTGCCCTCTAATTCTAGAATATCAGGGCAATTTTCCTGGAGAATTTCTTGAAGAATGATTTCTAGGCTCTTTTTTTGATCATGGGCTTCAGGTAGTACAATAATTTTAAAATGATCTCTCCTGGATCTATTTTCCAGGTCAGCAGTTTTTCCAATGAGATATTTCACATTGCCTTCTATTTTTTTCATTTGTTTGAATCTGTTTTATAGTATCTTGATTTCTCATAAAGTCATTAGCTCCCATTTGCTCCAATCTAATTTTGAAGGAATTATTCTCAATGAGTTTTTGAAATTCCTTTTCCACCTGATCAATTTGACCTTTAAAGGCATTCTTCTCCTCATTGGCTTTTTGGGCCTCTTTTGCCATTTGCATTAGTCTATTTTTTAAGGTGTTATTTTCTTCAGTTTTTTTGGGGTCCCCTTTAGCAGGCCATTGACTCACTTTTCATGATTTTCTTGCATTGTTCTCATTTCTCTTCCCAGTTTTTCCTCCACTTCTCTTACTTGATTTTCAAAATCCTTCTTGAGCTCCTCTATGGCCTGTGACCTATTCATATTTTTCTGTGACCTATTCATATTTTTCTCAGAAGCTTTTGATGCAGGAGTTTTGTCTTTGTTATCTTCTTCTGGTTCCACGTTTTGACCCTTTTTGTCCCCAAAAAAGGATTCTATGGTCTTGTTGTGCTTCCTCTGCTTGTTCATCTTGCCAGCCAATTACTTGACTTTTGAGCTCTTTGCTATGGTAGAACTCTGCTTCCAGAGTGGAGCTGTGTCCCAAATTGCTGGGGTTTTCACAAATGTTGTCAGAGGTCTGGGGAGAGTGCCCTCTGTACAGCCACCACAAGCTCTGGCACACTGGACACACACCCCAGGACCACCACCCAAGACTGGGACCCACATCCAAACAGGTTAAAGCAAGAGTGATTACCTTCTGAATGGTCACTTGGTCCCCCTATGAGCTGCAGGCCAGGAGCTCCAGAGGCAGCCATGTGGCAGTGGCTGCAGCCACTGCATGCCTCTGCCACCTCTCACCCTGGGGGCAGGAGCCAAATCCTGCTCTTCTGTCACCCTATTCCAACACAGTTTCCCTAATGACCTTTTACTTTCTCTTTGGTGTTTATGTTTTGAGAAGTCTGGAAACCACCACAGCTGCTGGTGATTCACTCTCCTGAAGTCTGCTCTGGCTGGTCTGTGCCACTGGTTGGGGGCTTCCCTGGGGCTGGAACCACATGGCTCATGTGGGGCTAACTTGGCTCCCAGCTCAGTGCTATAGACCCTTCCTGTCAGCCTGCCAGGCTGCCTTCAGCAGGAGATTTGTTTCTCTCTGTCACTCTGTGGGTTCTGTAGCTCTAAAATTTGTTTAGAATCATATTTTATAGGTATTGGAGGGGGTTGGAGTGGGAGCTGAAGTTCCTGCTTTTACTCTGCCATCTTGGCTTTTCCTCCCCCATGTGGTACTTTTTAAAAGGTGACATGGCCCATGTTTTACTCCTTGGGACAGACCTTAGGGTTCCCTGGAATGGCCTGACCTTGCTGGCCTCCTCAGACAGCTTGCCTGCTGAGGGCACTGAAGTAGGAAAAGAGAGGGGAGGAGGAAATGGAGAATCCAACTTCATCCTGGTTCCTAACCCAGGACCAAGGCCTCTAGCTAATGGAGAAAAACTGAGGTCCTTTGCCCAACAACATACAAAGAGGAAGTGAGCCAGAACTTGGGGGTGCCCTGGGGCTCTTTACCCACTCATCTGCCCTCTTGCCATGTAAGTAAGAATTCTCATTTGGTTTTTACCACATTTTGTATTAGAGTAGATCATGCTCAATGGCGGCATCTAGCCATTGGATGGGGCAGGCCTGGACACCAGGTGGGCCCGGATTCAAGTTGTTCCTCTGACACATTTCAGTTCTGTAAGTAGGGCCACTTTCACTGGACCCCTCAGGGCTCTGGCCAGTTTCCCAAGACAGAGACTCCCTTGTCAGACTGCATCACTGAGGGTTTGGTGGATTTTTTTTTTCATATCAGGAGTTCCTCACACTAATGAAATCACAATGGTGAGAGCCAACTGGCAAAGAAAGGTTCAGATTCTTTTGATGGTGCCCTTCACCTTCTGACCCAAACATGGAGCCTGTAAGCTGGGCTCCCTTGTGGTCAGTCCAGTCAGCAGCTGTTGAGCCTGTATGTAAATGTAGCCAGAGAATCCCCACATTTTTTGGGGGGGGGGTTTCTTTAAACCTAAAATAAAAGCTTGCTGTTTCTAACTAGCTGTCTGGCCTTTGGTGGTCTGTTTTTATCACAGTAAAACATGGTTTCCTCAGGCAGAAAATGTTAGGACCAGGAGTGCAATGTAATGCCCATAACTATGAGCATTAATACACTTTACCAAGCTGGTCCCATTAAATCTTCTCAACCACCTCAGACATAGACGTGGAGACTGGCCACTGGCCCCTTATCAACACTACCTCACCCCGCCCAGCTCCTCCAACAAGGTCACCTTTGTGCCCACACACCTGCTGCTGCTCTACCCCTCCCCACCCCTTCAGCTGAGAAATCTGCCCCTGCCATGAGGGCCCTCTTCCTCATCTTCCTTCTTTACTCCTGGCTCACTCTTAGCAAGACCTACCCCCTTACCTGCTCAGCCAATCCCATCCCATCACTTCTCCTCCAACAGACTGCCCCTCTGCCATTTATCTTCAGTCTCTCCCTCTCTGCTGGCTCCTTTCCTACTGTTTGCAAACATACCTATGTCTCTCCTATCCTGGGAAGACCCTCACTTGATCCTCCTGTCCCTGCTAACTTTGGCCCTGTACTTTTTCTGCCCTTTGTGGCTTAACCCCTGTAGAAGGCAGTCTACACCAGGGATCTGCACACTCCTCCCCTCACTCTCTTCTCAGCCCTTTACTCTCTGGCTTCTAACCTTGTCCCTCCCCTGAAGCTGCCCTCTCCAAAGTCACCGGTGATCTCCTAGTTGCCCAACCCAGCGGCCTCTTCTCTATCCTCATTCTCGCTGGCTTCTCTGAGGCCTCTGACGCAGTTGGTCTCTCCCCCTCCTTGACACTGTCTAGGTTTGTAGGATGCCCCTTCTCTCCCGCTTCTCCAGATCACACCCTCTAGCCGTGGATAGACTCCCTTCTCTTCTCCTGCCCTGTTTCACTTGGGGGTCTCATCTGCTCCCATGGATTTAATCACCATCTCAAGTCTCCCTTTTCTGCCCCTGTCCAGCAGATGTCTAAAACCCAGTAAGTTCCACACAAGTCCTTACTTTCCCCAAGACGTCCCCTCTCTGTGCTCTGGCTGTCCTCCCCACCGGGAAGGCTCTCGCTCTCCCCTGCCTCCCTTAAGTCCCAGCTTGTGCAGGAAGCCTTGCCCAGCCATCTTGGTTCCAGTGCCTTCCTCCTCTTCACTGTCTTCCTTAGCTGCTTCCCAGCTGGCTTCTCCTTATAGCAGGTTTGTGCAGACTGCCTTGTTTGTCCTCTCCCCGCCAGACAGGAGCTCCTTCAGGGCGGGGGCTGCCTCGCTGCTTCTTTTTGTGTGCTCATTGCTGGGCACTTAATGTTTATGGATGGATATTATTGTTATCCCCATTTAGCAGGGGAGGAAACTGAGGGAAACAGAGAAGTCTGGAGTCCCAAGCCCAGGAAGTGTTGGAGGCTTTTCCCACCCTGTGGCTCAGAGCTCTGTGGGCCCCTTGCTGTCAGCAGGTCTCTGAGGCAGGGTTTGGGGCACAGACACAGACTCGCCAGAGCCTGCCTGGACACAGCAGGCAGCAAAGCTAGAAGCCTGGCGCTCAAGCAGCTCAGTGGTTACAGTTTCCATGCGCATCCCCTCCAGCTGGAGCTGCTACTTTGTAACCCTCATGCCAGGGCTGCCCAGTGCCTCAGTTACAGGCTCCTACCCTCTGCCTTTGCAAAGGAAATGACCTCATGTAGGATTTTATTCCACCTTCACTTTGAAATCCAGTTCAAGACACAGTGACTGATGTTCCTTCACTGATTCAATTCAGTAAAGCTCTCCTGGCCAGGGCTCTGGGAAGCCCAAGACCACAGCAGGGAGCCCAGTGCCTGGCACGCAGTAGGTACTTGCTGCCTAAATGAAGCCACGCTGTGCTCTCTGCTGGGCTGGGCTGAAGCTATTTTGTAATACTGGAGAGGAATAGAAGCAGAGGATGTCTCATGGATGGGGCCTGTCCTCTGCCCTGGCTGGGACCCATCGGCAGCCTTTGAGGAAGGACATTGATGAGGGGGAGAGTTTCCAGAGGAGGGAGAACAGGAGGGGGTGGGAGCCTGAGCTCTGCCAAATGAGGGCAGAATGAGCAGCCTGGAGGAGAATCTCTCAGCTGAGCTTGGCCCCAGAGCACAGAACTGGGAGCCTGACTGCGGCTGGAGATGAGGACAGAGCTCCAAACAGCCAGGGCTCTTCCCGACTGGGATGGCTGCTTCTGGGGGCTGAGGGCCTTCCACTGGCAGGCTTCATGCAGAGTTTGGACTGACCTGGTCTGGTTACAGACAAGCTTTTCCATGGGTGGAATAGAGATGGACATGGAAGACTCTGCCAACTCCAAAATTCTGATTCAAACGGAGAAGCAATGTCATCCAGGACCAATGTCTATTCTTGGCCCCCTAGAGACAAGATGAGACGGAGGAGGGGGTAATTGAAAAAAAAGGGAGAGCATGCCCTGTGGAGCCAGGGGGTGGGGAGATGAAGAAGCCCCCTCCTAGTGGTTCTGGAATGACCCCAACCTTGATAAGCCCAGAGTCTGATGGGGAGAGTGGCTCAGCATTGCTTGCAAGGGACACTGAGTCAGAACTCTTTTCTGAAGGTCTGCTCCTCCAGCAGCCTTTGGTTCTCTAAGTCAATGACAAAAAGCATTTACCAAGTCCTTACTCTGTGCAAGGGGCAGCTAGAAAGCGCGGTGGCCTGCAGTCAGGAAGACCTCAATTCAAATCTGGCCTCAGACTCTTACTAGGAGTAGGTGCATGACCCTGGGCAAGTCTGTTTGTCTTAATTCACTGGAAAATGAAATGGCAAGCCACTCCACTAAAACCCAGTATGTTCCACACAGAAAACCCCACGGACAGTAGAGACAGAAAGGCCTGAACAACAAAACTGTGCAAAACCCTGGACTCAGCATTGGGAGCACAAGCATGAGTGAGCCTGGCCCACTCTAGGGCTGCTGCCCCTTCCCTTCGCTCCCCTCGCCCCATGGGGGAGACAGCACTCGGGGAAGGTCTCTGCTGCAGGTCAGAGGGGAAGGTTCCCAGGGTCCCCAGGGGCAGCAGCAGAGAAGGGAGTCATTCCCCACTGAGAGAGTCATAGCAGGCCTGATGTGGAGCCACTGGAGAGGGCCTGGAAAAAAAAGGGCTCCCTTTTCCCAGCTGCCTTCAGGGGCTGTGGCTGCAGCCCCTGCAGGAGCTGGCCCAGGCTGCATCTCCCCAGGGGTGGCTTTCCAGGACGATGACCAAGCGTGCTGGGCTGGAAGCCTGGCTTTTCCCAAGGCTCTCAGTTTCTGGGTCCTGGGCTGTGTCCATTAGGGTCTGAGGGGAGCTGGCAGTCTGGGGCACTAACCTTCCCCAAATGTGCTACCTGCCGTCTCTCTCTGTTTTGCTGCTTCAGCTAGGCTGGTCTACCCATCTGGTGTGTGGGTGACTCTCCAGAGGTGTGACATTTTGTGATCCCATCCTCGTCGCCAAATGTATCAGCATGAGCATTGTACTCACGTTCTGGTGTGGTGGGGGCCACGTGAGCATCTACATGAAAAACTGACAAGTCAGTGACCAAAGACATGTTCCAGATATCTTCCCATAATTCTTTGCCCCAGACTTGTTTACCATGAATTTCCCAATTTTCATTGTTATTTTAACCTGTCTGGCTGAGATTTCAGTGTCTCCTAGACCTGTGATGGTAATAGGAGTTCCATGTTTAAACTTATCAGGGTTTCCATAGATAAGTGTGGCCTCAGCCCCAGTATCAATCAGTGCCCTAGTCACAGTAGTTGATCCATTCTTCCAATATATTGTTAAACCAATATGGGGTCTGCAATCTCTTCTGCATATTTCTTTTATCTGGGCTGGGGCTTGGCCTATCTCCTATTCCCCCTGAAGGTGGGGCAAACTTGGATACAAAGATTCAGATTCAGAAATACCTGCGGGGGTGGTTCCTGCTTCCCTGTTCATTCTAATGCTAAGTACCTTTTCTTGGTACAGCTTATGCAGCTCTTCAGTTGGAATACCATCTATTCTTCTAAAGTCCACCCCAGCTCTTAATAGAGCAGTGAACAGTTCCCTTCTTGTGGGTCTATTTTGTCTCTGAATCCTCTGGCTGTTTACTCTTCTCTCTCGAGGCAATTTGTCTTTTTCCCATTCCCCTAAATCGCTTAATTGTGAAATCTTATCCAGCACCTCTGAAAGAGGGTGCCCTATTTCTCCAATTAAAAGAGTCAGAATTAGGTGCTTATACGCAGGAGGAGCCGTCTTCACTATGATATTTCTATGAGGAACTCCTAGGGGGGTATCATAATATGCATTTGCATCTCCAATCAGGATAGCAGTTTTCATTACCTCCTCCTTTAACTTTCTCATACAGTCTCTAAGTGAGTACCAGGGTCTGTCTCCCCTAGGCCACATAGATTCAGTTGGATATTGCTTTTTGCAACCTTCTGCAGCTAAAGCTAGAAGATTCGTTTTGTTATTTCCTCCTTGCATATGGTGATCCCTAAAAGCCTGGTGTACAAAAGGATTCTGACTGATACTTATGAATTTTAAACAGTCCTCATTGTCCAGTGTTATTCCTCCTGCGCCTTCATCAGTGATTCTTACTATCCAAGACACTAAAGACTCCCCCATTCTTTGGGTAAATCTACTCAATATATCAGTGATCTCCTGTTGAGTGAAATCCTCAATTATCTCCCTGGACTCTGTTTTGCCTCGGTGGTTCTCCTGCCTTCTTCTTCGTATGGGGAGAGCTTCTACATTAGGAGACTCCTCATCTAACCTTGTTCCATTCTCCTCACACACATTCTCCTGGAAGCTGTCAGGGCAACTCTGCCCAGCCTGTACAAAAGCTGCATGCACATTCCTTCTGCTAGTTTTTTGCTTCCTTTTAGCTACATGAACAGTAGCTTGCTCCTGGACTACATGAGTCCCTCCAGTTTGCTCTTCTGAGTACTGTGACACAGAAGAATCCTCAGGCAAACCAGCTGACTCCCTAGCCATCCTAGCTCTTTCCTTCAGCAGCTTATCCCTACTTTTACACATAAGGCGATAACTTGTTAGCAGCACCCAGCCTCTCCTGCACACTCCTGCCAGTTCTTTGCCTGGTTCTATGGGTATTGCTTTCAAACATCTTTCCAAATTCTCCCATCCTCGTCGCCAAATGTATCAGCAATGCCATATTCACAATGCCTATAGAGATTACAAATATGCTGATATAATTATCCATCACAAAATACGTCAGGTTTGCCATTTGGGGAAATAAACTAGAAAATTTATTAAGATACCAAAAGACTGAGTCCCAAAACCAGAAAGTGAAAGCCATCAGAGTAGTTATGATATTGGCACAGGTAGATAAAGTAGAAAGCACCCACATTTTCAAGCCTTTAAAACAGAACAGACTACCTCAGGCAAAGGTCCTCCTCTCCCCACTCACAGCAACCACCCAGCGCCCTGGAAGCGGGCTCCCAGCAGCTCCGGCCCCTGGCAGTCCTCAGCAGGAGTCCTTAGCAGAAAGTCCTGCTCCCAGCAGCTCCAGCCCCTGGCTAGAGAGGAATAAGCCAAATCCTCCCATCCTGGAATAGCCATTTCTCCCTCTAAAGCCCCACTGCTTCCAAATAGAGGCCTGACATTTTGTGATCCCATCCTCGTCGCCAAATGTATCAGCATGAGCATTGTACTCACGTTCTGGTGTGGTGGGGGCCACGTGAGCATCTACATGAAAAACTGACAAGTCAGTGACCAAAGACATGTTCCAGATATCTTCCCATAATTCTTTGCCCCAGACTTGTTTACCATGAATTTCCCAATTTTCATTTTTCCACATGGGCATCCATGTAGCTAACCCATTAGCTACCGCCCATGAATCAGTGAATATATGACACTGTCCTCCTTGTTCTATTTTGATGGCTTGATATACTGCCATAAGTTCAGCATATTGGCTACTTGCACCTATCCCAGTACTTTCCAAAGTCCTTCTAGTGCATGGGTTATAGGCCACTGCTTTCCAATGTCTTTTTTGCCCCAAATATTTTGCTGTCCCATTAGTAAACCATGCATGTCTCTTTTGTTCCTCAGTTAATACATCATATCCCTCATTCCATTTTACAGTGGACTGTACCAACTGTTGCTTTGGCTCAGGGGGTGTGTCATTCCTCTCAATTTCTATGTTTGCTATAGATTCATGCAGAGCAGAGACTCCGCTTTTGCCTGTTTTCGCTCTATTTTGAATATACCACTTCCATTTGATTATACTAGCCTCTTGGGCATGTCCAATTCTGTGAGAAGCTGGGGTACTCATTACCCAGGTCATAATTGGGATTCCAGGTCTTAATATCACTTCATGGCCCACAGTCAGTTGTTCAGTCTCCACCAAAGCCCAATATGCAGCTAACAACTGCTTTTCAAAAGGTGTATACTGGACTCCAGATGAAGGGAGTTTCCTACACCAAAATCCCAAAGGTACATTTCGGCTTTGTTGTTTTTGCCATAAGCTCCAGTTTGCATAATCATCTTGTACAGTCACTTGCAATTCCACTGGACCTTTTGCATGGGCCACAAATCTAGGGCCAATTGTATGGCAGCCTTGGCTTCTTCAAAAGCTTTACTCTGCTCAAGTCCCCAATCGAATTCATATTTCTTCCGTGTGACTCTATATAAAGGTTTTAAAATCTGTCCCAAATGTGGAATGTGGTGCCTCCAGTATCCAAACAATCCTATGAACTTTTGGGCCTCCTTCTTATTGGTAGGGGTAGGAAAATCCTGAATCTTTTGTCGGGCTTGAGGAAGAATCTCCCTTAGCCCCTTGTTCCATTGTATACCCAAAAACTTTCTGAGCTGGTCCTTGAACCTTTGCAGGGTTAATTTCCCACCCTTTACTTTTCATATGCTCAATTAGAAGGGTCAAACTCCTTTCCACTACTTTCGCATCTTTTCCCTGTATCATGATATCATCAATGTAGTGGGTAAGCTGTACACCAGGTAGCTTTAATTCATCCAACTGTTCAGCCACAATCCTGTGACAAATAGTGGGGCTATGTATGTACCCTTGTGGCAAGCGAGTGAAAGTATATTGTCTACCCTGCCAAGTGAAAGCGAAGTGGTCCCATGTGAGCTGGAAGCAGGCCTGGGAAGGAACATGCTGCTGCTCCGAGGGCTCCTGTGTCTGTCTGCCTATTGGTAGGAGGTGCTCAGCAGCTGTTGCTGCTGGTGATGGGTAGTGGAGACCCTTTCTCCAGGACAACGTGATGTCTCCTTTCAGTAACTCTCCAAACTAAGCTGGCTCTTGGTTAACCACATACCTATGGATTTTTTGAGTCACAGCTAAATTGACAGTGTCCAGTAACAGACCAATGGGGCACATTCAGAACCTTTACCTCCCCTGCACTCTGAGGTAAGCACAGGGAATGAATGCCCTGCCCAGGTAGCTGTCCAGGGCGTAGGCCACAAACAGGTGAGCCTCTATAGGAGGAGCCCGACAGCCACCAGGATGGAGGTTCTCCTGCTGGGGTCCGAGTCCCATCACTTTGGCCCACATGTGGCCCCTCTGCCTGGGGTGCGCCACCCCCTTTGCTGGCAGGTGTTTTTTCTGTTCCTTGGAATCATTCCATGTGGTCCAGTGACTGAGTGCTGCTGCCCTCTGCCTCACTTCATACAGCCCACACCAAGTTTCTGGGGGTTCTTCAAGCCCACTTTTTTTCTCAAGAGTTGCTCATGTTGTGTGATACCCCTTTGGCTGGCTTAAGGCAGCAGGATGAACACTGCCCTAGTGTTTAGAACCCTTATTAACACAATACAAAGTCATCTAGCCTCACCCAGCCTCAGTTTCCTTGTTTGTAGCAAGCGAGGTACAAGCATTTGCTAAGCACTCAGTATATGCCAGGCACTGTTTTAAAATCTAGGGGAATAAAGAAAAGTAAAAACAAACAACCACTTATTGCGTTCCTACTATGTGTTAGCCGCTGTATTAAGCCTGGGGACACCAAGAAAGGTAAAAGATGATCTCTGCTCTCCAAGGGCACAGTCTAATGGGGGAGACAACAAGCAGACAACTATATACCAGCCACAAAAGGAAAGATAGAATCCACAGAGGAAAGGCAAGAGAACTAAGGGATTAGGGAAAGCTTCCTGTAGACTGTGGGATTTTAGCTCACATTTAAAGCCAGGAGATGAGATGTGTAAGAAGTGCATTTCAGGCATGGGGGATGGCCAGAGAAAGTGCCCAGAGCTGAAAAATGAAGGGTCTTGCTTATGGAGCAATCAGGAGGCCGGTGTCACTGGACTGATGAGTACTTAGTGGTGACCCAGGTGTAAGACTGAAAAGCAGAGCATTTGGTATTTGCTCCTGGAAGCAATAGGGAACCACTGGAGATTAATGAGTAGAGGTGTGGCACGGTTAGACCTGTGTTTTAGGATACACTTTAGTGACTGAATGGAGAGTAAACTGGAATGAGGAAAGAGCCTAGGTAGGCAGATCCACCATCAGCTGGATTCAATATTTGCCCAAGCCTGAGGTTATGAGGGCTTGCACCAGAGTGAGGGAGGAGGTGGAGGAGAGAAGGGGGTATATTGGAGAAATGCTGCAAAGGTGAAATCCAGATGTTGCAGAGATGAAAGTGATAACAGATGATGCAGAGGTGACATGGATGAGATGCTGTGAAGGCAAAAGTGACAAGAAATGGTGGCAAGATGGTGCAAAGGTGAAATCTGAGACATATTACAGGGGTGAAAGATGCTGCAAAGGTGAGATGCTGTGAAGGCAAAAGTGACAAGAAATGGTGGCAAGATGGTGCAAAGGTGAAATCTGAGACATATTACAGGGGTAAAAGATGCTGCGAAGGTGAGATGCTGTGAAGGCGAAAGTGACAAGAAATGGTGGCAAGATGGTGCAAAGGTGAAATCTGAGACATATTACAGGGGTGAAAGATGCTGCGAAGGTGAAAGTGACAAGAAATGAATACTGTAAAGATGAGGATGAAGGGCTGCTTGGCAGCTAATTGGGGGGGGGGAAAGTAGGGAGTACAGGATGATGCCTAGGTTGTGAGTCTGGGCTCGGGAGGGATGCACGTTAGGGAGAGCTCGGAGGGGAAGATAATGAGTTTCCTGTTGAGATAATTGGGTTCGCTATGTCTCCTGGACATCAGTCAAGTGATGGGGCTGGGCTAGGTGATCTGTGTCCCCCCAGAAGTAAATCTGAGCCGATGTTGTCCGTAACCCAACTATGCCTCTCTGGGCCTCAGTTTCCTTATTTGCAAAACGGGAGCTCAGCCTCGCCGATCTCCGTGAGCCCAGGACAGGTCGCCCCGGCCTGGTTCTTGCACAAGGTGCTTTGACAGTCGTGGCTGGCCGTCTCCTGTGCGGCTGCCACGCGTGCTCCCAAAGGAGCCGCCATTTGCTCAAGGGGCTCCAGGACGAGAAGACCAATGATCCCTGACACTCCTCCGCAAGCTCTGCTCCCACGCAGTCGCTCCCCCGCTCAACAAGGTCCCATGACTCCCTATCTGTGGCCTCTAGGATGAAGAGTGGAGCTCCTTCACAGCCTGGCCCCAGCTTCCCGGGCCTTCTCTGTTTCTGCCACACAGTGCGCCATCTTCTGCTCTCCGTTCTCTCGGCCGCCTTCCAACCCGCTTGCTGCAGGGGACGCCGGGCTTGGAGCCGCTTCATTACCGGAGGAAGCCCGCCGTACGTTCTGCTCGGGTTAAGAGCGTAGGGCGCAGGCGCAGGCTCAAACGCAGGCGCAGAAGGCCGGCCCGGTACCAGGACGCCTCTTGGGGGATGGGGGAGCCTCCAGGCGCAGGCGCTGTCCGAACCTGAAGCCCTTTCTTCTGCTCGATCCTGAGCCCTCTTCGCCAGCAGTCAAGATGGCCGTCAGCCTCGGCTCCTCTTACCCCGCGGGGGTGGGCTGTGTGGGTAGGGGGGGGGGGGGGGGGGGGGAGGAAGTACGTGAGCCCCACGCAGCCCGCACGCGCCGGCGGCTTGGCGTCACTTCCGGGCGGGGGCCCGTCGCGCCCCGTCGTGTCGAACCGGTGACAGTCACTCCCCGAAGCCGGCGGTGAAGGAGCCGGGGGCCGGGGTCGGGCGCGCGGGCCGAGAGCAGGCGTCCGGGGCCGGGGCCGGGTCCGAGTCCAGCCAGAGGCGGGGTCGGGGCCGGGGCATGGACGCGGCCAAGATGGACGAGAATGAATGGACGTACCACGGGGAGGGCAACAAGAGCCTGGTCGTGGCGCACGCGCAGGTGAGCCCCAGCCTTTGACCCCTGACCCCCTCTGCCCCCGACTCTTCTGGAGGCACCCCGTTCCTCCCCGCCCTCGGCCCTCCGTGCTCCCTAGCCGGGGCCCGGGGCGGGCAGCCGGCTTCAGGAGGGCCCGTGGTCTGGCCGGGGCCGTGGAGCCTGGGCCACGCGCGGGCGGCGGGAGATGCGGACGGGGGTGCGGGGGGGAGGGCCGGGGGCGGGGGTGGGAGGGAGAGGCCAGGGGATGGCCGCTCCCCACTCCCCTGCCGGCCCCGACTCCCCGGGGCTGCTGGACAGCGGCAGGAGAGGCCCGGGCGGAGGAGGGGCCCGCGGCTGCCCCCCCCCACTCCTTGGGCCCCTGTGGGAGCTCCCGTCTGTCCGGAGAGCCCAGAGCCCTGGGCCGGCCAGGGGGTTCCTCCCCTGAGAGGGGTCTGGTGTGGGGGGCGGGGCGCGGCCCCAGAACTGGGTTCGAGTCTCGCCCCTGGTGGCGCCGCTGGGGCTCCCCAGGTCCCGTCACTCAGCACTCAGCGGGGAGCCGGGCGCTGCCGCCACGCCCCCTCCTCAGGGCTGGGCCGCGTCCCTGCATCTCCGGTGCCCCTCCCTCCTTCTGGAGGGTGAGGGCGTGCTGCCTGTGCCCGCCTGGTTCTCCTGCTGAGAAGCGTGCCCAGGGACCGTCCTGCCCCTCACGAACCAGGCTCTCCCCCCCGCGGGCAGCCTGGGCCCCGCAGCCCTGTTCTACCTGAACAGATACATTGTAGCCCGTGAGCCGTTCTAGGAATGCCGGGGACCAGCACGCTGGCCCTTTAAAGGCTTTATTCGCTCCGCTCTGCCCGTTTCCAGCTCCCCTTCCCCTCCCTTGCACCATCACAGAGCCCTCACCTCACCGCACATTAGTCAAGCCCAGCCCCTCTCTCCTGAACGCATCCCGAGCTCTCAAGATTAGCTTCACGTTGTATCTGTCGCAGAAGTTGTTTCCTTGCCTTGTTTACCTTCCTTTGCCTCGGTTCACTCAAGTCTCTCTTGCCTGATTTCTTTGAATTCCCATGTGTTTTTCTAGACCAGTTTGTTCAGCTATTCCCGCCCATGGGCACCCACTTGGTTTCCAGTTCTCGCTGCTACAAAAGGGCTGCTCTGAATGTTTTTGTCTGAATGCCAAGATAAAGTGGTCATTTCCTTACAAGGTTCCTGCCGTGCCACGTCCCTAACCGGTTCTCTCTTGTTACTCACAGAGAGATCAAAATCCCCGTGAGACAGCAAACAAGCCCTTCCACGTGTTCAGATTCCGGCTGCCCCTGCGCCCGGCCTCTCTTTACTCCTGTGTTGCTGGTGCTTTTTGTCTTCACATCATCCATAGGGCCAGATCAAACCCCTCCTTGCTCCTGCTTCTCTTTTCCAGGCTTCTTTGGATCTTGGAGTTCCCTCTTAACCATTTTTTTCTGACAGCCCAGTCAGAGGAGTGTACTCCAGGTGGGCATGGGAGGAAGTGGGAGAGGTATGCCAGCTGGCCTTGGGGTCCCTTCCAGCTCTTAGGCTGAGCTCCCACATAGGAACCTCAATTGGCTGTCCCCCAGTCCATGAATAACCCCTTGTTCCGAGTCTTTGCTATTTTGTACAGTTTTGCCAGGCATTTTTCTTTCTGTTTTCAACTTTCTGTGCCCTGGGGTGGGATCTCTCTTGATCGTCTGATGGTTCGGAGACATGGTGTGTGTGTGTCCAGATAGTTGGACCAGTTCACAGCCCCACCAGAGGATCCTTGGGTCTGTTTGCAGCTGGGTGTTCGTGCACTTGTCTTCCCATGGCCCTTTGCCATTTGCTAATTAATTAGGTGGGATTTGGGGGTCAGGTTTTTCTTAGGACATTATCCTCATCCTCTGGATGAATGGGAGATGCTTCTTCCTAAGGCCAATCTGTCGTCACAACAGATACTCCACAGACATTCACCATGAGGCAAAAGATGGCATCTGTTGCTTGGGTGAAGTGGGGTCTTTCTCAACTTCTAGTGATGTCTGTGGTCAGCCGTGTTCTCTCTGGGGCCTGCCGTTCCTTTGCCCTGACCCGAGGCAGGATTGTGTTGAGGCTCTGAAGCTTGCCTGGTGCCTTCAAGAGTCTTGGCTTAGAGAGGCTACTGACAGTTACCATTGCCTGTGGGATTATAGCCCAGTAGCTAGCTGTCCTTGCCCTGGCTGGGCCACCTCTCCTACCATGGCCCATCCTAGAGGCACCTCCCAGTCAGCCTCCCTGCTTTCAGTCTCTTCCTCAGGCCAGTAGTCTGGCCGTGGCATGGCGGGCTGCCAGAGTGCAGATGGACCAGCCGCTCCTCTGCCCCACAAACTTCCACCTCCCTCCAGGCTGAAGGAGTAAGTCAAAACAGCTTGTTTGGGTTTTAAGATGCTTTCCAGCCTGCTGCTATGTTACTCTCCTTCCTAATTCCAGCCGTTCTCCAGCCATCCATCCATCCCTCCCTCCCTCCCTGTCCCCGAGTCCCAGGACATCTGGCAGGTCCTTTTTGCTCAGACTTGGAGAAGCCCTCAGTTCCTTTAGCGTACAGCTGTCTCACTGCCTTCTGCCCCCCAGCTGCTTGTGCCCACCAGCTGACTTCTCTTTACATGGATTGCCTGTGCGTTTATGTACATTGGACTGGTAACTCCTTTCAAGGAAGGACGGTTTCATTCATCATCCTTGTATCTCCAGCACTTAGCACAGGGCTTGACACATAGTAGGTGCTTAATAAACGATTGGTTGTCTGGTTGCCACGTAGGCCTTGCTAACCCTTGCTCATGAATGTTCTTCCCCATTTTCCTCCTGTGCTCCTGCCCGAGTGCTGCCCAGTGGTACTGGAGGAAGCCGTACAGGTGGGCCCCTGGGAGATGGGCCTCACCACCCCCCACCTGCAGGTCCTCCTCCCCCTCTTCTCTCACTGGCTCACAGGGGCCTCCCAGATGGGTCTTTCTCTCCATTGGCTTCTCCCAGCAAATAGCAACTTGGGCTTTTAGGGGCAGAGCGAGGCCTGACCCACTTTCCGGCCCCTGCTGGCTCTTCCTCTTCCTCCTCTGTTCCAGTCTCCAGAAAGAGCGGTTCTTCTTCATCCAGCTGCCCCACGTTCTCTTTCTGCTTCTACTTTATCTTTTGTATCATGAAAAGAACAACCATGGGCAAACAAAGATTTTGATGCACAAAGGACAAAAAAGCATGCTGTGTGAAACCAAATTTCTGTTAGGTTGTTTGTCTTAAAGAAGTCTGTGTGGGAGTTAACGAGGTTGTCACAATTGCCGTTTGGGTCCCCTTCTTTATTCTGTATCTTAAAACAGGTTTGTTGATGATCTTTTCTTCATTTTTTGGTATCTCTCTCCCTTCCCCCCAATAAATATGGTCAGCTGGAGCCAGTCCCCCTTGGCGGTGCCTCCTGATGGCGGCAGGGGTCAGCGTTGGCGCTTGGGTTCTAGATGTGTGTCACGCGGTGCTTCTGCTTGTTGCCCTTGGCTCTTCATGCCAAGCTTCTCATTTTTCACTCAGGTCTTCATTTCCAGAATTCCTTCCTGTGCCGCTCTCTCCCTCTTCTCTCCAGTTGCCTTTGCTGCTGCCTGGCTGCACGCCCTGCCCCTCAAAGATGTCTCCAGCCGCATCCCTGTGCTCCTTCCATCTGCCCCTTTCTCGCCCGGACACAGCTGCTCCTGCCCTGCTTCAGGCCAGTCAGTCCTCCCGGGTCTCTCGGCCTCCCAGACCTGTTTTTTCTACTCCATCCTCATGGATCTGCTAGATGGACGTTCCCGACACACGGCCCACGGCCTTCCCTCACTCATGAAGTTTCTGTAGCCCATGAGGGCCTGGCTCCCACCTGTATTTGTGGGCTGGTTGTCCATGCTGCCATACTCTGTGGATTCCTTCCATACCGTTCTCTTGTCTTGGCCTCCAGGGATCCCAGGCCTCCTGAATACTCAGTTGTGAAGCTACTGCTTCAGCCCCCTGCCCCAACCCCCCTCAGCTTATGGATGTTTTTGTGGACTCAGGAGCCCTTTGGAGAGGACTGTGGGGGATTTGATGTGTTTTTTTTGTCCTGGTCCCAGACATAATCGATGGATGGTGGGCCCTAATAAATGCTGGGGGGGGGAGGGCGGCGGAGGAATCAGGAGCCTGGGGTGAGGCCTGGCGGGTGGGGCAAGACCTTGAGCAGAGCCTGGGCTGGGCTTTGTTTGTCCTTTCTGAGGAGAGGCAGCTGCATTGGGAGCCAGCCGACACGCGTGGTTACGCTTTGAGTTTCACAAATGTTTCTCATCTGTATTGGAGACTGGCAGTTGTTTTGACTTTAATACTGGCCTGTCTTGTTTGATTCCATTTGGATCCCTAGCATTCACGGCTGCAAAGCCGCTCGCCCTGTGTGCTGAGCACTGAGGATTCTGTTCACAGGGAGCTTACGTTCTAGTGCAGACGCCCACACCACACTAAGATTCCCCAGCTTGTTCCCCTAAGCCTCTATGCCTATCTTACAAGTGAGGAAAGTGGGGCCCTGGGAGTTAAATGACTGGTCCAGGGTCCCATGGGTCAGTAAGTATCTGAGGCAGGGTTTGGACTCTGGTCTTGCTGGCTCCGAGGCCACTGTGCTACCTGGTTCCCTCAGTTAGATTCAGGGCTTGTTTTCATAGGAAGCTATACACTCTTGGAGTTGGGAGTCATACCTCAGAAGCACTCCAGTGTTTCTGGAGCACCTGCTTGGGGGTGGGTCTCCCTTAGCACCCCTGGCTGTGGGTCCTGCCAGGCCTCGGTCCCAGGACGGAAGGCCTTGAGGACCTGGAAAGGCCCTTAGGGGTCTCTCCTCCCCCTTGAGAGTCAGGGCTCCATCTGCTGCGTTGGCCACATGGGCACCTAGCCCTCCAGTAGTTGGGGAAATGAACTGTTTCTTAGGCTTTGAGTGTTTGTTAATGTTTGGCCATTCCCTGTAGCTATAATCAGCTGATCGGCATCCTCATTTACATGACTTACTGTCTGAGCCAAGCCTTGGAGAAGCCGCCAGCCCCAGCTCACCGTATGACCCACTTCACGCGCTTCAGGCCTGGTCTCTGTTTCTTGGGTATATTTTGATTGATGTCTCTTATTTCTGCCCCAACACCCCTTAAGCAGCAAGAGGTCCCCTGTGGGAAAGAAGGAAAAAGAAGGAAATAGCGGTTCAGGAAGAAGAAATAACCTCTTGAAAAAGTCTGTTTCCTTGTATGCAGCAGCTCCCCCTACCCCCTCCAGGAGCAGGCCTGGTGCCTTCTCCTGCCTCCTTTGGGCCAAGTTTAGCCATTGCCATGTAGTCCTTACATGAGACCACCCCACCTGGTGTAGCGCTGAGAGCCAGCTTTTATAAAGCACCTACTGTGTGCCAGGTGCTGTGCTAATAAGCTCCTTCTCATTTGGGCCTCATAGCTGTCCCCGAAGCGAGGTGCAGTGATGATCCCTGTTTTACATATGGGGAGACTGAGGCAAACCCATGGGATTTGCCCAGGGTTGCCTAGCTACTCAGTGTCCGAGGCTGGCTTTGAACTCAGGCCCTCCTGCCCACAGGCTTGACCCTTAGTCTGCTGCACCACCAGCTGCCTTCACCTAGATTGTTTTCCAGCTTCTGCTTCTCTGCTTTGCATCCGTTCACACATCTCCACAACACTTCCTACGTTTAGGAGCTGCTGTCCCAGTCAGTGCGTGCCTGCTTTGTCCCCTGTTCTTTGCTGTTCTTCCTGGGTTAATGCCCACGGGCCTTCATCTGGGCATTCACCCCTCTCGGGGCACCCCTGCACTGGCAGGGAGACCTCTGGGCACAAGCCCACATTGGTGATTTTCCAGCTACTTGTGTTTGAAGATTTTTAGTGTGATTTTTTTTAATATTGTGAAGTAAAATATGAAGTAAAGTCACTGGAAAGTCTGATTTTTCTTTTGATAGCATTTCTGCAGATCATCAGCTCAGAGATTCTGGAAGCAGAATTGGTCTTTAAGTGATATCTAACCTCTTCCTTGCCTTGCTTCTGGTCTCCACGGCCTTGCCTGCCACTGGCCAGGGTGCTCTGGGCATGTCATTAAATGCCTGGGGTAACCAGCTGTGGGTTTCCTCCTAAGGCTTTGGGTGCAGTGTTCCAGTGGTTGGCCTCCAAATGCGCCTCCTTCATCCAGGAAGCGTTTGTTAGAGGCCTGCTGTAGACCCCGTGCTGTGCTGGGCCCTGAAAATGAGAACTGAAGGCCCAGAAGACCCTGCCCTCCAGAAAAGCCGGCTTTGCTAGGGAGGGCAGGGTGTCATTGCCTCCCCAGGCCTTGAGGGAAACTGTAGGGGTTCGGGGCTGGAAGAGGCTGTAAGTGAGTGAGTGAAGCCTTGGGGCAGGGGGAGGGAGGAGGAGGGTTTGTAAACCTTTGTTAAGCCCCTGGCCCTGTTGTTGGGTTTGAAGGGTTGATATGGATTCAAAGCCCCATCAAGCTGGCCCTGTCATCAGGGAGCTTGCTTCCTGAGAAATTGCCCGGAAATGATCTCACTCTCTCAGTTCTGTTTTACTGTTAGCCTTGATAGATTTGGAGCTTTCATTTTTCTGGGAAAAATCTACAGGCCCTGTCCTAACTGTGCTCCCTTTGAAAGGAAAAAGCTGTCTGTGCACATACAGGTCCTGGGAGAAGAATGACCAGGTTACCTTAGGAAAGTGATCTGTGTGACTACCCCTAAGCATTTTAAAACATTCAAATAAAGGTGCTTTGTCCGTGCAGCCTTTATCCCTCCTTTTGTCATTACCTTCCTGAAGGGGTGGGGTGGGTGGTGCCAGACTGCCCGCTTGGCCAGCAGGTGAGCCCTGGCTAGCTATGGCTGGCTTGGGTCATGATTTTTAATTGTTTTTTTTTTTAATACTAATTATGTTTTTCTTTTTAATAGCGTTGTGTGGTGCTGCGTTTTTTGAAGTTTCCACCCAATAGGAATAAGGTAAGGGTGTGTGTGTGTGTGTGTGTGTGTAGCATATGTGTGTGGAAGTCTTGATTCTGTTTCACCCTATTGGTTCCCGCTGTGATTGGGTGGTACCTGTTCCTAGGGTGGTTGGCGTGGGGGGTGAGAAGGGGTCATCGATTTTGGCCTGACCTGATTGCTTGGTGCACCTGATGCTTACCGCCTGCATGAAGGAGCCAGGGAGCTAGAGGGGGAGTGGTGGGGTCCCTGATTCTGTGTAGACCCAGCAGGTACTAGGTGGCCCAAACAGCCCCGGTAGCCATCAGCCTGGGGCACCTGTTCCCACCATGACCTCGAGTGGATGATGGCTTCTCTCTGGACTTGGACTGCATTAGATCTTCTCTTAAAGGCCTTCGGTGTTGACATTTTGGGAAGCTGTTGTAAAGTCCAATGTGCTTATCTCTTAGAGGGACTTTTTTGCTGTAAAGCTACACCTGGGATTCCATCAG
The DNA here is from genome assembly GCF_028583685.1 of Petaurus breviceps papuanus. Classification (NCBI taxonomy): domain Eukaryota; kingdom Metazoa; phylum Chordata; class Mammalia; order Diprotodontia; family Petauridae; genus Petaurus; species Petaurus breviceps. Next base: position 76,341,418 of record NW_027185761.1, on the reverse strand, counting down.
AATGTGGTGTTTTACGAATGGCCTTAACTAGGCACAATCGCTGGGGGCTCCTGAGGGGCTTGTTCTGAGCCGAGATCGGCCTGATCTCTGCCCCAGAAGACTTTGGATCTGAAGCCCAGCCTGGAAGGAGCCTGGAACCCTTCAGGAGCATCTGGTCCCTCCTTCGGGACCAGGGAGTGGCAGAGGAGGGATGGAAGCTGAGGGCTTCGGATCCCAAAACCCTTTCTCTTCCCACTGTCTGGTGCATCTTCTCTTAAGGCAGATACTCTCAGTGCTCCATTTAAATCTTTTTGTACTATGGGAAAGGTCAGTGCGCCCTAGAGCTTGGTGAATAGACTTCAGCCCACAACCATTAAGCGCCTGCTGTGTATGGGCACTGTCCTGGGCCCTGGGGTTGCAGAAGTAGGAAGCCACACTGTCCCCGTCCTCAAGAAGAGGATAGACAAATGGGCAGGGGAGCATGCACACGAAGAAGAGCGTGCTGGGGGCACAGGCCTGCCAGAGTGTCGCTGGGCTCGGCCTGGGGCAGCCAGAGACTGGCACCCCATTGGGGCTTTGGCAGAAGGGCAGGACTTGAGCAGCTAGAGTGGGATGGCACAGGGACAGGGCAAGGACAGGCTTGGGAGTTAGCCAGTTTGGCCAGGGCGCATTACCTGCATGGGGGAGTGACGTGGGCCAGGGGAAGGTGAGGGAAGACCTTGAATGCCAGCCCCGGGTGTTGCTTTATCTGGTAGGTGCCAAGGAGCCCCTGGTGGGATCTTTGTGCAGAAAAAGGACAAGTCAGTAGCACTGTATTGGCAGCTCGCTCAGGCGGTTTTTGTGGAGGATGGGCTGGAGAGAGACGGGCGAGCGCGGTCACAGCAACCACTGTTGGTGTGGAGAGCAGCTCCCCAAGGTGGGGGTGTCCCCGAGGCTTCATTATGAGAAGGGTTGGATCGAGGGATGGGGACCAAGAAGAAGTCAACACGTTACGAGCTGGGAAAAAGCCAGGTTGTTTTCTGGGTGATGGAGCCTGGCTCCTGCATGAAATGTCTCTCCAGTTTAGCTCAGCCAGCTGGGGAAGGCCAGCTGTGGTTTGAGAGTCCTGGAGGCTGCCTGGGAGGAGGCCATCCTGCTCTGCTGAGGAGTGGAGTGGGGAGGGAGTGAGAGAGAGGAGGCCTGGAAGGGCGGGCAGGACTGGAGTGACCATGTCTCTGACCTCTGCGGGAAGGCTGGGGGCAGGGAGGACCCAAGTGGTCCCGTGAGTGTGCACACATGTGTGTACATGTGTGTATATGTGCATGTGTGCATGTCTGAGTGTATATGTGAGCATGTGCATGTGTATATATGTGTGTGTGCACGTGTAAGTGTATATGTGAATGTGCGCACATGTGAACGTGTGTATATGTGAGTGTGTGTATGTGAGCATGTGTGCGTGTGAGTGTGTGCACACGTGTGTATGCATGTGTGAACGCGTAAGTGCATGGGTGAATGTGCACGCATGTGAACATGTGTGTGTACGTGTGTGTGTGCATGTACAGTGCAGCATGAGCCTGCAGGACCAGCACTCTGCCATCCTGCCGTGGAGGCCAGCAGAGACATGGGAATGGCCCCAGGGTGCCCCTGGCAGCTCGGTGCCAGGGCTTCTGCCTGAGCCGGGGCAGCACCACCATCACATCACTCGTGCTGCTTGTGGTCTGGTCAGGTTGGCCAGGTGCCTTGTGGACATTGGCCCTTTTGGTCCTTGTGGATTTAAAGAAGTTACATGTCTGAGTGTGGTCAAGAGAGAGGAAAGAACAAAAGAGACCCCCAAGCTTGGGAGAACCTGATCCTCAGGAGGAGGGAGCTAGTGCAGGGCTCAGCTTGGGGGGAGTGGATGGCCTGAAGGCAGACGGGGCACAGGGGCTTGTGGAGAGGAGGGCAAGGGTGCAGCCTCCTAAGCCGGGAGAGAAGCCATTGGGTGTCTGCCCTCAGACCACTAGGGCCTTAATGGGGGAGGAGGAGGAGAGAGAGAGGATGTGGCCAGGCAAGTATGGGGTGTCACAGAGACCCCGCAGCAGTGCAGTGAAGTTTGAATGGGGAAGTTCGTCTTCAATTGGAGTCAGGGCAGGTCTTATGGTGGACGAAGTCTGTTTTAGGAGAAGAGGGGCTCCTGGTGACCGCCTGCAAAACCAAGACGAGGCAGGCCAAGCACAGAGCCTGTGGAGGGCTCCGGGGACACATGGAGCCAACTGTGGTGAAGTGGGAGGCCATTGCTGTGGTCCAGGCCGAAAGGATGAGGGTGATCTCAGTGAGCCTGGAAAAGGGAGAGGGTGGGAAGTGTCCAAGGAGACTCAAGGGTCTGGGCTGGGGTGACTCGGAAGGCACTGAGGAGGGAGCTTGGGAGAAGGGTTGTTGTGGGGGACAGACGATGAGATCCCTGTTAGCAAGGCAGACTGTGTTTGCTGGGCTACTCAGAGGGCCGACCAGAGAGGAATCAGCCTGGGAAGAAGCAGAATGCAGGAGGCTGCTGAGAGAAGTGGAAGAGGGTCCAGAGGATTTGAGGGGGAGATGTGGAGCAGCAGCTGGGCCCCTCGGGCCGGCCGCATTGACTGGGATCTCCTCTGTGCTCAGTGCTCACCAAAGGTCAAGGATCTTGGAAATGTGATTGAGCTCAGGACTTTGAAGAGAACACATGGAATAGGCCTGCAGAGACAAAGGCCAGGCCTGGGCAGGCGAGGGCACCCCAGCGCGGCCCCTGGGTCGGCTTGGAGCCCCTTGCCCCGACTCTCTTCTGTGGCTTCTGGGTTTCTGCTGGCTTCATCTCAGATTGAAGTGTTTGCTACCAGTGTGACTGACTTCTGGGGTAGGCCTGCTTGCCTTGGAACCTAGAACCCGCAGACAGGCTCTTCTCTGTAGAAATGACTGGGAAGAACCCGAGCTCCTTGGGATGGATCCATGGCTGGGGGCAGGCAGGAATCTGTGAGAAAGGTCCCCCAGCCCAGTGTGAGACTCTCCTCCCCCACCCTTTCCCTCCCCTCTCCCCTTCCCTTCTCCCCCCCCCTTCTTCTCCCTCTCCTTCCTCCTCCCCTCTCCCCCTTCCCCCCCTTCCCCCAACCCCTCTCCTTCCCTTCCCCCTCTCTCCTCCCCTCTGTGGCCTTGCCAGGCCTGCCCTCCTCTACTGTGTTCTCCTGCAGCCCACTCTGTCCCAGGAATGCTTTTGCTTTGCATTGTTGATCTGATCATGGCTGATTGCAAATAAAGACAGTTTGTTCCCAGGAAAGGAATTAATTTGATATCTCATTATCATCCTTGTCTTTTACAGACATCTGAGGAAATATTCCGCCATCTGCAGAACATAGTGGACTTTGGCAAAAATGTTATGACAGAGTTTTTTGGGGAGAATTATGTGCATCATGGGGTAAGTCACTTTGTTCTTGTGACCCACAGTATGGAGTGGCCAGCTCTGAACAAATACTGTGGCAGACAGTGCGGACAATGCTCTCACTCACGTGGGCCGAGTGTGCGTTAGCTCGACTGCCCCGTCCTGGGTGGGCCTCACTCTAGGGGAGGGCACTTGAGTGTCCCCTGGGACTTCCTGAGTCCCTAGATTGTGGGAGACTTGTGGGGCTGGCTTTGGCCAGATTCTGGAGCAGGCTCCTAGCCCAGCTGCGGCGAGGTGGGGAGCCTGATGGATGAGGGCGTTTTGTGCTCACCGAGGTCAGGGCCAGGGCAGCCCTTCAGCCCCACTGTCTCCTACTTTGTAGTACAGTGCTGGGCAGCTGGTGAATGGCAGTGTCCAGTATCAGGACTGTGGTCTCAAAGACAGCCCTTTGGGGGGATGGAAATGGAAAAAAATGAGTTGGGATGATGCTTTTATTTATCCAACAGTCATTTCTGGGTCTTTTCCTTGTCCCACCCCCTGACCTGGAGTTGAATTCCTCATATCACAGGAAGTTAAGGCCTGTCAACAAGCGTTTATTAAATTCCTGTTATAATTAAGCCAACAAAACAAGCCTGACCACCTGGAGCAGAAGCTGTTTTGGACGATTTCTGCCAAGCTCTGCCCTCCTCGTCAGCTGCCCGCGAAGTCTGTGGTCAGCTTTCTTGGGTGTAAATGGAAACGATTGGAGCCGGTGCTCTCGAATTCTCCTCCAGAATTCTGCTCTTTTCTGCCTTCCCCTGTCACTCATTTCATTTTGCTTTAATTTGAAATCTAGTGGTCAGGAAGGGGAGAGGCCGCGTGGCAGTCAGAGCGAGAGAGCTCTGAGCTTGAACCGGCAGGCCCGTGTGTGGCCACTCCCTCCCAGATGATGTGCGGGTGGCTGTTGGTTTACTTGTCTCTTCTCTTACTTTTAGCTTTAAACGTCCTTCTCTCTGTTCTTTGCTCCTAAACGCCAGAAAATGACAGAATTGATGAGTGCACCTTAAAGACCGAGTCGTCCCTGGCCATGCAGTTGCTTGGTTGTATCCTGGGGGCCTTGGGCTCTCCCTTCTCCTCTCTCTCCCTGGGGCTGCCCTTATGTCTGTGCTGTGCTAGGCTCCTGCCGCACTGACTGGGCTGTTACAGGACTGACTCCAGCTAAAGTAGCTCTTTTCCTCCCATGTTCTAATAGGACATGATTGTGTGTGGCAGACAGATCGCTCAGATGCTTCTCCCCAGCCCCCACCTGTATAAGATGATGCCCACTTTTGCTGGCTTTGGTGGGAAATGGGTGTTTTCAGAGAACTTTGGATCCTGGGGGGCCTTGTTAGTTTTTCCCAAGGGAATTGGCTGGCATCGGGGAAGGATGTTGACATGAGTCAGCCGGAAGAGGCCGCAGAACTCTGACTGTTCTGACCAGCTCGAGCTCTCTGTTCTGGGTTTCTTTGTCTTCACTCCCCAACAAAACAGCCTCTCGTGAGGAGACAAACAAAGATCCACCCTGAGCCCCAGGCCCAAGCTAGCAGCACTTCGGCCTTGCACTGTCCTCATATCTGGAGGTGGGGGCCTTTGCTCTGGGCCAGGGCTGGGACCTGGGGAGCATGATCTTTAGGAAGGAGAAGAGTCTTAGTGTTGCAGTGGCAGCCCAAGGCCTGCAGGAGCCTCATTCAGCCGAGGAAAGAAGGCTGCGTTTCCTCTGAAGCAGGAGTTGGTGCCGCATGATTTTGGAAGTCACCCTCATACCTTAAGTGACATTTGTATTGACTGTGGACAAGGATTTTGTTGGGCCTTAGAATGATGCTGGAAACCAGTGTGTAAAGGGCTGTGCTCGTCAGAACAAGCTCTGGTCACACACTTTAGGAGCCTTTCTGTCAGTGGAATGGCTGGCTGTGAGGAGGAGAGTGCCAGGCTCGCACTGAGAAGGCATCTGTGAGAGAGTCAGGCCCTGTGATGAGCCCTGGGAATGCAAAGGAGACAGTGGCTGCCTTCAAGGGGCTCAGGCGAAGGGGAAGGCAAGAGAACCTGTGAGCATCTCTGTGCCAATGAGACAGACTCCTGAGAAACCGGAGAAAGTCAGCGGAAGAAGATAGACTGGGAGAGCCTTGTGGCCAGAGGAGGGATTGAGCTAGGCTCGAAGGAAGCAAGGACGTTCCAGACGTGGATTGCTCTGTTGCAGGAACAGCCAGGAGCCTGGTGTCGCTGGACTGAAGAGCGTGTGTTGGGGATGAGGTGGGAGAGGACTGGAGAGGCAACAGGAAGCGCTGGCGGCTACTGAGTGCTGGGCAATGGGGCTGGACCCATTTGGCGACAGTCACGTCTCTCCTGAACAGACTTTAAGGGTCTTGGGCAACTTGATGGGGCGACTGATTTCTGTTGTTTGACTTTCTGTATAAGGTTATTGTAGGGAGCGTGTTCCTCATTCTTCATCATTAGCTTTTTAAGTAGTTTCCGTTGCCCCATCATCAGCGTTTGGTGCCCACTCTGCCTGAGCCAATGGATTCTTTTCACAGGAGTTAAAGGGGCAGCTTTGCCAAGCAGAACACAGGAAGTACATGTGTGCACACATCCTGCAGTCCCTCAAGCCCATTCCTGGCCCTTGGGCCTTGGCATTCCATGGACCAGGGTGGCCAGTTGAGATGGCGTGTCTTTGTCTGTAAAGGCTTTGTCTGATGGAGAAGTCAGGCTGTACTGACCTTTGTGCCAGCTAGAGAGTGGTCACTCTGCTCACGGCGCACGGAAGGGAAGAAAGCAAGCTTGGCAGTGCCCATAGGAGAAAACAAAGCAAACCCATAAAAACAAGCCCCTTTGCTGATTTGCTGAAACCAAACAAGAGAAGAGAGAAAAAGGAATTCCGTTCAAAATAACTGCAAAAATGCCCATGTTGGTAGGTAGGAGCATACTTACTAAGGATCACCCTCCCCGCCCTCCCCCCCCACACATAGCTTATAGCCTGTGAAGTCTGGGTTCAGTCAGGGGACTACACTTGAGGAATTAGAGGGCCACATGTGGTTCCCCACTCCTGGCTCAGACCATCAGCCTGGCCCACATGACTGAGGAAGGACTGATGCTGCTATTGTAGTAATCGAGGGGAGGTGGTGAGGACCTGCCCCTGGGGGGCGGCACTGTCAGAGGAGAGAAGGGAACAGATTTGAGAAGATCTGAGGAGCAGCTTGGCTCTGGGAGGGCAGGGGGAGTGAGGGGTCTGGGGTGACCAGGAACCTGAGGGACTGGGAGGAGGAGGGGGCACCCTGGATAGGAGCAGAGAAGGGAGGAGGTGGGGAGGGTTTGAGGGAGAGCAGGAGTTCTGTCTTGGGTGTGTCCTGCTTAAGGTGCCTGTCAGATTGAGAGGAATATTGAGTGGGAGATGGGGGCAGGAGAAGTAGATGGGAGGGACGATTCATGGGAACTGATGTGGTCACCCAGTGAAACAGGAAAATGATGAGGGAATGGACTGTGCTCTTCCCAAACTTTGTGGAGACAAGTGGCCAGCGCTGGGCCCTGGTGCAGCTGCTGCTGCCGGGCTGCTCCATGGTGCTCTGTGCTGGGACACCACCACCTCACCACCTTGGCTCTGGGCACCTTTAGCCGTGGCCAGCACACCCCTGGGATTGGCAGCCTGTGTCTCAACTCATGTCATTTCTCAGTGGTCAGTCATTCAACAAGTATTTATTAATCCCCTGCTGTGTTGAAAGAGGAGTAAGTCATAGGAAGTGACTAAGGAGGACCTGGCAGGTTGGGGTGTATTGACATCCCCTCCCAGGAGGGCAGAGAGCTTGACAGCCAGCACTGACCCCACTGAGGGAAGGCCCTGGCTCGGACCTTGGGAGAGAAATGCTACTAGAGGCCCGACTGGGTGATAAATTAGGAATGAAGAACTCTCCAGGGAGGAAAGAGGTTACTGAGGCTGGTGGCAGAGGGCAGCAAGGGGGGGTTCCCACTGCCCTGCCATGACTAGTGAGCTGATTGGGGCTGTCTGTGAAAGAGTGCCTGGGAGGCGGCCTTGACAGGTGCAAGAAGACGGAAGGAAGGAGGAAGGGAAAACCAGTGGGATCCCCGGGAAGCAGGCGTTCTGGGGAGCCCAGTGAAGGGGGGGTGGATTCTGAGTGGGAGTTGGGAGGGCTGGGTGGAGGGGGCTGGGATCTAGGCCATGGTCCCTGGGGGGCTTCATTATCCCTGGAATGGGAAGGGTGCTCATCGGGTGGGCACTGAACTCCTGTGGGTGATCTTTGTCCCCCAGGGGCCGGGCAGCCAGTGTGAAACTGGCTAGAAGCAGGCCAGGGAGGAAGAAGGGAGCAGAGACCCCACCATTAGCATGTTGTATATCCTGTGTTTTGTTAGAGTACACCATGTCCTCATACATACATGTATGTGAAATTTAATTTGTGTGCAAATGCATCTATGTGTGTGTGTGTTTGCACGCATGGGCACATGCACATGTGTGCAGTAGACACTGTGGCTCTGGATGGGCAGGGCCTTGGCACACGCCCTGGGCTGAGTCACTGACACGCCCAGTTTGGCTTCCAGGTTTGTACAGGTGAGGTGGCTGCTGTTACCTTCATTGTATGGATAAGAAAAGTGAATGGCAGTATCTAGGTGAGCTCTGGGGGCCGGCCCAGGGTCTGAGGCTTCTCCAGAGCCTTTCTCTCATTTTCTGTCTCTACACACATACCCACATTACTGCCAGGCACACAGTAAGTGCTTAATAAATGCTTGTTGATGTGTTGTTCTCAGGCTCACCCCTAGTGATGATGGACCCAAGAATGGACTAGGGAGCCATAGTTGAGAACTGGAAAGAGTTGTATCCTGGATGCCTGAGCCTGAGTGAGGGGCATCCAGAGCAAAGGTCTCTATGTTGAGCCGCTCTGGTGGCTGAGCCTGACTAAAGGGGCTCGGGTCTAAGGACCCGTGTTAAACAAGGTCCCTTTCCCATCTCTTGATTGTCACCCCCATGGTTCCCCAGCCTGGGAGTGCATCTCTAAAACCCAAAGAGTATGCGGTAGCAGGGAGAAAGGGGCTGGGAGCGGCTCCCAGTGGATCTTGTTAGGACCACTTCTGTGTCCCTCAGTGCTTCTCTGTCCCCTAGCCTGGTTCTCATAGTCATTGTCTGAGCATTCTTCCAGTGCCTGCTGTGTGGGAGGCCCTGTGCTGAGGACTCCAGCTTGTTCAGGGTCTCAGAAGACACATCGACTCTTGATGGTCTACTAGAGACAGTTGGCCAAACTGGCGTCTTTGGGTTGGTCCTGACAGGGCGTGTCTGTTGGGCTTCTCAACCACCTCGGGTCCAGGGAAGCAGGGAATACACTTGAATTACAGAGAATCAAAGTCTAGCAGCCCAGCCGGTGTTGCGGAGAATCGGCAGGTTCGTCTGCTGGCCTGTTTGTGTGGGACGTTCTCTGGCCCACCTGAGTCCTCATGGTCAGCAGTCGGCAACATCTGCCAGTCCCTCCAGGCCCTCTGGAGGCTGAATAAGCCAAGTGAGCACAGCTGGAGTCAGGAAAGAGTCAGTCGCTGTTACCTGAGCGTCAGGAGGGAGACCTTCCCTGCCCTCAGGAGGCCGCCATTCCATTTGGATGATGAGACGGAAAGTACAAGAAGATACGACCTGAAGACCACGGTTGTTCGGACCACATGTTCTTTGGGTGTTTGGAGGGGCCTTTTCTCACCATCCTGCCGGTGACTGGAGGAGCAGTTCGTGGGATTCTGGGGAGCTCATTGATGCAGGCCATCTTTAGAGCTGGATTCACTCCAGTCCTTTCTTTCTGCCCTTGGAGGAAATCCAGGCCCAGTGAGGACGGACAGATCTCGGGTCAAGTCCCATGCAGCTCATTAAGGGCAGAGCCAAGGCACTGAGTCCAGGCTGGGGGCAGAGCCACTGTGTGTACTAAGGTCTGCTGTCATAGCCCAGGCTGGGAAAGGTCACTGTCTCACAGCTGTGCTGCCACTGGTCCCTTCCCTCTGCCTTTCCCCTCTGGTCTTTTTCTCCACCATTGCTGTAGAGGGGTTTGGAAGCTGTAACCATTCTCAGGCTTTGCTTCCTTAGTTGGCAGTCCCCTGGCCTCATCTCTAGGAAGAACCCTGGACAGGTCATTGTAGGAACTACTAGACAGCAGGGTTGCTTGGGACTTTAAACGCTTTTGTGAAGCTCCTTGGAGGTGTGTGCCTGGAAATGGGATCTCTGAGTCCAAGCATCCGGACACTTGGCCCAGATCTTCCCTCCTGAGGCCCCCATATCCTGAAAAGATCAGTGCCCAAAAGAAGGCCCTGCGGGCACTGACACTTCAGAGGGGTGCTTTTTGTGGCAGATGCCCACGGACTGGAGAATGCCTGAACTTGCCGTGGCATGTGAATGTAGTGAGATTAAAGACAGGAACAGTGAATGAAGAGTAAAGAGACTTGTGAGAAGATGTCCATGAACTGGAGTGAAGGACGAGGCCCCTGGATGACTGCAGCAAGGGAAACTGAAACCCCCCCAAACAACTCAAGCTGTGAAATGAGCAGCCTCCCCCACCCCCACCCCCAGCCCTTTGCTTGGCAGAGGTGGGGGCTTCCCCCTGCTAGACTGGGGGGTGGCTAGGGAACGTTACATATTGGGAGATGACAGCAATGCAATGATGTGAGATTGCCATGGAAATGAAAACTGAAGAAGGGCTCGTGTGAATGTGGAGCCTGTGGTGGAGCCTGTAGCACCAGTGCAATATTCACAGTGCCCACTGTCATGATAAATATGCCTGCATGGTGCTCAATCGCAGAATATACCAGACTCTCCATTTAGAGGACAGAAGCAAAGCATTTGTTCAGACACCAGGAAACCGAATTCATCATAGCAGTGTAGAAGTTAATGCACCACAACATCGCAGAAAGCCTCACCATCCTTGAGCCTTCCCGCAGACCAGTGTCTGAGCAGTGGTTACTCGCGAGCCCATCTGACTCCTTGCCTGAGTGTGCTCTCCTCCCAGCCATTCTAGTCTAGCCATGACTCCCAGTTTCCTGCGACTCTGCTCCACCCTTCAGCAGACTTCCCACCACAGGCTCCACATGCCCATATTCAGCCTATTAGGGGCAGTTTATTTTCAAAGCAGGGAAGGTTTTCAGATTCCCAATGCGATTACACCCTAGTGAGAAGGGCTCATGGACAGACTGGCAGCGTCTGGGGTGTCTGGCCCAGAGGAAAGAAATCTTGGGTTGTACTGAAAACAGCTGAGGAGATCTCCACTGCTTCTGCTGCTGAAAGGTGGCTGCATAACATCCAGTAAATTACCCAGTGGGACAGAGGGCAGAGAGTTTGGCTGGGCCCCCACCCCAGCCAGTCTTCTTGGGCTCTGTCTTCACTTCCAGCGAGCTCTGAGCTTCCCCTTTCCTGGGGCATGGGAGTGTGCCTGCATGTGCTGCCCCCTCAGCCGGAGTCATTGTACCCTGAGGCTTCAGATAGCTTTACTTCCAGGGTGGGCCATGGGTGACCCGGGCCAAGGCAGTCCCTTGCTCTGGGCATGTGTTTCTGCCTCTGTCCCTTCAGCCCCCAGACTGGGCCATGCTGACCTCTGACTTTTCTGCTGCTTCTTGGTCATTGTGGCCTCCCAAGCTGGAGGGTCACTTGTGTCCAACTGGTCCAAGGCTTTATGGTCTCTGTCCCGGGGCGGATTGAGGGGGTATGCTTCCCCAGGAGGTTGGTGCCTAAATGAACCCCCATTTCAGGAAGGAAGTGGGGAAGCTCACTTGGAGCTCCAGGGGCCCCCTCAGCTTTCCCTTCCCCCTCGCCTGCCAGAGAAGACACCAAAAGGCCTCAGGTACGGGGGGTCATTCCCAGCAGGCTTCTGTCCTGCCTGTGCAAGGGGTCTTCACCTCCCTGCAAACTTAGCCAGGCCAGTTGGTCATGGCTGGCGAGAATCTGCCTGTGTGCAGGGAGGGCCCAGAGGGTAGGCAGCGTCTGCATGCCTATTGCTGCTCCTGAGTCAAGTGTGAAGACCCAGCTGCCTCAAGGCCCGGCCCTCCACTCATGGCTGAGTCCCTTCCCCATCCGTAAGCTGGTGGGGCCCCTGCCCCTGCTCCTCTGCAAGGTTGAGAGGTTCAGCTGAGATCATGTCTGCACAGCCCTTTGCAAACCTGCTGTAGGAATGTCTGGGATGGGAGCCCACTCAGGCCACCCCCAGACTGTGTGTGGAGGGCCTTTCAGAGGGAGTCTGGTGTCTTCCAGAGAGCTGGTCTAGCTTTGTGTGGAGTCAGTGGTCAGGGGTGTGTGTGTGTGTGTGTGTGTGTGTGTGTGTGTGTGAGCTTGTGCCTCTGGACCTGTGCATGCCATGTGTGTGGGAACGCATGCCTCACAGGGGGTGGTTCTCCACTCACGGCCTACGCTTTGCTGCCCGGCGGATGACCACGCGTCTCTCTCTGTTTTTAGGAGGTTGTTCAGCTCCCTCTGGATTTTGTAAAGCAGCTCTGTTTAAAGATCCAGGCAGAGAGACCAGGTAAGGAAGGCTCTGGGGCCAGTGCCCAAGGGCCTCCTGGGCAAGGCCAGACTCTTCTTCATTGATTCCCCCACTGAGGGGAGGGGACTCATCCTTTGAAACAAAGGACACAATAAGAAGAGGGAGGCCATTGAGTCAGACTCAGGAGAGCTCAGCCCCCTGTGACTGCCCAGCATGGGCCCCCAGCCGCCCCTGCTCTCCTCCCTGTCTGACGGGGTTTGTACCAAGGCCATTTTGGAGGACTGAAACACTCACTAGCCCAGTGGACACTCCACTCTTTGTCCCAGGGCTCCAGGGTCTCAGGGGCCCTCTGTCCAGCCCTAGGCCCTAGGCTGGCTCCTTTTTCCAGTCACTAGGCTCAGCTGTCCCAGTTCAACTTTGAGCATCCTTGTCATGGGGCCCAGTTAGAATCTGGCAGACTGGTTCGGGGGGCAGAGGGCGGAGCTTGGGTACTAGAGGGGGCTTCTTGGGTTTCCAGAGGTGGCTTGAGCTGATCTTTGGGCTTTTTCCATCTGTTTTCCAGAATCTCGCTGTGATAAAGTCTTGGACACTCTCAGTGGTTATGCAATGTGCCTTCCAAACCTCACCAGACTACACACCAGCCATTTTGCTGAACACCGGCCCATTCTGTGTGTAGAGATTAAGGTGAACTGGTTGAGAAAGGGAAAGGGACAGCCCTGGCTCAGGCCAGAATCCTGTGCGGGTGGGACTGGGCCACACACAAATGTGTTTGTTGCTGGTTACTGCTGGCACATGGTGGGTTGCCAGGTGCTGCCTGCTGAATGGGTTTCCGGGACCAGGGCCCTTTTGGCAGCTGCCAGCGCTGGCAGGGGGTGCCATTGCTGCTACCCTCACCCCTTGGTGAAGCAAGGGTGCCAGTGTCCTGGCCTAAGCCAGGGGCCTGGATCCTGGGGATTCTGAGCTGGGGAAGCATGGGGAGCTCCCCTCCCCCCCAGGCAGTGGGGCTTAGGTGTGGCTGGTGGCCCAGAATGGCCCAGAGGCCTCCTCCCAGGTCTAGGCCTGGTCTGCAGACCTCTCTCTGGGTCACCCTCCTGCCCAGCTGAGCCCTTGTCTCCATCTCCTGTTTGGGGCCTGGCACACTCCTTATGTCAGTTTGTTATTAGCTCACCCTCATTTCCCAGCATGTTTCTGCCCTTTTCTCGGAAACACATCCAGAAAAGCTTGACGTGGTGTGCAGGGTCCCAAACCCCTAGTGCACTGCCTCTGCAGGGAAGAGAGTACATTCTCCACCATCTCTGGGTCCCCGAGGATGGCCCCAGTGCTGGCTTCAGGGTTGACCTGCCTCTCTCTTCCCTAGTACGGCACTGCTTGTACCCACTGGCTGCTAGAGGGCTGCCCCGTCCAGGCCTTGGCACAGGAGCTCCAGCTGCAGAGGCTGGCCCTGGCCGGACCCCTGCCATTCGGCCTGTGGGGCTGTAGCATCTCTGTGGGCCTCCCCAAGTGTTTTCTGACCATGTGCTTATATTTGCAGCCAAAATGTGGATTCATTCCCTTCTCCAGGCATGTGACCCAGGAGATGAAGCACAAAGTGTGTCGTTACTGCATGCACCAGCACCTGAAGGTGAGCTGGGGCCTTGAGGAGGCTGGTGGGTTCTTGGGGTGGGCTGCAGCCTCAGACCAAGGGAGTTCTGACTCTGTTCTGTGTGGGACCCTTACCCTTGTCTGGATGAGACAGATGGACTCTCTGGGGAGCTCGTAGGAAGTGACAGGGACATAGCCTTGAGTTTCATAAAGAAAACTCCAGGGTCAAATGGAAAACTCTCCTTTTGGCTTTTTGTAGGCAGGTCTGCCCCTCCTATTTGCAGCCTTCCCCTTCCTCCAGTGTCCCTGCCCCCTGGCTCTGTCTCCTCCCCTGGCCTCCCTCCTCCTGGCTCTGCCTCCTCCCCCGGCTCCTGCCTCTCCATGCCTTCTCTCTCTCTGTGACTGTTTCCAGTCTGTCCGTCTCTGGCTTGTTCACGCCTCACTACTGACATGCCGTGTCCACTGTTGGATTGTGAACACCTCGAGCTCGCAGGGACCGCTGGGGTTTGCCCTCCTTTTTCTGAATCTTTGGAGCTGAGCACACAGAGCTTGGCGCCCAGTAGGTGTTTGATATGCTAGCTGACTGCCTGACCTCTAGGACCCCTGAGGGTGGCACTGTGGTTACTGCATTTTACAAGGACCTTGAACCCCACAGAGAAGTTAGGTCCCCAGGGTCACACAGCTCAGATCCCTCTCCTTCCAAGGCCGGCCCACGCTTCTCTGGGAGGTCAGACAGGCGGGTGGGCTCACGGGCTCCACTGAAAAGCTGCGCTAGAGGCCACGAGGATGCCGCAGCACGGCTCTGGGGCCGAGACTGAAAGGACCAGTCCTGAGCTCCTGAAGTGGCTGAAAATCAGAAGTGGAAATGAGGCAGCAGCATGGTCCCAGGCACCTTGGGGCTCTGCAAACGTTTCACCTGCCTTGGCTACTGCTGGGCTTGTGCCCGCAGCTCAGAGGAGTAGGGAAAGGACTCGTGCGCCCCACAGTGCTGATAGCGGCTCTCTGGGCGTGATGGAGCATTATTGACCGCTGGGGGGGGGGCCGGGAGGGGGGGGGGGGGGGGGGGGGGGGGAAGCCCTGTGAGCCTCTGATGTCTGGCTGAGGCTCTGGAGGACGGACGAGGAAGCAGGTGCCCCTTCTCGTGCTGGTGTGTGGCGGCCTCGTGGTGAGGAGGCAGGTGGATTTACCAGACTGGACCAATGGGGTGTTTGCCTCACTTAGCTGGACTTAGTGGTTGCAAAGACCTTTCTTTTTCCAGCAGGGGCTTTTAGGAGGGGTGGGAGGCCCACGAAAACCACGTTTGAGAAAAGCCCCGTCGTCCTTAAAGCGTCAGGAGGAGAATGCATGAGCACGAGAACTCTGATAGGACGCCATTGGGGCGACCTGGGAGCAGGGGGTGGAGAGGGTCATGTGGCTGTGTGCTCGGTCCTCTTTGGACGTGGCAGTGCAGAGTGAGAAGGCACAAAACACGGAGGCCACGAGAACCTTAGTCAGTGAACGGCCGGCTCCAGCAAACTTGACTCTCAGATCTGCAACCGACAGTGCCAAAGAGCCTGGCTGGGGGAGCCCAAGGGCACTCGGGGGCGACAGTGGGAGACTTCTTTATAGACACGGTCAGGCTGGCACCAACCTGAATTGAAGGGAAAGCTGGTCAGCCAGACCGCGGCGGTCTGGGGAGGGCAGCGAAGGCCCGGAGGGAGAAGACTGAAGCCTGATGGGCTAGTCTGGAATAGAAGGGGCACCATTTTTTCTGACATGGGCCCAGGGGCTCACCTGATGGGTGCCAGACTTAGTGTGGGCACCCAGGCCGCACAGCCCCCTGCAGATGTGAACTCGAGGCCCTGCCTGGCCCAGACCCTGTCCTTAAATGTGTTCCTGGCTTTACTGTTAATTACTAAAAGGCATTTGATTTGGAAGACCAAAGTGCCAGAGTAAAATCACTGAAAGGTGTAACAGCTTAAATCAAGAAGCTGGGTGCTCCCAGAATGGAGGCGAGATCCAGCCCCAGGCCTGTGTGCCTGGTGTGAGGAGGATGTTATGCTGATAGCGCCTCCTGGGAGAGCTGGGTCATCCCTCAGCCTCCTGGGAAGGAGGGCCCAGTGAGTGGGCATTGAGATGGACCCTCACAGGACACTGCCTCACATCCTCTGGCCTCCAGTTGACAGGAGGAAGAGAGTGGGTTGGGCTGCTTTTGGGAAGTCGAAAAGCACCTTTAATGACCCCCCAGCTCACCTTGAAGGCAAAAGCGTGTCTGTGGAATGCTGACTTTCCGTCAGCTTTGGGCTGATTCAGATGATTCACTGAGGGTGTGCCAAAGAGACGCCCATGGCGGGCATGAGGAGGGCAGCTGGGCCCAGGGCGAGGGATACCAAGGGACTGGGCCCGGGGCCAGACTGGCAGCATTGTAGTGTCAGCAGCAGCCTGGGGGGCGGGCCCCATCTGCGGGGGCACAGAACGAGGGGAGCAGTCAGCTTCAGTACAAACCATCTCCTGCCTCTGCTGCCCCTTTAAAATGAGATGAGGCTGTTATGAGTCAGAAGCAGGCCCCAGATTGCCCGGCTCTCAGTATACCCATCCCAGCAGCTTTGTAGATGGGCTTCCTGTCCTTTCTCTGCCATCCCAGGGGGGTCTAGCCAAGACCTGAGGGTGCAGAAGTGGGGCCAGCTGGTCGGCTCTGCTTTTTTTTTTTTGGAGGGCAATTGGGGTGAAATGACTTGCCCAAAGTTACATGGCTAGTTAAGTGTGTCAGGTGTCTGAGGCCGGATTTGAACTCAAGTCCTCCTGATTCCAGGGCCAGTGCTCTATTCACTGTACCACCTAGCTACCCTGCAGAGCTGTGGTCCCTGGGGCCTCCTCCTGCCTGTCTGACCTGCCTTCTCTGTGGAAGGTTTTGAGGACAGCTGGCTGCTTGCTCTGTCTCTTCCCAGCTGTCTCTCCCCCTCTCCTCCCTGTGCAGAAGCTCTTCTCTCACTGGGCATCTCTGTCCTTGCCTCTGTCTGTGCCCATTTGACTCCCTTTGCCCACACTGAGGTGGTCTCTCTCACCAGCTTCGTCCTTTCCTGGAATGCACTGACCAGGCCTGTCCCCGCCGGTGAGATGGGCTGTACCCCCAAGTTTCTAAGTGTGTAAGAATTGAGGGACAGAGTCGGGGCTGGAGGATGAAGGGCAGAGGAACCCAGGCCTCATGCCAGGCTCTGGGACCTGGAAGTGGCCGGCAGCCATCCTTCTGCTCCCCTTCCCTAGCTAGGCCTCTTTTTTTCCCCAAACCTGCCCTATGGAGACTTCTCTTCCATACCTCATTAGCTGATTTTCACATTCTGACCCGTCTCGACTCCTTTCTGTCTTCCTCCGCAGGCTCCCGTAGGTGTCACTAATGACAGCACCCACTGGACTTGGGGCAGCATATACTGAGTAAGGGGGGATGGGACATGGTGAGACCTGCACTTGAGGAAAATCCCATTTGTAGCCATGTGGATCCTGGATGAGAATGGGGAGATAGCCGAGGCTGGCTGGCCAGCCGCTTAGAGGCCATGGCTGTGGTCCGGGTCAGTTAGCCCATCCACAAGCAGCTGGGAAGTATTTACTGGTGCCAGTCACCCGACACAGTTCTTGTCCTCAGGGAGCGAGGTGAGGGGATGTGTTCAGAGGCGCCCAGTGTCAGCACCCGCCAGGAAGGGGAAAGGCCTTCGGGGCCGCCCACCCTCTTTCTCCAGTAGAATTTGACCTGGGTCCTTCCTCAAGTGTAGCCAGAGCACAGCTGATGAACAGCCTGGAAAAGAACTGGGAAGGCAGGGATTGGACGGAGAGCCAGCCCTCTGCCCAAGACGTGCCCAGACTGAGCAGTTCCAGAGTCCTGAGCATGGCTGTGGGTGAGAGCAGGTCAAGGCTAGGAGGTGGGCTGGTTTGCAAAATGCTTTATAAAGATGATCTCATTTGATCGTCCAACAACCTTGTTATGAACCCCATTTGACAGAGAGGAGACTGAGGCAGACAGGGCTTAAGTGACTTGCCCAGGGTCACAGAGCCTGAGGCTGAATTTGAACAGATCCTGGGAATTGAACCCTGAGAAGTTATGGATGTTTCACAGGGCTGTTGGCTGCTGTTGGCAAGCAGGACCCTTTATGCCATACTGTGTCGATATTTACTCGCTCAGGTGTGCCAGAAACACTTTGTGCTTAAAGAGATATCTCGGCATCCCCTCTGATGTCCCTGACATCATACTGGTAAGGGGGAGGAGCCCAGAAAGACAGGCTCTTACAGTGCCACTGCTGCTCAGTCCCAAAACCCGGCACAACGGTCACGTGGCCTGGCTGGGTCCCTTCCCGGAAAGAAGGGGACGGCTCTTGGATGAAAGGTTGAGTGCTGGCCTTCATCACTTCCCTAAGAAGGGCCCAAGGAGCTTCTCCCTGGAGTCTGCATCGGCCTTAATAAGAACACTTCTTACAATTCCTAGAGGAATTGGAAAGAAGGTTTCAAACATGTTTCTGCCATACTAGAGGAGAGCCTTCAGAGCCGGACAGTGCATGTCCTGGGGTGGGGACGCTCAGGAGTCTGCACTACTGATCATTAGTAAGTTAATTATTTAAACATTGGTCATTGCTAGTTAATTAATGATTGCAATTTTCTTTAACAGGTCGCAACTGGCAAATGGAAACAGATCAGTAAATACTGTCCCCTAGACCTCTTCTCAGGGTAAGAACCTTCTCTGGCCCCAGCTGCTGCCTAGGCCATGGCGGGGGTGAGGTGGGGGGTGGGGGTGGTGCCTCCTCGCCAGCTGCTGTTGATTTTTCCCAGTTTGTTCCATCAGTTGAGGAGGTGTTGCTTTGGGATCATAAACAGTGACGACGGACCCTTTGCCCTTGTGCTTTCTTGTGAGCGCCAGCTTGGGGAGTCTCACAGCAGCTCCATGAGCTCCTTGCCACAGCTCTTAGCACCATTTTGCAGAGGCCACCTTGTCGGTGTCTTGGGAAGATTTCTGCCTGGGACTTACTTATGCCTTTTCCTTTGTCCCTGGCATTTTTCTGATCCCTCCATGAGCTGACGGTCTTATCCCAAAGCTCAGGAGACTGTGAGCAGGACCTGGGTGAAGGAACTGGTTATGGCCAGAGAAGGCGGATTCAAAGGGGACAGCACAGGCAGAGGCCTGAAGGCAGGCAGTGAGACCAGCACAGTCAAAGACACGGGGCTGGTTTGGAGCATCGGTGATGACCAGGCAGCCCCATGCTGGCCCTCTTGTCTGGGCGGGGGGCCTTCCAAGGGGCCATGCAGGAACCGTGGAAGCAGCTCTGATTGAGGAAGCATGCCTTTCTGAAGGACAGAGGATTGAGACCTCACCCCCTGCTCGTAGCCATGTGGCTCTCACTTGTTTGGGCTTCATCAGCCGCATGTGTCCCATCGAGGGAGGCCTGGGGCTGCACAGTCCCTCACTCCTGATTCTGTTCCCTGGGGTTTGAGTTGTCCTCGGGCTGGTTAGTCATCAGTCTGTATACTTCCCTTTGCTGATACTGTTGCTGCCCAAAGACCCCCATGGAGAGCCCTCCCTGATGCACATATTTCTTCATATGGGCCTCCCCAGGTCTCTTGAAAGCATCCCTCCATCACTCCTTCCGACACAGGTGCTCTGTGCAGCGCAGGGCCTCATGCAGTTGGCCATTCTCCAGGGTGTGGGTGTCCCCTCAGTGTCCAGTTCTTTGCGTCACAGAAAGGGCTGCTGTAGATGCTTTTTTCCTCCTCTGATCTCTTTGGGCCTTAGCAGCGGCATTGCTGGGTTTAAGGTTGAGCACAGTGTGGTCACCATTTGGGACGTTGCTTTCCAGAATATAGCCTGCATTTCTTCATATCAAACACAGTTCTTTCGGGAGAAATCCTTTACCAGAATGGGAGGCCGATGTCCACAGAATCCTCTGATCTCCTAGTCTAGTAACTCGGCTGGAAGAAGTGAGGACGCCTGCCTGGCGTGCCCTGCCCTTGATGAGGCCGTGTCAGACTCCCTGTGATCCCCTTCTTTTCTGAAAGCACCTGACACCCGTCTCCCGTGCTGAGCACCTGCCGTGGAGAAGGCCCTTCGCCAGGGCTGGAGGATGCCCACAGGCCAGGCAGCCCCTGCCTTGGAGCAGCCCCCGTGCCAGAGACATGAGAAATCAGGAGGGGAAAGGGCTTCCAGAGGAGCGTGCACCCGGCAGGGGACCACCGAAGGGTTAGACTGTCTGGGCTTGGGCACTGTTTGTACAAGTGGTCACACGTGGGAGGAGAGCACTGAGTTTGGGTAACAGTGAGTGGCCTGGTCTCGCTGAGGCCAAGTCCACAGAAGTCAGCGATACGGCATCAAGCTGCAGGGGCGCTAGGAGCTGGACCGTGGAAGACCTTCAAGACTCATCTGAGTAGCAGGGTGGAAGGCAGAGGCATCTGAGCTGGGAATGGTGGGGTGGGCTAGGGAGCTGCCTGGAGATGGGGTAAAGGAGACAAGGAGGCTTGGCAACTGGGGAACATGCTAGAAATGGGGAGGTTTCAAGGGCGTTGGAAACATTTTGGGGGAAAGTTACCAAATTTTGTTTTAGACGTGGTGAGCCCGATGGCGTGTGTTTAGAGCCGGTGCAGGACCCATGAGGACTGATGAAATGTCCAGTGAAGGGAACAGAAGAATGGGGGAAGGGAAGCCCTGAGCCTCGACGGGTGGAATCCACAGAATGTTCGGGTGCTTGGGGGAGAACCAAACCTGAGCATTGTCAGGGAGCTGGTGAGAGGATCCAGGAGGAGGAAATGGCAGAGTAGCATCCGGCCTGATGTTCACGGGAGAGAGCATCACATGGTTGTCGTGGGCCGGGAAGTGTGAGGGGGGAGAGGCAACAGAGCCAGGAAACAGGGAGAGATTGGAGAAGGTTCATTTGTAGGTGACTAGTCAGGATTGCAGGCTGGGGAGCGGGGGGTGGCCTTGGTAATAAAAGCCACCCGAATAGAGGGGGTGAAGAGGCATGCGGTAGGTGGAAGTAGACTGGAAAGGCCGGAGGGGTGGGTGAGCACAGGCTCTGAAGGCTGGACAGAGCATTTTGTACTTGCTCCTGGGGCTTATGGAGTGAGGGTGACGTAGTCAGACCTGTACTTTGGTGGCAGAATGGAAGCTGGACTGGCATGGGGAGAGACTATTGTGGAACAGGAGGGGGCATGTGAGAGGGTCAGGGAGGTAGTCACTGGGCCTTGGCAGCTGAGAGAGGGTAGTATCAGTGATGACCCCGAGGTGCCCTCCGCGGGCATGGGAAGGTGGAGGCTGCCAAGGCTCTTCCCTGGCTAATCCCTGCATTAGCCGTTCTTGCTCAAGCTTTCTTAGGTGGAAGTTCCTGGTCTTCTTGAAGTCCACCCTCTGTCCCTGACTCTGATTCAAACCTGTTGTGTCTCCTTTTAAAATCCGAGGATACTTGGGGACTCCCTCTGAACTTTGTGGATCTCTCCAGAAGGCCCTTCTTCCCACGTGCCATCAGAGGATGGCTCCTCCGAGCCTTCCCGCTTCCCTGAGGGGTTTTGTCTGCCTCGTCGGGGCTGGAATGCTTTGAAATCTGGTGTCCAGTCACTTTAGAGGGTCCGGCGTGTCTGTGGCCCAGTGTTGGAAGCTCAGCAACATAGGTGAACATTTCTTCATAGAAAGAACAGAAAGAAGATTAGACAGGACACCAAGTCTGTTACCTACAGCTTGGTTTTTGTTTTAAGAACAGATTAAAAATGGGTTTTGTTCTTCTCAAGAAGAGGAAGGAAGGAGAGAATTTGGAACTGAACATGGATGGTGGGCTGTTGTCCTTTGTTCTGAAGAGATTGAGGTGACATCCCTGTGTCCAGGTCAGAGTCCAGTGCGTCCACCTGTGGCCGATCAGAGCAGGACGAGCTTGGAAGGCTCTGCCCCGGGCCAGGCACAAGCAGTCCACATCTCGCAGAGCATAGCGCCCTCACTGATGCGGGCGTGCTGTGCTGTGTGGCCCTGTGCCAGTGTCTTCCAGGTCTCACCATCAGTTCCACAGATCTTCAGAGCGACCTTGAGAGTGTCCTTGCATCACTTCTCTTGACCTCTGTTTGAGCGCCTTCCTTGGGGGAGTTCTCTGTAAAACAGTCTTTTTGGCATCCGGACATTGTGCCAGCCTGTCGGAGCTGTGCTCTCTGCAGCAGAGTCTGAATGCTCGGCAGTTCAGAGGGACAAAGGCCCTCAGCGTCTGGTACCTCTCCTGGGCGGTCTTCAGAATCCCCCCAAGACCCTTTGAATGGACGCGATCCGTTTACTGGCCTGGAGCTGGTTGACCGTCCAGGTTTCAAGAGCAGACAGCAGTGAGGTCAGCACCACAGCTCTGCAGTTGGGTAGAGTGTGTTCTGGGGGCACCAGCCCCCCTCTGCTGTGAGGGCTCAGGCCCCTCATCCACCCAGCTCTCACCTGGGGCTCCAAGAAGCTGGAGCTTGGGCAGCATCTGGGCTAACCCAGGCTGAGGGTGGCCATGGGGTCTCAGACCCATTGGTGAGTTAGGGGGGTGCCTTCCCAAGCACATGAAGACTTCCCTTGGAGGGATGGGCAGAGGAGAGCAGTGTGTTCCAACAGCCACAAAGGCGGCTGAAGCAGGCGCTGTGAGCGCTGAGAGCTGGGTTAGACATTGCAGATGCCACCCCTGGCCATCACCAGTCGTCTGGACTGCCCTGCCACTGGACTGGGATGACTGGAGGGGACAGTGAGGCTGACGACTTTGTGCAATTCTTCCTCACTTAATCCAGTTTAGGCACGAATCGGATCACCCACAGCATCTGACCAGTATACCTATCTCAGAGTCCTGTGGCAGCAGGTGCAGATACACTGGGAGCTGTAGTCACAACCCTGCACACAGGCCACCCAGACCACAGGGTCGTCTTCTCACTGGAAGCAGCCGTGGGATTCGGCAGCCCCAGGAGGGTCCGAGCTGCCTTTTAAGGACCACTTTGCTCACCTCCTGGTGTGAGGAAGGGGCTAGAAAAGGGGCCCTAAAAATGGTCTGCTTCTCCAACCCTGACCTGATTAACCGCACATGGGGGACGTACCCCATGGTTGAAAGAAGCAGAACATACAAAAGCATCTCCAAAGGCGACTTCCCTCAGCATCGGCACAGGGATTGTGCACACACTTCCGGACCCCAGGAGATCCAGGAGCCCTGAAAGACCAACGGCTCTTGTGAGAGGACTCGGCAGGTGTCGCCTCCAAATGGCAGCATGAGGCCAGTGAAGGAGGGATCCGCGTTCTTCTGGAGCGGCCTCAGCGAAGGGGGAGTGCGTGAAGCTGGCGCAGATTTCACAATCCCATCGAATCCAGGACCTGAAAATAAAATTGAATGAAGAGTTTTTTCAGATAACATTACTTGAACTCCAGTGTTCCCACACGCTGTGCTTCTGCTTCATGTTTTCACTCCTTCTTTTCTCTGCCTTGTCTCCTTTTAGTTAACCCTCTCACCCTCCTCCCCCCAAAGTCCTTCCTTATAGTCAAGCCAGCAAGTTCCCACCTGGGGCCCACTCCACAGCCCCAGCCCCTCCCCTCCATGCAGAGCAAGGGGTGGGCCTCAGCACCAGCCTGGCTCCTGGTGACTTGTCCTTCCTGCCAGGATGTTAGTGGCCATCCGCCTGTTCTCCTGGTCCTGCTTGCTTTCCTCTGTGGCCACCCACACAAGCCCTCCCGGCTTTCTCTGCGTCTGTCCCTTCACTCATTTCCTACGGTACAAAAGCCACCTTTCCAGGGAACTGGTCCCGAGCTGGACTCCTCTGTAGGGGGCAGCCCAGACCAAGGTAAAATAGTACAGCTCGTTCTGCTGAATGCTTGGGACACTGAGTGGATTCCTGATCAACCGGAGCTGCTTTTAGAACCTCTCCCATTTTACCCCCTTTCAGAAACAAACAGAGAATGCACTTTGCCTTGAAAAGTTTGTTACAAGAAGCACAGAACAACCTAAAGATATTTAAGGTAAGATTATTTCTCTTGGGGTGGTTTTTCATGGTGGGGGCTGATACTTCAAAAAGGCCCTAGGATTAGGGACACTGAGTCTCTGAAAATCCTTATGTAAGTCAAATTCCGTTCAAACACAGCCCCAGAATGCCTTGGATGCTTTGAGTATTGTTCCCTCCCTCCGTCACTCCCTAGCTCCTTCGCTTCCTCCATCACACAGGTAGCATGCTTTGTCAGTCTTGGAGAATCATGGCTGGCCATTGCATTGATCAGAGTTGTTTTTCTTTGGAAGCTTGTGCTTATTGTCTAGGCGTCTCTCCTGGTTCTGCTAACTTCATTCTTCTTCCCCGGCTTCTCTGAAACCATCCTGTTTGCTATTTCTTACATAATCACAATATTTCTTCATGTTCATATGCCGTGGTTTGTTGAGATAGCCCCCACTTGGTGGGTGCCCCCTGAATTCCCAGTTCTTTGATGTTACAAAAACAGCTGCTATAAATGCTCTTGTAGACATGGGTCACTTTGCCCTTCGTGTGATCTCCATGGGCTTTATGTGGCTCCAAACTGCTTTACAGAACGGTCGGATTAACTCACAGACCCACCAGCAGGTGCATTAGGTGCCTGTTTCTTGGCAACCCCCCAACAAGCTTCATTTTCCTTTTTTCTCATCTTTGCCGATCTGATGCACTGGCATTAAGCTGGAATCTGCATCTTTCTGATCTTCCGTGATCGTGATTGGGATCATGTTCCCCATGGCTGCTTGGACTTTGTCCTTTGAGCACCACTGACCATCAGTCTGATCTTGGGAATGGCCCTTGTTCTAACAAGTTGGGATTGATTCCTTCCATGTCTTGGGTATGAGTGTTTGTGCAGCACACTTGGATTTTGTGGAATCACAGGTGCCCATTTAATCATGTGATCCTTACTCTCTTGTGTGGGTTTGTGTATCAGCAAGCACCCCAGCATCCCCGGGGTGGCTGCCAACACAGGTTCTTAGACCTGCTTTTCTAAAGGAAAGCAACTCAAAATGGGTTTACAAGCTTACTTTAATCAATCAAACATATGTCGTTTACCTACTTCAGGGGAAAACGTTAGCACCCGGAACTTCAGAGTATACAGACAGAAGTTACAAGAAGAGAAACAGGTCAAGCAGACAGGCTTCCAAACTGTCCAACCATTCCATCCATACCAAATCACAGTTACCAGAGAGGGAAGCATCAACATCTGGGTTTTCAAAGCCAGGGGGCTCTCAAGACTGCCCAGAGTCTCATCTGGTCAAGTCACACACTTCTCACAGTGAGTCCCAAAGCAAAGCCTCACATCAGGGCTTATAGAGCCTTCTCCTGGCTCAGAGAATGTAACCACCCTCTTGACCCACTGCCCACAGGCTCCATGTGGCCACATTCAGCCTGTTAGGGGGCAGAGAAGACCTTTAATTTGCCTTTCCATTACATTCTGGAAGGTGGCTCCCTTTCTCACCTCTTCTTAGCTAGCCTCCATTTGGCGCTTATCTTGTTAGTGTGAGATGCTGGGCAAGATCTGATTTCGGCTGCATTGCTTTCCTGTTTTCTCAGAAAGTTTGTCAGAGAGTGAGCGCTTGGCCTTCTTTGCAAGGCTCTCAAGCTCAGCACATGCCCTGCTTTGGCATTTGTTTGCTTCTCTAATTTGTGTATCTAATTCCTTCTACTGATTATCCTTTTTAACCAGTACCCAATGGTTGTGATGATTAGTGCTTTATAGTGGAGTTCAAAATGTGCTACTAGTAGCATCTATTTTCCAAGTTTTAGAAAATTTCCCTTGAGATCCTTGACCATATGGATCTCCAGATGAATTTTGTTATCATTTTTTCTAGTTCCATAAAATAATGCTTTGGCAGTTTGATTGTTATGGCACTGAACGAGAAAATTAACTGGGAGTAGTATTGTCATCTTTGTTATGTTGACATGGCCCGCCCATGAGCAATGCATCCTCGTGCTGTTTTTAAGGTTTGTGTTTCTGTAGAGTGCTTTGTAGCTGTGCGTCTTGGTAGACAGACTTCCAAGTACTGTATGGGGTCTCTTGGTCCCATATTTTTATTTTTGGTCTTTATTAATTTGTTTACTTTTAGTTCACAAGATTCATTACCACAACTCCTTGAGTTTCAGATTTTCTCTCCCTCCCCCCCTCCTCCCCATGGTGGCATACAATCAAGCATAGTGGATTGTATCAGATGGAATGAACAATGGGAAAGAGGAAACAAAACCAAACAGGAGAAGGAAAAAGATCAGGTAGTTTGCTTCAATCTGGATACAAACTCAGTTCTTTCTCTGGATGCACACATTTCTCTCCATCATGAGTCTTTTGGGATTGACTTATATCCCTGCATTGCTGAGAAGAGTCCAGTCTATCAAAGCTGGTCATCACACATACGTTGTGTCTGTAATTGTGTACAAATTTCTCCTGGTTCTGCTCTTCTCACTCAGCATCAGTTCATATAAGCCTCTCCAGGTAAATATGAAGTCCATCTGCTCCTCGTTTCTTACAGTACAATAATATTCCATTACATTCATATACCACAATTTTTTTAGCCATTCCCCAGTTGATGGGCACCCCCTTTCCACTACTTTTCCACCACAAAAAGAGCTGCTATAAACATTTTTGTACATAAGGGTCTTCCTCCCACTTCTATGATCTCTTTGGGATATAACCCCAGAAGTGGTATTGCTGGGTCAAAGGATATGAAATTATTTATGGCTCTTTGGGCATAATTCCAGATTTCTCTCCAGAATGGTTGAATCAGTTCACAACTCCACCAACAATGCATTAGTGTTCCAATTTGCCCACATCCTCTCCAGCATTTGTCATTTTCCTGTTTTGTCATCTTAGCCAATCTGATTGGTGAGATGTGGTACCTCAGAGTTGTTTGGATTTGCATTTCTCTAATCAATAGTGATTTAGAGCATTTTTTCATATGCTTATAAATATCTTTGATTTCTTCCTCTGAAAACTGCCTTTTCGGTCCCATATTTTGGATGGAATTTTTTTCTTTCTGTCTCTCCCTGCTGGATTTTGTTGGTAATGTAAAAAAAATGCTGAGGCCTTAGGTGGACTTATTTTGTATCCTACAACTCGAATGATGGCTTTAGTCCGTCTTCCATCGACTCTTTGGCCATCAGGATATTTAGAGGGATTTTGTTTGCTCTCTGCCTCTTTATTTCCCTGCTTCCCTTTCTACCTCGGCTGATCATGGGCCTCGGTATTACCCCCAATCTTCCAGGAAGGGGCACAACTCTGATTGGGAGGAAGCTCTTCTTAGCTCCCACCAAAAACTTGGCTCCTGGGAATGGACCAGGTGAAGGGGGCTGGGGAGAGCATAGTGTGAGGATGGGAGCCTCGGCCTTAGGTCAGAGATGGGGGCAAATTGGATTCAGGGACCTTCCCCTCTCTTCCCTCTGCCTGCCTTTTTCTCTCTCCTCTCCTCTCTCTCCTTTTTCCCTGCCTCCCTTCTCTCACATATACATGAAAACTAGAAAACAGCAATTAGCTATTTAAAGAAATTTATGCTTGTTCTTATTTTTTCTTTTTATAAAAATACACCTCTGTTCTCCCCCACCCCCCATCCCCATTGAAAAAGAAAGACAAGGCAGAATCGTCCTCAGGGGTCTGCCTTGTGAAGCAGATTCCTCGTGTGGAGTCACCGTAGCCAGCATTCATGTGGGGCTTGGTGTGTGCTGGGGGCTAAGGGTCTTCTGGCTTCATCTCCTTTGGTCCTCTCAACAACGCTGGGACGTGGCTTTTGGGATCGTCCCCATTTTATAGATGGGGACACTGAGGCAGACAGAGGCTGGAGTCACCCTGAAGCGAGATCTGAGCTCGACTTCCCGCCTGCAGCTAGGCCCGAGCAGCCCCGGGGAAAGCATGCTCCGTCATTGCTTGATCAGAGTTCTCGGGTCTCTCGGAATTGTTGTATTGCTGCTGCGGCTGCTTCTAAGTCACTCTCTTGGAGTGTCCCCATCATCATTTCCTTTAGCACAGCAGTCTTCCATCACACCACTCACCTTGATGGTTGGCCACCCCTCAGTTTCCGTGTATCTGTGCATGCGGTCCATTTCCTCCTTTTGTGCTGTCTCTGGGTCACAGGGCTGTGCTCACTCTGAGGAGACCAAGTGACCTTGGGGTGCAGCTCCACACTGTTTCCCAGAATGGCTGGATCAGTGTGCAGCTCCACCAACAATGCACCAGTTTGGCTGTTTTCTCTCATCTTTCTCTGTTGTCACCTTTGGATTTCATCCTTTGAAATGTCCCGTTCAGATGCTTTGGGAAAATTAGCCAACTGAGGACACTAGTGATCTCTGAGCCAGAAGACCCAGGTTCTAGTCCTGTCTCAGCCCTCTGCACTCATCTTCCTCAATCTGTAAAACGGGATCAGTCATGTCTGCTTTGCCTGAAGCCAGCAGAGGCCAATAGTGTGCAGAGGGTGAAGGTCATTCCCAGTTGCAGGCGGGAGGAGAGGGGCCCCACCCCTCGCTCGGAGGCGCCGCCCACTGCACCTTCTGTTTCTCGCAGAACGGCGAGCTCATCTACGGCTGCAGGGACCAGCGGGACTCGGCCGCCGACTGGAATGAGCTGGCGGGCCACCTGAAGCCCTTCTTTTACCCCTCCAACGGGCTGGTCAGCGGGCCTCACTGCACCAGGACAGTCATCAAGGAGCTCATTCATGTGATCACGCTGACCTTGCTGAGCAGCACGGACAAGTGCCGGGCCGGGGACCTGAAGGTGGTTCCCGCCTTGCAGGGGAGGAGCTGCTGCGAGGCCAGTCCCTTCAGCAAAGAGCTGCTGAGGAACGGTAAGGCTCCTGCTCTTCCCGTGGTGCCCTGTGGCACCTTGTCTGCGCTCAGCCTCCCCACGGGTTGGCTGCCGCCCCATCGTGCTTTGCATCCAGGGGATCGGTTTCCCTCCATTTGGACCTCTCCCTGTCCACTGGCTCTGTCTGACACCTGGGCCGCAGCCCCACCTCAGCTGCAGTCCAGGAGGGGGGTGGGATAATCCCTGCTCCCTCTCCACTGCTCCTGTGAGGTTCAGGCTGCCCATGGTCACCAGCCAGTGGGAGCGGAGCGTGCAGACCCCGGGTCTTGCCCCTTTCTCCTTCACTGAGCTCAGTGTGACCTACAGCTTGTCTCCCCCCAGCAGCAGCCTCATCCTGGGGCTTCTCCCTCCAGTGCCCTAACCACTCACCTCCACCCCACCCAGCCACACCTGGGCTGGCCACACCCTTGGCTTTGCCTTCTCCTCCAGCCCATTTTACCAATAAGGAACAGAGGCAAACAGGCTAAGTGACTTGCCCAGGGTCACACATTTAGTAAGTGTCTGGGGCTGGATTTGAACTCAGGAAGATGAGCCTTCCTGATGGCTCCAGCCCTGCCCCTCTGGCTGACCGCTTCCACCTTCCCATACAGAGCCCTGCCCTTCTCACCTTTGCCTCTCATCCCTGGACCCCTTGATTCTCTCTCAGGCCATCTCCCCTGCACTGACCACTCTGCTCCCTTCTCTTGAGACACCCGCCCTCCTGCTTTGTCCCACCACCATCCTGATGGGTCAGCTCCCGATGCATGTGACGCAGCCTGCACTGGGCCCTTGCTGCTGCCTGGCAGTCCTACTCTGTCCCCTTCCCCCACTGAGACCCTGCCTCCTCTTTCATGGAGGGGAAAGGGAACATGCACTTACCTAGTGCCCACTGTTTGCCGGGCACAGGCCCGCCAAGTGCAGTCATTATCTCTGCTCCTTGCAGCCACGTTGGGAGGGAGTGCTGTGTTCAGCCTTGGTCTTTACAGATGAGGAGACTGAGGCAGGCAGTGCTTAGGCCCCTTGCCTGGGGTCTCACAACTGGTGTCTGTCTGGACTTGAACTCAGGGCTTCCTGACTCCAGGCCCAGAGTACAGCCCTGCACCACAGAGCTGTCTCAGAGGACTTAGGGAGAAGGAAGGAGGAGGATGGCTGCCCGTCCTGCCTCTGTGGATGGTGCCTTTCCAGACACTTTGGCAGAGCCAGACCACTAGGGCCTGGCAGGCCAGGGTGACTGGAGTCTGTCCTCGTCTCTGCACTGGGCGCGTGCCTGGCCCATGGCAGGCGGGTAATACATGCTCGTTGCCTTGGCCCGAGGGAAGCTTCCCCCGCCCGTCCTCGCATCGGCCAGCATCACTTAACAGAGTGTGGCTGGTCTAGGAAGAAAACCTTTCTCTGTGGAGACAGTGTGGCCCATGGGTCAGCGCCTGCTGAGGGCCAAGGCCTGCGGTGCCGCTCGGGGTGCAGATGCCCAAGAGGAGCTTCATTTACCCTCTCAGGGGAGGGTGCACCAGCCAGTGGGGGAGCTAGGGAGGGGCTGCCGGGCCCTGCTTGACGCACACTGTGGGCAAGGAGGAAGGGGAGCGCCAGCCTCGGCTGCGGCTGCCCACGCAGGGTACCGGCCACGTGTAGGAAGGGCAGTGGGCAGTGCCTTCCTTGGCCGCAGCTAGCTGGTCATTTCTGGGCCTTTCTCATGTCCTATTGCTTGCAGGGAAAAGCCACGCGGAGGCCTCGGGGCTGCCCAGGGGCTGCCTTCTCTACAAGACGCTGCAGGCCCAGATGCTGGACCTCCTCGACATTGAGGGCCTGTACCCGCTCTACCGCCGTGTTGAGCGCCACCTGCAGGAGTTTCCCGAGGAGAGGTAGGGCTTGTGGGCACCAAGGGGCCCGGCCCGGCCACCTCCCTGTGTCCACTGCACGCACTTGGCTGGTTCTGTCTCTCTCCCTTCTCCAGTCCTGACCCGACCACAAAACAGGGGGCAGCTCGGTGGGCTGTCCAGGCGCAGGGTGGGCCTGCAGCCCCGGGTTGACCTCTGGCCAGCCTTGCTGCCTGCTTCTGGCCTGTGGCCTGCTGCTCCTTTGCCCTTTGGCCACACGAGGGCGCCCTTGCCCCAGCTTTGGCTACTGCCCAGCTGTTGTCCTTGGTGCCAGGGCCCCCTTGGGGTGGTGGGGGCATCGCAGGGACCCAGGCTGGAACTGATCCTGCCTCTCCATGTCCTGCTGACCCCCTGCACCCCCAGCCCCTTAGGGTTCTGTGCTCCCTCCTCCCTCCACTGTCCTGTCTGTCCCTCTGGGGCTGCCCCCAGGCACCCAGCCTGCAGGCACTGTCTCCTCCCTGGGCACTGTCCACGGCCCTCCTTCCTGTCTGCACCTGCCCTGGCTCCTCCTTTCTGTGTCTAGCCCCACCACACACCTTGTCCTCTACATTCCCTCTCCTTCCCCAGCCAGCATCTCTTCCCCTCCCTCCAGCCAGGACAGGCCTTCATCCTTCCACACTGGACCCAGATTCATTTTCCTCATTCTTTGTTTGGCTCATTAAGTCACGGCATCATAGGTCAGAGCTGGAGGGGCCCCTATTTTACAGATGAGAAAGTCAAGGGGCTTCCCCTGAGGGTCAGCCCACTAATAAGTGTCCGCAGCTGAATTCTAGCCCCGGTTGGTCTTCCTGACTCCCAGTCTAGGGCCATTTCCTCTGCCAAGCTGCCACTCTGGCTCTGGCATTCAGGGCCTCCCCCAGCCAATTCCCAGGAAGCCCAAGCCTTCCTCTAGGGGAGGGGGCTGGGCTGGAAAGGGGGGAGGGCGTGTTTTCAGCATTGCTTCCTCCCCCCCCCCCCCCCCCCAACCTGGATGACCGCCTTGGTGGGCGGCCTGAGCCCACCTGCTCCTCCTCTTCCTCAGGGACCTGCTCCAGATCGATGGGCCTTACAATGAAGCCTTCTACCAGAAGCTCCGGGACCTCTCCACAGAAGATGACGGGACCCTGGCCTATGCACTGACCAAGGTAATGGCTCCCTCGAGTGACCGCCGACCTAGCCAAGACTGGCGCTCCGGGCTCCCCCTGCCCCCAGCCTGCCTCCTCAGGCCTCATCTCCCTGAATCCAGTCCCAGACCCTTAGGGCCCAAGGTACAGGTCCTCAGCTGTGACTGGGACTCACCTGCCTCCCAGAGGGGAGGCTTAGCCTGGCCCCCGGTACACAGTAGGCTCTTTGTCAGTGCTCACTGGCTTCTTTCCTGCCTCCCCTCTTCATGGGAAGATGACCCTTTTCTTTTAGGCATTTGCGAGGGCACAGGGTGGCTACGGCATAGGGCCAGGTCTCTCCCTTAAGGAAAAAGGCCCAGATGGCTGCAGTGGACCCCGAGGCCCTTCTGGAAGCCGTCAGGGCTGAAGAAGGGTCATGGCAAAGCTTGCTCACTGCCGGCCACTGGAAAACAGGCCAAAGTGGCTCCTGGCCACGCCCCGGGCCACACTGTGGCTCCCGGCCCCCAGCGCTCTGGGGCTGCTTGTTGAAGTGCGTCCCCCCAGGGAGTGACCAGCACCAAGCCCAGGACACCCTTTGGGGGCAGCCAAGGTCCAGTGGTTTGGTTCTGTCCTGCTTAGGGGGCCCAGCAAGACGCTAGCATGTCTGAGGAGCTGAGCTTGGGCGACTGCAGTGGGCATGGGGGCCTGAGGCACTTAGGTCCTTAGGGTGGGCCGGGCTGGGGTCTCAGGAGAAGGCCTTTGTCACTGGGCAAGCCCCTGAGAAGTGGAGCTGGGGCAGGTGGGAGAGCGGCCGGGCAGTAGAGACAAGAGAGCCCCTCTGAGGCCTCGATGTTGCATCTGGGGGCAGCTGTGTGCATTCTGGGTGAGAGGCTCTCTGGAGTTTGGGGGCAAGAGGACCCCGATTTGGTGGCAGCCAGCAGGGCAGGCACACAGGTGGGCATCATCTCCTGGGAAGCCGATGCCATTTCCTTCCTGCTTCCTCCTCCAAGCCCAGGGACGTATCTGTTCCATGGAGAAGGTGCCAGCCTGTGGCTGCCCGTGGCACACTGGTTGTCATGCTCCAGTGTTTGTGGCCACAGACCCGGAATTCCTCCGTTTTTGAGGAGCTGTGGGGACATTCTGTCCTTTGGGGTGTGGCCAGTGTCTGCCCGCTCAGGCTGGCTGTGAGATGCTGCCTGCAGCCTGCGTCTGCCACTCACCCCATCCTGCCTGTTGCCCAGGTCCAGCAATACCGAGTGGCCATGACTGCCAAGGACTGCTCCATCATGATTGCCCTGTCCCCTTGTCTGCAGGATGAGTGGTGAGGCTCTTGGGGGGTCTGAGGGGCAGGGGGAGGAAAGGGGACTTCCCCAGGTTGTTGGTCAGTCTTCTGCCCAGGACGGCTGCCTGTCTCGCAGGGTCCTCCTGGTGCTAGCAGCCATTGAACCAACAGACGGGGACACGGGAACACTGGCCCTGGGACTCAGATCAGGCCAGGACCAAGTAAACTGAGGGCCTGTCTACCATAGAGACAGCCTGCTTGAGCCCAGCCTCCCAGTCTGGATGGGGGTCCCCCTGTTTCTTGGGGGAAGTGTGCCAGCCCCCAGGTCAGTGGTGTCAGGAGGGAGCCTGTGGGGGTCATGCCCAAGTTTTAGCCTTTCGGCTCATCCCTCTTCTCTGGGGGTGTGGCTCTTGTGGCTTTGCCCCTGAGGAAGGGGGTGATCTTGGACAAGCCTCGAGCCTCCACGGGCCTTAGTTCTCAGGCCTTGAATGGGGCCACTGAGGAGCAGACTGGCTGTGCTTCTCAGTCCTGGCTGGGAGCGGCTTCTGACCGAGCTGAAACCTGCCATCTGTGTCCACAGCTCTGACCAGCGCCCCGTCATCCCTTCCTCGAGGGCCCGATTCACCTTCTCCGTCTCCGTCCTTGACCTGGACCTCAAGCCGTACGAAAGCATACCCCATCAGCACAGGCTAGATGGCAAGATCGTCAGCTACTACCTGAAGAACGCGCCCCCCAAGAAGGAGCCGGACGACTGCACCCTGGTTCTGCACAAGGTGTAGCGGCCGGCCGGGGCGGGGCCAGGCACTCTGGCGGGTCAGGGAACTCTGCAGCTGTGAATGGTTTTGCTCTGACCACAGTGGAAGAGGGATGGCCTTTCGGAGATGAAGAACGGGAGCCCTTGGGATGCATGGTCTGTGGGTGTAAGGGGAGGGTGAGGCCTAGGCTCCCCACTGTGGGGCTGCAGTGGGGGATCCCTGGTGAGAGGGTGCAAATTTCCCACAGCCACCCCCCAGAAGTGCCCTTGTGTCCGCCCTGCCCACGCATCCCAGGGCCCGGAGGCCGCCACGGGTCTCTGGCGGGCTTGGGTGCCCAGGAGGTTGTGGCTGATTTCCCACATGCTGCTATTGAGAGTTATGGCTGAGATGGTGAAGCTGGGCGGGGGGCCCAGATGCAGCTGTTTTCAGAGGGAGTGAGGCCTGAGCCCCTTTCCCTGGAGGCGAGTCTGTAGTTGTGCCTGGGGCCCCTTGTCCTGCCTGCTGTGCCTGAGGCTGTGAGAAGGGCCCCTCGCACCCACCTCTGTGTGCTGAGCTCGGCGTCCCCCTCCTCCCTGACGGTCTGAACCCTCTTCAGGGGAGACCTGTCATTAAGAGCCTCGTGCGGATGCTGCACCCTGAGCGATGTGAATCTGGACCCAGCCCTGTGCCCCTTGTGGTCTGCCTGTGGCCCAGATGCTCCCATGAGGGAGGTCTCTCCCCTCAGGCTGGCAGCCATCCCTAAGGGATTTTATGTAGGTTCAGAAGTTACCCACCTTTGGAGAGCAGAGTGTGGGGTGGTGAGGCTCTATGGTCAGCTTCCTGGGGAAGGATGGCATAGGCGCAGCCTTTCTCCAGCCTTGGCCCTGGGCCTGACTCCCTCCTGCCAAGCCCCTCCCTGTGCAGACAGGGCTTGGCCCAGGACAGCCTGGCATTCTCTTCAGGTGGGAAAGTCAGGATTGAGATCAGCCCTTGCCCAGGCGGTCCCTCCCATAGCGCATGTGTGCACACACGCACACACACTCTCACCCCATCATCAGTCATCACAGCACTTTGAGATGGCGACAGTGTGAGGGCCCACGAGGGGCAGGAGACTGAGGCCCAACGGCCAGCTCTGCCGCTGCCACCCCCCCCCCCCCCCGCCATCGCAATGGCCTGTGGTAACTGCTCCCTTCGGGTGAGGAGGCGGGCTGGGCACACGTGGGCCATGGTGGTAACTGACCCAGCCCTCGCCGGCCTCCTTGGGCGAGAAGGGAGGGTCGCGGGAACATCCTGCCCCTGGGGGCTGGTTCTGTGGTGGTGAGAGGCCCGGTCAGCGCCCTCCCCAGCCCCCCGGGTTCAGATGATGTTAGCCTCACTTCGTGTCAGGATCCCCAGGTTCAGATGATGTTAGGGACACACCACCACTCCGCGTGCCGCTGCGGCCGCTCAGCTTCTTGAAGCACACTAGCAGGCCCATCACTTTTATTTAAATGGCTCTATTTATTTTCCCGTCATGATTTCTCTCACGTGCCATACATGTACAAAGCATAGAGGAGGGTTTGGTTTATAAACGGAAAATCGCAAATGTTCTCTTCAGTGTAAGGGTCAGCTCCCAAAGAGCAGATTCCCGAGTAAAGAACCTTCCGACACAGCCAGTCCGGCCCGAGCCCTGGTCTTCATTCTTCCATGCGCAGCAGCTCAACGAGGCTCCCGAGGGCAGCCTCGATGCCCAGCAGCCCCAGGAGGGTCCTGAAGCAGCGGGGGGCACGCGCCACCACCTCCTTCTTGTCCAGGGTCAGGGCTTTAGGGGGAGAGCAGAACAGCACCAAGAGCTTTCAGCCAGGGCCACAGGGTCACAGGGCCACAGCATGGAGGCGGCTCGAGGCAGGACCGTGGCCAGGGAGGAGGGGCTGGGGACAGCAAAAAAGCAGAGGGTGCCCTGCTCATGGCTACTTGTTCTGAGGAGAACTGGGGGGCACCTGGGCCCAGACTTGGGGGCCACGTTTGTAAAATGAAGCCTCAGTGTTTCAGGAACACAGGCCACGAATTTACTGGACCCTGGAACTGGCCCTTCCTGGCTGCGTTGGGCCCATAGTGGGGAGAGGCAGGAGTCACACTAAGGGAGTGTCCACACCCATCTTGGGGTGCAGCCTTCCTGGGAGGGACCAGGGCAGAGGGAGGCTCCAGAGCCCTACCTTGCTCTGGGATTTTTGTTAAAAGGTCCAGCTCGGGGGTCACCTTCCCTTCTTCATCTAGGTGCACCCTCCACACGACCACAAGCTCGAATCTGCAGGGGGTAGAGTTAGGAGCTTGTGAATGGCCTGGCTGGGAGGCATGAGCCTCTGCCCCTGCTCACCAGGGGAGGGGGCTGTCACCCATGTGGGCGCCCCAAAGCAGTGCAGATGGAGGGTGTGGGAGGGAGGAGGGGCTCAGGTGCCAGAGGCCAGCACCCCGCAAGCAGGGGGATGAGGGCCTGGGCTAAGGAGTGACTGCCAGGAGAAGGGAGGGCACAGGGTCAGCCACGCAGGGAAGGAGGGATGGGTGAGGTGACTTTGGGCCTACGGTCCTCGCCAGCAATGGGATGGCCGCGTGTGAGAGCGCTACTGCCATGGACTCACCCAGGCACGCGGGGACTCTGCAGCACCATCACCTCTGCTGCAGGGCCTCCTGGGAGCTGCACCATGGTGGGATGTTTCTCCTGCATAGGAAAAGAGAAAACTGGTTCCCACATGACTCTCCATCCTGAGACCCCCTCCCCCCCCTTAGCCCCTACAGTCCCCTGGCTCAGCTCCACGGCCAACGGCCAGACCCCTGAGCCATGAGGGGCCCCAGCCTTCCGCCACTGACTGATGCATGAGACAGCCTCAGAGGGTGTGGCTCAGTATTTTGGGTTGGCTTTTCTCTGTCACAGTGGGAGACCCTGGCCTTTTCAGGTCCTCACTGAGTGAGATAAAGCCCACTTAGGGAATAGGCCTCTTTAAGAAGCGAGTCAAGGGATGGCCCCTTTCATTAGAAAAAAAAAGAAGGGAGAGGCGGAGAGGAGCTGGGAGGGAGAGCCCCTCAGGGTAGCTGTTCCAAAGAGAAACAGGTACCAGTCACATTCAGAGTAAGGCAGGAGGGCCCCAAACAGCTGGGAAGTGGAAGGAGGGAAGGGATCCAGCCAGTGAACCCCAAGCTAAGTGGCAGCTTCTGGCCATCAGAATTGGCCTTCCTTGGGAGAGGACAGGCCGAGGCGCCCGGCTGGCTGGGTCCAGCTCACTCAGGAGCTCACAGGCTGGACCACAGCAGGTCCCTACCCAGGCTCCACTGAAGGTCACTGGTACAGGAACAGCCACCCTGAGGGTCTCTCCCTCCCAGCTGGGTTTTTTTCTTTACTGATTAAAGGGGCTATCCCTTGACTCACTTTCTTAAAATTTGTTGTTTTGGCTGGCTTCTTACTGAGGCCCCCAGGCGAGCCAGGCAGCTCCCCTTCCCTTCCTGAGGGCTGGGGCCTGTCAGGGTTTCCATTCCCTCTGGATGTGCCAGACCAGATGCCTTGTGGCCGGGCTGAGCCGGCCTTCAGCTTCCCCACCAGCAAAGCCAAATGAAGGAGAAGCTGCTGCTGGTTTGTAAAATGGAAAGTCTTGGTTGACTTCTCAACCTCAAGACCTTCCCGACAAACAGAGCGGCTGGAGAAGGGCCAGGGAAGCCCGGCGCCTCTCGCGGTGTCCGGGCCGCAGCAACTGCCAGCCTCAGCACTTTCCAAGCTTTGCTTCATATGCAGCATATGGAACAGATTAAGGACGGTCTGGAGGTCTGCACGGAGGGAGGAGTGGGGGCTCCCTGGCCTGAGGACCAGGGTCCCGGGTTGTGGCCAGGCTAGGCCCTGGCAGGGACTGGGAGGCACAGTGGCCCGAGGATGACCATGACACGGGGCTGGCGAGGCCAGAGTGGGCAGAGCCGGGGGCAGGCTCTGGTGAACCAGACATTCCTGGACTGGGTAGCTCGCGCAGAGAAGCTCTGTGGACAACAGCCGCAGCCCCTCCCCTGCCTTGTGGGTGACCCACAGAAGGTGGGCCTGCTGGGGGCTCCTCGCATCACAGCCGATACCACATAGTTTGGTCCCAGGGCCTGGGGAACTAGGAAGCCGTTCTCACTCCTGCCTGGCCCTACGCGCCCCCGCTGCTGGGGCCTCACCCCTACCTTGACCTTCCATGTCTATGTACACGTTTGTCAGTGTGTCTGTGAGGTCCCTGAGGTCAGGGCCTGTCTTGCCTGGCACATAACAGATGCTTGGCCAGCTGAGCTCAGAGGCACTGAGCCCAGGCTGTGTTAGAGCCGGGGTTCCCGCTAGACTGGGCCCTTCACCTTTCTCTGTCTGGCCCCGGGGGTATTTCCTTCCATCAAACCTAGGGACCTCTTCCTTCTCAGAATCAGGTTTTTTTAATGCAAAAAATAAAATCCATAGGATTGCCTGGGAAACCAATTATCCTGAAATCAGATGAAGTGCGAGAGGCCAGGTCAAGTCCCCCTGCCTGGGACCCCCGGCCCAGGGCACTTGCCCAGGCTCTCGGTGCCCCCACGTGCTCAGGAGCCCAGCTGTGGCTCCCCCAGGGCAGAGAAGAAGTCAGTGGAGGTGGGACAAAGGGTTTCCTGATGAAGGTGGTTAGAACTCCCGAAGCCCGGCATCTGGGGGCCTTTGGCCAAGGACAGATAGCCCGGGCAGGCCCCACGGCTGTCATCGGGGCTCTACAGTAATGAATGCATGTCTGTGCCGACATTATAATGACTAACCATGGGCCACTGTCAGGGCTGGATCTGGGCTGAGTCTCCTTCCAGGGAAGGCTCTGGGGCAGGGCAGCCGGAGGGACGCTTTTCCAGGACTCTGGGACCTGGGGGCATAAAGGGCATGTCTGAGAGATGCAGGAGCAAAGAGGGTGGGTGGCCGGAGGCTGGACATGCAGACAGAGGAAGGGATGAGCCCTAAACCCATCTATCAGGAGAGCTGATGGAAGCCAGGCAGACCCCAGGCTGTGTCTGAGGGCCCGGGGCCAGGCCGGACCATTACTGTGTCCAGAAGACCAAGCACGTGCCCTGCCCCCCTTGGATCGCTTCACAGGGGGCATCTGGCATTCCTTGTGTTCTCCTTCCAAGCTGACGGGCCGAGCCAGGTTCAGGGCCGTGCCTACGTCTTCAGCTGCCCGCCACATGTACAATGTTTGCACAGAATTAACAACTGATCCCCTCCTGACTCAGGCCTTGGACTTAGAGATGGGTCCCAGTGGGGTCAGCTTGGTGCATGCCCTGAAGCCCCCAGAGACTGTGCCTGGTGCCCAGCGTATAGCAGCTGCTTCCTTGCTGCTCCCCCTGGGTTTGCCCTTCTCCCTCCCTGTGCCTTCCTCCAGTTGTCCCACCCCGTGTCTCTCTCCTCTGGCAGGGCGTGTGTGCCCTTCGGGGCAGGGCCTCCTTTGCCTTCTCAGGACTTAGCCTGGGCCCTGCACACAGTAAGAGCTTAATAAAGGCTTGCTGGCTAGGCCTGACAATACCACAGAATGGCAAGACCATGGGCCATTCCCGTCCTTGACAAGCAAAGAGCGTCCTAAGTGCCTCCTGGGATCCAGGCCCTAGGACAAAGATCGGGATGATCCCTTGGCAGCTTCCATACAAGTGGGAGGAACCCGGAATCCCAGTATCTGAGAAATGAAAGGGTCCCAGCCGCCATCTGGTCCAACCTAACCCACCAACAGAAGCGCATGAAAGCACCCCCAGGCTCTGCCCGTGGCCACCCCGGCCCCATGCTTGGCACAGCCTCAGGAGCCCAGAGATGGAGACTTGGGCTCTCTGCCTGACTCAAGGCACAGACGAGTGGACGTCCCTCCCTGCTAGAAGTCCAGCGGCTCAGGACACCCTGACTGGCCCTTGTGGATGTCCTCATGCTTTGCAGGGGAGAGGAGCCAACAAGAATTTAGTCTAGGGCTGCTTCTGGCTAAGGAGGAGAAACTGATACTTGGGGCAGGGATGATGGGAGAATGATGGAGGGGAAGGGAGCCCTTCCTGCAGGTGGACCTACCCCCCGGATGTGGGGGACAGTGACTTCAAGGGGGTGGGAGGAGTGGGAGGCAGGAGCCCACAAACTGCCACTGTGCCAGATAAGCTGACCCAGGAAGGACTGGGAGTTCTCCAGGATGAACTCCTGAAGTCACCAAGGGAGACGCTTCCAATGAGGAGGAGAAATGGGAGCTGTCTGGAGAGGCTGATGGGGATGCCCCAGTAGCGTTTGTAGAGTGCCCTATGGTTCGTCAAACCCTTTATGCATGCCACGTGGGGGAGGGGATGCTCGACCAAGGAGGTGAGTCCCCCTCCTCGGAGGTCTCCAGGCAGTGGCTGACCACCACTTGTGGGCTGTGATAAGGGAGGGTCTGAGACCCCTTTTAACTGTCTAAGAAAACCTCCATGGATTAGGGTCTAGTCTCACTGAACAGAGAAGGGAACTGAGGCTCACTAGTGTTATGGGGTTGATCAGTAAGTATCCAAGGGAGGATTTGAACCCAGGCCATCCTTCCATGCACACAGAAACCACTTTTCACATCATGCTTCAGGCAAAGGATTTCCGCACCACCCATTTAAAGTTTCCCTTGTGAACAGCCAGAACTGAGAATAATTTGTCCACTAGCAACACTGTACAAATGGAGAACTTCCACAGCCTTCAGACTCTTCCTGACTCAACATCCGGCCATGGACCCAGGGACAGAGGCCTCGTCATGGCCTCAGGGGCCAAGGATGAGTTCAGGAACCTCTGGGGTATGACCCCACCACACCACAGCCTCCTTTCCCATGGCCACTGAGAGCCCAGAGGCAGAGACCCGGAGGGAGAAGGGTGGGAGGCCAGAGGGTGTAGAGCCCAGAAGGGCAGGGGTGGCCTCAGGGTGGGAAAGATGGAGGATGGTTTTATCTGGGATCTAGCAGGGAGAGGAAGCCACAGGAGCCTTCTGGTCTCTGCCCTCATATATACGTCACTGAAGATAGAAACGGAAGGAAATCGGTCTAGTGGACATGGATTTGCATGAAGTATCACCTATAACAGTCTGATCTCCGCCATCCAGGCCCCACCGCGGCACATTTGGCCAATCAGCGGAGGCCCTGCTCCCTACGTGCACACTGGCCGAAAGGGATCCAGGCAGAGAAGCGGTGGGGAGCTGTCAAGGCTCCCCTCCCTCTTAGCCAAGCCAAGGCAGAATCACTGCAGGAGGTGCTGCCAAAAATGTTAAAACACTCAAGGATGACAAGCCAGAACCTTGTGCTTCCTGAAGCCAGAACACCCCAACTGCCACCGACAGCATCAGTGCTGGAATCATCTCCAGGCACAACCAAGTCCACAGACATGCTGAAAAAACGACACGCAGTCTCCCACCATCACGGCTGGGGGGATCTGAGAAGGGCCCCGCCCAAGAGCCCCCAGGAAGAGGAGCCAGCGCCAGCCCCACTAGGGGCCTCCCTTTAGCTGCAGCCCCTGAAGGCCATGGAAGGTCCTCAGAAGCCTCCTTCCTGCTTACATTCCTAATAGAAGAAAATGCTGGATTTCAGTTGGAATTAAGTCAAAAGATGTTAACTGTTTGCTCATCCTAGTTCCCAGATCCCTGAAATCTATCCAGGAGCCTCTGAAGCCTGGGCCCCAGGTTAAATCCCCTGCTCTGCATGAACAGCGGCTTCCTTTATAGGTCACCTAAGCCAGTCCCTTCAGTTTGCAGAAAATAAAGTCCTTTTAGAAAGGCTGACTGGACCAAGGGGGAGGGGAGGGAAGAAGCATTCAAGTGCCTACAGTGGGTCGGGGTTCTGTTTAAGGTCCTGACTTCCAGGAGCTGGGGGGAGGGGTGACCACAGGGCACCCTGCTTTGGTGGAGGGAGGGGGCAGGAAGATCTTAGTGAAGCCCTAACCCAGACTGTTCTGGGGGAGCCACAGCCCTTCTGTGGCCTACATGGCAGCAGGGGGTCTGCTGCCTAGATGGAAACGGGATATATTTTTAACGGGCAAAGTGACAGGACCGATTCAGATTTGGCAAAAGCAATACAAACATTGGGTCGCACGAATGTGCTGCCCTTGTCGTATTCATAGATTTTTCACTCAGTGCAGGGATCGGTCCAAGCAGCAGAATCTTCTGCCTCCAGCCCTGCCAGCCCCCAGGACCCCTCCCTCCCACTGCAGCCCCCCCCAAGGATGCAGCAAAGCACATCCTTCCAAGTGCTAATGAGATCTCTGCCCCTCACAGGGCAGGAAAGAACGATAAAGTGGAGGGTAGGCCACCAGCACAACTACTCTGGAGACCTGGGGGCAGCAGTTCCCGCTCCTCTCCCGCATTTGGTGCGGGAATGGGCCCCCTCCCTGCAGCCGGGAGAGTCAGCGATCCCTTGGTCTTGGGGCATCTGCGGCAGCTCAGGAGCTCAGGGGCTCAGGAGATGGCCGGGAAGGCCCCCTGCTTCAGTTACTAGCTGTGGGGTCCCAGGCCGGCAGCCAACACTTCCTGTCCTGTTTCCTTATCCTTGCAAGGAGGGCTTGGGCTTCAGGGTCCCTTCGGGTTCTAACGGTGAGTTCAAGTACTCAGCTCTAAGGTGCTGCGGAAGGGGCTTCAGATCTGGCTTCACCGCTAATGCTTGCTGGAAGCTGTGCAGGTTTGTCAAACAATTAGATTACAGAGTCCACTTCTGTCTGATTCTCCCCTGAATAGTCTGCATCTCCTGTTCTGTTTTTAACCAAAACCAAATGGCTTTTGATGATTAGTGCTTAATAATACAGCCTGAGGGCCAGGAGGGCTATTCCTACTTCATTCCTACCTGGTCCCTGGTGAGTTGGCTGGATATTTGAGATCCTGTGTTCCTCCAAATAAATTTTGTTATTCTGTCTGTTCCTGTAAAGTATTGCTTTGGTAGCTTGACTAACAGAGCATGAAATCTGTAAATTAACTCTGGCAGCTCCGTTGGAAGGCCCAGCCTTCAACATAGAAGTGTTCTCCAGCTTTCAGAGTTGTGAGATTTTTCCTCAGGGGGAGTTTTGTAACTGTACCTACACGGGTGCCAGTGTACTTTGAGGGTGGCTCTGAATGGAATTTCCTTTAATGTGACTGCCCCCAGATTTGTTGTTAATACATAAAATGCTGTGGATTTCTGGGAGCTCATTTTGGTAGCCTGCAACTTTATTGAAGCTATTAATTTACTGAAATGAATCAACTAGTTTCTTTGCTGATTTGCCAGGATCGGTCATCCTTTGTCTCTCCTCTTTACCTGTCCTGATGCCTTTCTTGTCTTACTGTAGTACTATCATTCCTAGAGTATGCCACATGGTCATGGGGTATGGGTGAAGGTTAGGAGGTTCTGGGCTGGGCCTGACTCAGTCCTTCAACAGTTAACAAAAGTTGCTGTATCCAACTCCAGAAGGAAAAGTGTATTCAACAGAAAAAGGCACGGAGGATACCTTGAGTGGATTCAGCTGAGCAACACTCCCTTGCCCTTAGCCTCTTTCCGCTCCCCCCTTCCCTGTGACTTTGTTCTTGGGGGATGAGTCCCTAAGCCAACCAAGCCTCACTAAAGAAAAACCAGCGGGGGAGGAAGGGTCACAGCATTGCTCCGACGACAGGGGACACCCCTGTTTTACTCCTGTCTTTATTTGGGAAGCTTCTTGTGTTGGCTCACTGCATATAATCCCAATTCTGTTTTAACCTTACAGTTAGCCCCGCACTCTTCAATCCAGTGACCCTGGCCTCTGCTCTTTCTTGCATAAGACATGCCATCTCCCTTCTCTGGGTGTTTTCTCTCCCTCTTAGCTTTCTGGGTTTCCTTTGAGTCTCAGCTGAAACTGCACCTACAGGAAGGCTTTCCGAGCCCTCCTACAGAGTCCCTTCCCTCTGCTGATTATTTGCAATCGTGTTAGATACAGCGTTTGCATGTTGGCTCCCCCATCGCACCATAAGCTCCTGGAGAGCAGGGACTGTTTATTGCCTTTCTTTGAATCCCCAGGGCCTAGCACAGGAAGCACTTAAAACCTCTATATTTCTGTCCACATGCAGGTCTCCAAGGCCATGGGCTCTGGTCACCAGCCACAGAAAAGGATGCTGCTGTGCGCGACCACATCCCCACAGCAGGCCCTGGCTGGATGGACCCCTTCATGGCCCCGCAGAGGGTCTTCTTGCCCTCGTGGGTCACAGTTGGCCTCATCAGGGGAGTTTCTTTTACCACCTTTCCCATGCCATAATTAGGGCCTCTGATTTGCCTGCTTTCACCTCCTGCAGTAACTCCCCCTGCCTGAGCTTAGTCTGGGCAGGCTCACAGAGCAGCAGAAGGAGATTGTCTTGCCCAAGACCCACATGCACCTTTGCTCCACCTTGGTCAGCTCTTTGAGAACTGTCAGGGCCTTCTTCCTTCAAAAGAACCAGAATCCAGTAGTGGATGGCACTGAAGGAATGCTGCCCACTGACTGAACTGATATGCTTTTGGTGGATGTAAGAGAAGCTTTTCATTTCTTACGTGATCATGTTGTTTACAATGACAAGGACGCCTGGGTCCCTCCCTGGCTAGGAATGACACAGCCCAGAGAGAAGAACTTTAAAAAATCTGGTCAGCACATTTCACAAGGGATAAGAATGGAAAACTTTAGACAGAGGAAACTTTTAGAATAACCAAAGTACTCACAACTGGAGAAATCTGTTCTGGAGAGGGGGAAAAGGGGACAGGGTTTTGGAGCTTGTATATACAAACCACAGGGTGGGTGACTGATTCTCTATCAGCCAATCAGCAGCCTTACACATCCCCTGCACCAGTGTAGGATGGGGGAGGCATGGGCTACAAGGCTGAGGAAGAACAGGGTACTGGATGGGGAAGGTCTGGGGTAAAGAATGGGGGAGCTCATGGTGGGAGACAGACAGTAAAGGGAGCCATGGGTTACATGGTGGGGACAATGAGATGAGCAGAACTTTGCCTGAAAAGCTCTGGGGGACTTGGGGGACTCAGATTGAGGATGGCTCAGCCATGGGATGTGGTGCCACCCCCCAGGGAATGCTGTCTTGGGCAGGCTGCGGTGTCCTGGACTAAGCAGGCACAAGTGCTGGCCTCTCCATCCAGAGATGCCTAGGTGCTGTTCTGGATGCTGCAGCTTAGGAGGGACCCTGATAAGCTGGAGAGTGTCCAGGCCAAGGCAACAAGGAACCACTGATGAACGTGCATCTGCTGAGCCCTTGGTCCGGGTCAGGCCTTGTTCTGGGTGCAGGGCCAATGAGGACAAACAGGGAACAGCCTCAGTCCTCAGGACGGACGTGGGAGGCAGAGGACTCAGCTTAGAATCCCATCTCTGAGGGACAGAGATGGGCCTGGAGGACACCCGGAATACTGTCCAGTTCTAGCTGAAGAGGAACCCAAACCCTTCTGTTGCCCCCAGAGCTTTGAGCAAGAGTGAAATGGTTGCACCCCTCTGGTCTCTGGTGACAGGAGGGCTCCATTCAAGGAGTCAACAGCCACGGTCCCTTCCAGTGTGAGCTGCCCACAGGGGTCAGGGGCTGCCCAGGCAGGAATGGCAGATATGGTAGGGGTGCCTTTTCTCTACCTTGGTTTGGCCTTGACGGCTCCTGAGGTCCCTTCCCATCCTACAATTCTGTGGAGGCCAGTGGGCAAGCTCCTATGCCACAAGGATGTGGATTGGCAAGCTCCTTGGCCTGGCTGGTGTTCCCTGACAAGGATACCCCCCCTCAGGCCTTCTGATTGTCCTCCTACAACCAACAGTATGGAATGAAACTGGGAAGGACAAATGTCCCAAAGGCCCCATGAGATCAGCAGAAGGAAGCAGAGTTCTGCCTCGAGCAGAGGCGACT
Organism: Petaurus breviceps papuanus; assembly: GCF_028583685.1. Classification (NCBI taxonomy): domain Eukaryota; kingdom Metazoa; phylum Chordata; class Mammalia; order Diprotodontia; family Petauridae; genus Petaurus; species Petaurus breviceps. The sequence continues at coordinate 76,296,474 of NW_027185761.1, read as the reverse complement.
TAGGGGACCCCACAGGCTGCCCCTACACAGATGGTCAGTGGGACCTTTCTGGTGGCTCCTGACAAGGCGTCAGAAGTGGGGGAAGGTGGTCTTGGCCCCTTCCAGCTCACAGCTTCTGGCAGAGTTGAGGGGCTAGGGGAAGAGGAGGGCTTTTGGATCCTGGCTTCAGGGGCCTAGAAGGAGCCCTAAAGGCCTGCTAATTACTGAGATGGGGGGATGTTGCCTTTGGCTAGCTTTCTTCCCCAAAGGAATGAATAAGAAAATCAATAAAAAAACCAAAACAACTCCACAACCCTACAGGCATACCCTAGGGCTCTGTGATATCAGCTAGGGGGCATGGCTTGTTGGGCCCCAGTCAAGACGCCCTGAGTTCAAATTCTGCCGGACACTTCCTAGCTGTATGACCCTGGGCATGCCTTGGTTTTCTCACCTATAGAATGGATATCATAATGGCACTGACCTCTGAGGATTGTTGAGAGGAGGCACCTCCAACTGGGCATGAGGTCCAGAGCAGAACTCTCCTTCTTCCCCCTCCCCAGTCCCAGGACACCCCAGATCAGCATCGAACCTTCCTAGCTGCCCTGCTCTGGGCCCCTTCTCTCCAATAGGTCACTGCCCCCTTGATGCCCTCACAGCTCCTGAGTGAGGTCCCTGCCTCTGGTCTCTACTCTACAGAATGCTGCAAAGCAGATGTGCCCAAACCCAAGGGGGCTGCTTTTCTCCTCTGTTCCAGTGAAGCAGAAGCTGCTCATGGGCCTCCAGGATAATTCCAGTTACCATCTCTGGCCCCCCGCCAATGCGTTATCTGCAGGTCCCTGGGAGGGACCTGACAGATCTGCCCTGACCCTTCTGTGCTGCTCAGCTGGGACAAGTAACAGGGATGCATTTCTCACCTTCCGTACCCCCAGTAGAATGGAAGCACCTTGAAGGCAGGAGTGCTTTCTTTTTCGTCTCTGTATCCCCAGCTCCAGGAACAGAAGAGGAACTTAGTGAGACCAGACTGAAGGGAAAGGGGAGATTGGGCTGGCGGGTGGGCCTGGGGAGCAGTGGAGCCCTATGCCTGCGCCATAAGGATCTCGGCTTGGAGAAGCCCTCTTTTCCTAGGCTGGAGGAAAACAAGGGTCAGAGCAGGAAAATGCTCAGAGCTAAGAAGGAAGTTATTAGGACGCTCTTGGAGGGAGGGTCCACGTTCTTCTGTAGGCTTTAAAGCTCAGGCTTAGAGACGCCCAAAGAGCTAAACTGGGAGGTGAGCTCTACTCAAGACCCCACTGGAACAGAGGATCTGAGCCAATACAAAGGTGGAGCCTTTGATCCTTGTCCAAGGGTCGAGATGACCCTGGCAAAGGGATTTCCATATCCCAGGATACTGGGAGGGGCCTAGCAGCTGGTTTAAGCAGAATGCTTAATTAATTAGGGGAAACAAGTTTGGCCTTTGCTGTCAATCAGCCCCACCCAATATCCAAAGAAAGAATTCCAATAAGATCGTTTGGACAAGTCAGTCCTGACTTCCCCAGTGCTGAAGCCTGGTAGTGCTGCCCAGCAGCCCACCCAGAGCCGGACATCAGTGGCATCAAGCTTACAGCGGCTGGGCCAGGGCATCAGGAAGTCTTTCTGAAACAGTGAATTTAAGCAGCTCCCACCCCCTCAGGGTGGCTGCTCGTACATCAAATGCAGCCTTCTGCATTTGATTTTCTGGATCCCCCAAGTACTACAACTAATAGAAGACAGGCCCTGGTGGGGTGGGGATTCCCCGAGGGAATGGGCAATGAGCTGAGGAGGTGAGAGGAGCTCTTGTGGATAGAAGAGGGCCAGGGAAGCAGTCAGGAGGGAAGGATCATTACTGGACCTGAAATGTGTGTTCTGAATGACAGGGCACAGAGAACAGTCATGGATGGTCGGATGTCTCCAGGGGGTTCCCGGAGCCCTCTCCTGGGCTCACAGAACAGAATGAGGGCCCGGGAGGCACGCTGACAAACTGGTGGAGAAGGAGAGCTGACACCAAGGAGGGCCGGTCAGGATTTACAGGGGCTCCCCCCAGCCTGCTCTGCTACTGGGTTCCAAAGTACCAGCAGCACCCAGGCTGTGCAGCCTCTGAGCCTGCTGGGAGCCCACAGACCTGGCCAGGTCAGTGTGAACGCAGAACCCACTTCTGAGAAGGGCTGAGGCTTCCCTAGCAGTGCCAGGCCAGGAGGAGCAGCTGCAGCAGCTGGAGGGGCTAGCAGAGGACAGACAGATGTGGGCTCGGGGCTGGTGCTGGGGCCCCAGCTGCTACCCGGTTCCAGCCACACCCTGATCTCTCCCTCAGTCTCTTCCTGTCTGATAATGGTCAGGCTGCCACAGCAGCAGCCCAGGTCCCTTGGGCACCAGGCTCTCTCTCCTCAGCTCTTAAGCTATGGGGCTCAGTCCTGAACTAAACCATTCAACAAGTTGGCAAGTGCCTACTGCGTGCTGGATGCTGTTCTGGGCACCCAAGAAAAGGCAAAAGTAGCCCCTGCTGTGCAGGAAGCACTGGAGGCCAGTGTCACTGAAGGGCAGAGGAGGCAGGAGAATATTGGGAAGGCCAAGGCGGCCAGGAATGAAGGCTCAAAAAACCCCAAAGGGGTCTGCGTGTGTGACCCTGGAAGTCATAGGAAGTGACTGAGATTTATTAAATAGGGGATGTTTGTGTGTGTGTGTGTGTGTGTGTGTGTGTGTGTGTGTGTGTGTGTGTGTGTGACAGAGAGACTGGACAGGCTGGATGGGAACAGACTTGAGGAAGGGAGGCCAGGCCAAGGCTGTGGCAGTGTTTTGTCTGGGAGATGACAAGGGGCTGCAACGCATGGCAGCAGGTTCAGGGTAGAGAAGAGGGCATAGGCAGGAGATACTGGGAAGGTATAATCAAAAGACTTTGGCAGCAGGTTGGATATGAGGGAGGAGAGGATTATGTCTGGACCTTGAACCTGGGGCGCTGGTAGAAGGGGGACCCTCGGCAAGAACAGAGAAGTCCAGAAGGGGAGAAGCTGGGACTGTGCGTGAGAGAAGGATGTTGATTTGAGGCACACTGAGGTTGAGTTGTTGGCTGGACCTCTGTTTGAGATGTCCAATGGGCAGCTGGAGATGGCAGGCCAGGTCAGAAACATCCCTAGTGCCTCCGATGGGGTCTGACCAGGACCTGCTGCCTCCCTACTTTGGAAGCATTTGTGGCTGCCAGAGCCTCCTGGAGATGCTCCCCTGGTCTTTATGCTCAGCTCTGAACTTAATGCATGCATTTTAAACACACACATATATACATTATAGATACATCTGAACATATAAACATGTATATATGTGTGCATGTGGATATGAATAAATGCATACACACACATGGAGAGAGAGGAGAGAACAAACTTCTCTTCCCTTGATTCCACTCCCATTTCTAGCTGCCTGACAGGGCATTTCCAGCTACAAGTCTCTCCAGGACCTCAAGCTGAACCTGCCCCAAACTGAACTCATCATCAGTGGAAACAGCTGTGAGAATGGTGAACCTGGACAGTTTGGTTAATCCCTCTGAGCCCCAGTTTCTCATCTGTAAAGTAGGAATAAAACCACGAGGTTATGGAAATAAGGCTCATAGAGTGCTGTGCATTGGGAGAGCCCTTGAAGAGGAATCTGGAAAGACGAGAGCAAATAGTGTCAACAGGTCTGTTCAGTCGGATGTCTGCAGGTGTCTCTGGATGTCTCTTTCTGGACGCCAAACTGACACCTCAGATTCCCAGACTGACCCCGTCCACCGCCCATCACTACAGCACTGAGAAGGATCCTTCTCCTCACATACTCACTACCTCTACAGAGTCACAGAATCCCGAAGGTCACATCTGGACCAGGTGACTGCCTGAGGATCATGCCAACTAGTCAGTAAACTTGTATTAACCTCAAAGTTGGATCAAAAACAGTCCCTGCCCTCAAGAAGCTTATGGGGATGACACGTTCATGATTTGGCACATCGAAGAGACGAACAGAGCAGATGGAATGTAACCAGAGAGGAGAGGTAACCCCACCTGGAGCCTGGGAGGGGCCTCAGCATTTAAGAGAATCGAAGGAGGCGGAGGGTCCCAAGTCTGTGCAGCCGCAGGTCGTGTGAGGCCTGCACAGCCAGTGCAGACACACAGAGAGGGGAGGTGACGTCTGGGTGGCTCAGAGATGGCGGGTATGTGGAGACAGGCAAGGTGAAAGAATACCAGAAAGGCAAGAAAGGCTTCATCTCCTTCTCTAACTTCCCTAAGGACTGGGTATATTCTCCAACCCAGGTGCTGTGCCCTGAGGGTGCTCACAACCCCCAGGATCTGAAACAACCTAAGAACTGTGTTGGTGGGGAAAGAATGCATTGTAATCCACCTTCCCCCCTGCGATTCATGTATATTTACTGTGCCATTACTCCATCCCCCACCCTGAAATGGAGTAATTAAATGGGGACCTGATCTCTACAAGTCAGTCCCTAGCCTGCTCTGTCTCACCTCCAGCATTCACCAGTTAGAGGCTGATCCAGGAAAATCCTGTTAACAGTGAGGAGTAACATCGGCGATTCAACCGACAAACATTTATTAAGAATCTACTATGAACAAGTCAAGGAGTCCTACCAGATTCTTTTTATGACACAAATCTGCTGATACCTAAACCAGGGAGAGCTAAAGCAGAGAAAGAAAACTATAGTTCAATTTCCCTAATGAATACTGATGCAAAAAATTTAAGTAAAATACTAGTAAGGAGATTATAGCAATATATCACAAGGATCATACGCTATGACAAGGTGTGATTTATACAGAAAATGCAGGACTGATTCAATAAATGATTAGTATAACTGATCATATCAATGACAGAACCAACAGAAATCATGTGATTATCTCAATAGAGAGAGAAAAAGCTTTTGACAAAATACACCAAATTCCTATTAAAAACACTAAAGAGCTTAGGAATAAATGGAGCTTTTGCTAAAATGATTAGTATCTACCTAAAACCACTAGCAAAAATTATTGTAACAGGGATAAGTCAGGAGCCTTCCCAATAATATCAGGAATAAAGCAAGGGTGAGCTTATCACCACCATTATTCAATAATTGTACTGGAAATGTTAGCTAAAGCATTAAGAGAAGAAAAAGGAATGGAAGAAGCAATGAGTATGTATATAAACTGTGCCTTTACTCCATTCCTGCTCTGAAACGGATTAATTAAACTAGGACTTGATCTCTAAAGCAGGGATCCTAAGTGGAGAAGCAACAAAAAAACAAAGCTATCTTTCTTTGCAGATGAGAATCCTAGAGAATCAACTGAAAAAGGCTATTTAAAATAATTAGCAACTTTACTAAAGTTGCAGGATATAAAATAAACCCTCATAGATCAATAGCATTTCTGTGTATTACCAACAAAGTCCAGCAGCAAAAGACAGAAAGAAAAATTTCATTTAAAACAACTATAGACAATATGAAGTACCTGATAATCTACCTGTCAAGACAAACCCGGAAATTATATGAGCACAATTACAAAACACTTTCTCCACAAATAAAGTCAGATCTAAACAATTGGAAGAATATTAATTTCTCATGGGTAGGCTGAGCCAATATAATAAAAATGATAATTCTACCTAAATTAATTTGTTTATTCAGTTCCATATCAAACTACCAAAAATTGTTTTATAAAGTTAGAAAAAAAATTCATTTGAAAGAATAAAAGGCCAAGAATATCAAGAGAATTAATGAAAAAAAAATGTGAAAGGTACCCAAACCATACCAGCTCTCAAACTATATTATAAAGCAGCAATCATTAAAACAATCTGGTACTGCCTAAGAAATAGAGTGGGGGGCCAGTAGAATAGATCAGGCACACAAGACACAGTAGTAAATAACCATGGTTGGTTGACTGCTGTCATTTGAGGACCAAAATGACATCACTATGTCCGATCAGACCAGTATGAGTTCAGAAGGTCAGGCACAAATAGTCCAAAGGAACATCTGCAGTGGAGATGTTTCTGAACTTCTGCATCTCACATTTCTTTTGAGCTCTGGCAATTCTGATCTGCTCAGAGATGACAGTGCCTGCCTTGAGGTGAGCGTGCCATGCTGGGCAGTCTTTTGCCAGTGTTTCCCATGTCAAGCAATCAATTCACTCAATTCTTCAGAGAAACTTTGAGAGTGTTTGACAAACCCAAAGATCCAAACTTTTGGGACAAGAATTCACTATCTGACAAAAACTCCTGGGAAAAGTGGAAAACAGTTTGGCATAAACTAGGTATAGATCAGCATCTCAGACCATATGCCAAGATGAGGTCAAAATGTGCGCATGATTTAGAGATAAAGGGTGATATCATGGGCAAATGAAGAGAGCATGGAATAGTTTACCCATCAGATATGTGGATAAGGGAAGATAGAGAGAAATACAGGATGGAAAATGGATAATTTTGATAACATTAAATTAAAAATGTTTTTTTAAAAATTACATCAAGTTTCTCTGATAAAGGCTTCATTTCTCAAATATATAGAGAACCAGGTCAAATTTATAAGAATACAAGTCATTCCTTAATTGATAAATGGTCAAAGGATATGAACTGGCAGTTTTCAGATGAAGAGATCAAAGCTATTTATAGTCATCTGAGAAAATGCTCTAAATCACCATTCATTAGAGAAATACATATTAAAACAATTCTGAGGCACCACCTCACACCTATCAAATTGGCTGATGTGATAGAAAAGGAAAATGACAAATGTTGGAATGGATGTGGGAAAATGAATGGAGTTGTGAACTGATGCACCCATTCTGGAGAACCATGTGAACCCAGGCCTGCCTGGCTTCTGATCCAGCAATACCACTATTAGGTCTGCGTCCCAAAGAGGATAAAATGAAAGAGGGGGGGGAAGGACCTTTTTGTATAAAAACATTCATAGCAGCTCTTTTTGTGATGGCAAAGAAATGGACAGTGAAGAGATGTCCGTCCGTTGGGGAGCAGAGGAGCGTGTGATATGTGGCTGGATTGTTTTGGGGGGCTGTTTTCTTTCACAGCATCACTAATATGAAAACATGTTTTTCATGACCGCACAGGTAGAACCTACATTAAATTGCTTGCCTCCTCAATAAGGGAGGAAGAAGGGAAGGTAGGAAAGAATTGTTTAAAATGAATGTTAAAAATTGTTTTTATAGGTAAGTGGAAAAAATTAACGATAAAAAATATAAAAATTTAAAAGGGAAAGAGCCTACTATGTGTGCTAAGAGATGGGGATGCAGAGAAAGGTAAAAAAGAGCCCCTACCCTCAAGGCGCTCACAGTTTACTGGGGGAGACAATGTGGAAACAACTCTGTCTAAACAATTAAGATCCAGGATAAATGTGAAATAATCGCTAGAAAGAAGGCCTCAGAATTAAGAGGGATTGTGAAAGGCTTCTGGTAGAAAGTGGGATCTGGCCGGTACTTGAAGGGAGCCAAGAGGCTCCAGGCCTGGGGGGCAGCTGGAGAAAGTGCCCAAAGTGGGGGGGGGCGGGGCTGGAGGATGTCTTGAGCACGAATCAGCTAGGAATCTGGGGAGCAGGAGATGAGGGGAGAAGGGAGATCTTGGCAGTGTCTGATTCGGGCTTCGGGATGAGGTGAAATTGTGATGTGGGAGGCTTGAGAAGAGAAAGGAAGGCTTGGCATAAATGGCCGCAGTGGAGACCAAAACAGTGTCTGCTGGGAAGGCACAGAAGGGCTGCCCAGGAGGATACCTGAAGGCGTTGCTGTGGACCCAGCCCAGGCCCTGGCCTGGCTTCCTACAGCTCTGTGTGGTGCCTGTGTAAGGAGGCAGGTGGGTGGAGGGAACGATTCAGGTTGGGGCTTGGCAAAGTGGGATCCAAGTGAGACAAGGGAGGGAAGAACTCTAGAGGATTTGGTCAGGAGTCAGGAGTGGGATGGAAGAGAGGGGACCGGAGCAGGGGCATCGCAGGTCTGAAAGGCGGTCAGTCACTCAATGCCATGGGTGTCTACAAGGCACGTCCCCCAGAGCGTCAGCGGCTGCAGGGGAGGCAGGGGAGATGGGGAGGGAGGAAAGGCCACTGTGCTGCATCGGCAACCGAAGGAGGCCTTGAGACCCCAGCAGAAAACCACTTGTTCTGGCATGGCCTGGCCTGGGAGAAGCCCGACTGCCAGGGACCTATCCTTTGATGCTTCTGACCAGGCAGCAAAGAGTGGGAGGGGACAGGGGGGAAAGAAATGGGCAAAGGTCCCCCTTCTTCTGGCCTTCCCCTCCCTTCTCCCCACGGAGGAGAGAATGAGATGGGCCAGGGTTGTCCTGTCACAGGCTGACCTGGACATCTCAAGGAGCCTCTGGTTGGGGTGACAGGCCCCTGGAGTGTGGAGAGGAGCCAGCCCTGGGAAGGAAGGTACAGAGACTGTGCTGGGTATCAGCATGGGCCCACAGGTCTGTGGGAGCAGGGAGAGCCCCGAGCCCTGGGCACAGACTGGCTTGACTCCGGTGCCCTTCCTGATGACTACAGATATATGAAGTTACTTTTTCCTTTCAAAATCATTTCATGTTCTGCATCATTCCTAGTTCTTCCCCTGAGGGTTAGACATGTTTTTAATAAGCTATGAATAGATGTATTATTTATTTTCCTTAGGCCTGGACATCTCATGCTCTCCATGTGTTTTCCATTATTTTCTACATATTAAACCATTCCACAGTTGAGAATATTGCTTTCGTTATGCTGTAGATTCAGAAATATTATATGCAGCCCCAAGTCATGAACACCCAACTTGCAAATCTCTCTTATATACAAAGTTTTAAAGTGATGGACCTAATGAAGATCTGGCACCACTCCTAACCCTAAATGAGCCCACCCTGGCCCTGAAGGATCCAAGCACTTGACAGGGACCGTACAGTGTAAGAGGAATAAAGGGTGCAGGTGGCCCGAAGGGCCGTGGAGAGATGATGGATGGCAGGCATAGAGAATGGCTGCACAGCCCCCACCTGGCCTGCGTGTCTTCTCCTTCTCCATCCCCTCTCCCTTCTCACCCTCCTCCTCCTGGCCCTCCCTCTCCCTCCCTCCTCTCCTTTCCATTCTTCCCCTTTCTCCCCTCCCTCTCTTTTTCTCTTTCCCCCTTCCCTTTCTACTTCCCCTCCCCGTCTCTTCTCTTCCTTCTCCCCTTCCATCTTTCCTCCCCTTCTCCCTCTCTTCCTCCTTCTCTATCCTTCCTCCCCCTCCCCTTCTCCTCTATCTTCCCTCCTCCTCTCCCTCCATCTTCTCCCTCTCTTCCTCCTCCTCCTCTATCCTTTCTCTTCTTCCCCTCCCCCTTGCTGACACACCTAAAGGGTCTGGGGACTTGTGAAAACCTTTCTATTTATTATTTCACTTATCTTCACTAGAACCTGGTGAGATCACAGGATCAGAGTTTTAGACCTAAAATGGCCCTACCTCAAAGGCTCTCCAGTCTGATGCCTTCATTTATAGCCAAGGAAACCGAGGCCCAGGGAGTGTTTGTGGTAGGCCCTGAACCTTGGCCCATAGGACGCTGCTTCCCAGGGATTATGGACCCATTTTAGAGATGGACAGAGTGGGGCTCTGAGAAGCTAGTGACAATTCAGTCTTCACACTCAGTGCCCCTTCCCTGACAGCTCGATATCTCTTCTGGACGCCCTCGGAGCACGTAAAGACTCTGGAGGAAGGCTCTGGTCCACTAAGCATGCTGTTGTCCCAGGCCACAGGACCCCGGGGCAGTGGTCTGGTCTGGACCCTCCTCAGGACCAGGTCCAAATGCAGAAAATAAAATACATGGGACTGCGAAAGGAGCCAGAGGAAAGGGAATGAAGACACACACGTGCACACACCCACACATACATGTATTGTGCATGGCCTGCCCCCCACCCCCAGGCGCTAGATCTTTTGAAAGCTATCGCTAGATCATGTGGGGATCCAGGGGGCCAGTTAAAAGCCCCTGATCTACACGGATGGAGGCAGCAGCCCGCGAGGTGGGAAACAGACACAGCCCGTCCCTGCTTCGAGGAGCACTGCCTGCAGTCGGGGCCGGGGGGTCGCCCCTCTAATGGGGCAGGCCGTCTGTGGGAGCTGCTGAGACTCTACCCCAGGGTCTTCCTCCTTCCCCACCCTACCCCACTCCTGGCCTTTCCATGTTCTTATTTATGGTGCCACAAGGAAATAGGCATTTATTAACCACCTACTGTATACCTGGCCCTGTGACAAGCACTTTACAATGATCTCGTTTGACACTCTGGGAGGTAGGGGCTATCACTACCCCCATTTTACAGATGGGGAGACTGAGGCAGATAGTGGTTAAATGACTGGCCCAGGATCACCCAGCTAATCTATAAGGCAGAATAGCTGCCGAAAATAAAACTTTGTGTGGCTTGTTTTGCTGTGAATGCGAATGTTTCCATGTTTCTTGGAATTCCTCACACCTGTTGTTTCTTACTACATGAAAACATTCTGCTGCATTATTTCTCCCTCTGCTGCCTTCCCACGCTGGTGCATCCCTCCGCACCCTCCTGTCTTCCCTGGGTCAGTTCTTTCCAGCCCCAGGCTGGGCTCAGGCCCCGGCTGGCTGGCTTATGTATGTACAGGTGTATGTCTCTAATCCCCAGTCCTGGCGTAAGCCCCACGAAGGCAGGGATGTGTCTCACACTCCTTCGGGTCCCCGCAGCGCAGACCCCAGCTCAGTAATGGACCCACAGCAAAAACGCTAAAACTGCTGGGGGAAGAAGATGAGCCAACATCCAAACAAGTGGGGATATGCGTGTCTGCTGCGAGGCGACACCTGGCTCCCAGCTCTGGAAGGGTATTGACATGAGTGGAGGAAGTACACGGAAGGCTCGGCACCATCCCATTTTGCAGGTTTAGTGTATATGATCCATCCAACTCAGAGTCTGTCGCCTCGACTGGACACCCCCCCCCCATTGTGGTATACTGTCTCCCCAGGACTGGGCACAATCTGAGAGCTTAGCTACTGCCACATAGAACAGACATTTGTGAGAACACAAAAATCTTCTTCGTTAATCATGACAAGAGCCCCAGGGGACGTAGGTCGTTAATCAGACCAAGTGTGCACGCCTGGGGGCGGGCACCACTCTCCTCATTTGGCACCGTCTGAACCCAACGACTGCTTGCTAATTGGCATGGGGTCACATCAGGGCAAGGGGGCAGAAGGGGAAGGAATTCATCATTGGTCCAAATGACAACACTTCAGAGGGGAAATGTTGGTTGCAAAGACCCGGCATTTTGCTTCTTGGATGTGACTTCTCCAGGTGCCCTCCACTTGTGGCCATCCCCATGACCGGAAGGCGTCCCCTCCTCTTCTCTTCCTTCCAGATTCAGCCCAGTGCATGGAGGTCTCCTTGGCTACACATCCAGGGATGCCTTCTCGGGATGTTCCTGGAGCATGCCCTCCCTCGCAAGCTCGGTGGGCTCCCCCCTTCACCCAGGTGCTTTCCTCCAGAAGACCTGAGCTCCACCAGGGCAGGGGCTTCCTGTCTCTGTGTCCCCAGTGCCCAGCATGGTGTCTAGCACGGAGGGAGAGCTGAAGAACCGAATGGAGGCCGAGGGAAAATGGGGTCCCCCTTGCCCTTGCTGAGGGGCCATCATGCACTGTGGACACAAATCCCTGTACTGAGGCCTGCAGGAGGAGAAACCCTAGAAAGAGGCCCCCTCCCTGCTGACCCCCCGAGGCTGCCTTGGCCAGGGCTGTCGCTGAAGCCGCTATTTACAAACAGAACAGATGACGTCTCGGTGTGAGGGAATCACAAAGGCATTTCCTGCATTTATCTGCTAGCAAACCACAGCGTGTTCGAAGAGTCTGGTTGGTTCTAACAAAACGCAGACTTTGGGCCTTCTGGGGACCCACCAAGAACCCGCCTGTGCTTGTCCTTTTCCCTCTTCATGCCGAGCCTCGGAAACACTCTGTGTGACAGCCAGGGCTGGAGCTCGGAGTCTCCTGAACGCTCCCAGAGCGTGTGTGTCTGGTAGACTAAACTTGGCTTTTCTCCTTCCTCCACAGAAGTGAGACTGTTAGGAAAGTATGTCAGAATATGAAAAAAAAACCAGAGACCAAGCAACAGTGCACAGGCAGACATCCCCACCAGAGAAATGCCATTACTCTGCGTGTTACATGGGCCGTGCAGCACAGGAGGGGCGAGGCAGAGGGAAAAGTGAAGTGACATGTGGCCCCTGCCCTCAGGCACCCCCCCCCACCCCCCCCCCCCCCTCCCCTCGTGTGCGAGCGCGCCCCCACCCCCCCCCCTGCTCTCAGGCATGTTCACCCAGCTCACAGCCCCGATGCCACAGGGGTATATTCGGTGAGGGCATGACAAAGTCACTACTGCTGGGTCAGAGGGGGTTTCGTTCATCTTTGGCCTAGAGTTCTGACAGGTCACTGGAAGGAGAGGGAAGGGATTCTGGTCACCGGGAGGAGGATGAGCCGAGTTGCCTCAGGAGGTGCATCTGCCTGGGAATCTGCCTCGGCTGACTCACCTGGTTAGGACCACAGATGCAGAAGAGCCTTAGAAGTCATCAAGCCCATCCCTCCCATTTCATAGATAAAAAGACTGAGGCTAAGTGACTGCCCCAGGGGCAGAGGGCTGGGGAGTGCCTGAGGCTGGAGCCCAGGGCCTGCCTTCTGTCCCACACCCTCTGCTTCTCAACTGTCTTTGCTTTGTAAAAGTGAGACAGAATTGCAATCCATCTAAATTCAAAGGGAAGGAGGGAACTGGCTCCTCGTTGGTCCAAATACCACATGAATTGTCCTTTGATGGATGCCTGGTAGCCTCGTGTGGCAGGGCCCAAACTCTGAGAGCTGAGCTCCACCTGTGGCAGGACCCACAGCGAGTTCCTCATGTGGCAGGCCCACACCAAGCTCTGAGCTCCTCATGTGGCAGGATCTGAGCTCTGAGCTCCTTACGTGGCAGGCCCACACCAAGCTCTGAGCTCCTCATGTGGCAGGGCCTGAGCTCTGAGCTCCTCATGTGGTAGGATCTGAGCTCTGAGCTCCTCATGTGGTAGGGCCTGAGCTCTGAGCTCCTCACATGGCAGGATCTGAGCTCTGAGCTCCTCACGTGGCAGGATCTCAGCTGTGAGCTCCTCATGTGGCAGGCCCACACCAACCTCTGAGCTCCTCATGTGGCAGGATCTGAGCTGTGAGCTCCTCATGTGGCAGGATCTGAGCTGTGAGCTTCTCATGTGGCAGGATCTGAGCTCTGTGCTCCTCACGTGGCAGGATCTGAGCTCTGAGCTTCTCACTTGGCAGGATCTATGCTAAGCTTTTACAAGACCACCCCATGAGGAGATTCAAAGCTTATGTACCAATGTCTTTTAGAGGATGAGAAATCAGAGGAGTTATGGGAGGAGCTGTATTTGAGCTTCTGAATTCAATCAAGACACACTTGTCACTGCTTGGTGACTTCAGAGCAATAAAGGACATGGAAAAGGTGAGGAAGAAAAATTGGGAAACACGGCTCTGGGAGACCAGGGGTGGCAGCATGGGGGATGGGGTGGGGAGTAAAGTTCATCTTCTGGAAAAGGTCAAAGAAGAGTCCCAGACTGGGCAGGGTGAGTCATTTTTCCAGTCCAGGTCGCCTTAAGGAGACAGCCCTGTGGGTACTGGGGGAATGGGATGTCCAGCCAACAAGGCCCACGCAGAGTCTCCTGGCATGGGGATGGGCTGTAGTGCTGTGTGCTCACTCTGGTGAGGAGAAACAGAGCTGTGGATCTGGTGTGGACAGGGCCTGCGAGGGGCAGGAGTGGGAAACAGATGTCAGCCATGTCTCTACATCCTGGAAGTTGGGAGGGAAGTAGGGCAAGGCATGGTTGTGGATCCAGGGTAGCCTGGGCCTGAGCAGCAACTCTCTGGCTCTGAGAGTTCAACCCCAGCCCAGTCAGATGCTCTGGAGAGCAGAGCCTTTCTAGGTGGCTGGAAGGGGGTGGGGCTCCAATCCAATCTGCAAGGCCAGCAGGGCAATGATCACTCCTTCCCCCAAATCAGGCTGCTTTGGGTGGCCTGGAAGTGTTGAGGTCCCCAGTCTGAATTACCCCTAAGATTCCTGAAGAACAAAGCCCTCCATACCCCCAGAATGCATCAGCACAATCCCTGAGATTCTAAACCAGGACCAAACAAAGTGCTAACATTCTCACCAGAAATGTGGGTTTAACATAAAGTCCCAAGTTAGGATGACCATGCTAAGAGGCTGTTAGGAAGCCAGGTATACCCAAGGCACAAACCCAGAAGAGAAGAGTAATGTCCCAACATCTATCAGCAAGGCATCAAAGAAAGATAACACAGGGCAACAGAATCAACAAGAATTTCTGGAAGAACTGAAGCAAGAGTTAAAAAAAAATCATATTATTATAAATGAAACGAGATCTCTTGAGGAAAGAACAGTAGAGAAAGACTGTAAGGAGAGTTGGCAGTTCAACCCAAGACGTACGAAATCTTTCCCAAATAAGAGACTCTGGAAATCAGGCTGGACCAAACAGAAGTTAATGACTCCATAAGACACAAGAAATACTGAAATCAAAACCAAAAGAATGCAAAATAGAAGAAAATATTAAAAACAAACAACCTGGAAAACAGGTCAGGGACAAAGCGCCTGAGAGTCACTGGCTTCCCTGGAAGCAGTGAGAGGGCAGCCCCTATCTTCTGGGGAAAAAAAACAGCCTGGGGACTACATTTAAAGGGACCACGAGAAAACAGCAACAAAGCCTAGCCCTGTTAGAACCAGAGGGAAGAGTGAATTTGAAAGCATCAATTAGTGACCTTCTAAAAGAAAACCCCAAATAAAAACTGCCAGGAAGCTCATGGCCAGAACCCAGACTTCCACATCCAGGAAAAGCACTGCGTGCATTCAGAAATACGGAGCTCGAGGTCAACAGACCCTCTTCATGCTCTCTCTTTCTGGCTGACTCACCAAACTACTGGCAGCTGTCTCCACCTGCTTCTTCTCCCTCACTCAGCCTCTGAAGTCTGGTTTTCAGCCTCATCACTCGGCTCAAACCACCCTCTCCAAGGCTGCCCATCCCCTCTTCACTGACAATTCACGTGGTCTTTCTGAGGGCCCGTCCTTCTCAGTCCATCTGCAGCACTGATCACTGCTGGCCACCCCATCCCTCCTGGACACTCTTCACTCTGGGTTTTTCTGCTTTTCTGCTCTTTCTTGTTGATTTCTCCTCATCAGTCTCCTTTGAAGGCTCATCCTCTCCATTGTGCCTTCCCATGGTGGGAGCTCCTCAAGGTCCTGCCCTGGGCCATCCTCTCTTCTCCTCTACTCTCACTTTCTTGGTAATTCCATTAGCTCCCATGAGCTTAACTATCATCTCCAGAGGATGAAGAGTGTGTCCTTGAGTGAAATGAGCATGGCCTGGGCATCTCAAAAAATGGTGGTCCATGCTAAGGACTCACCACTCAGAAGAGAGGGCCACAGCAAGTTCATTACAAGTAGGGATTATTTCATTCTGTGGATTCACAACTAGCACAGTGCCCAGCACATATGAATACTTACTCACTGACTTGACTGAAGTACCAAGGAGCCAAAATCAAGATCAGACATGGTAGGGCTGCTACCTTTGGTTTGTTTTATTTAAAAGGAGAGCTTGGAATCTGGAACTCCAAAATGGAAAAGATAAAGCCTTACCGCCAAGAATAATTTGTCTGGCAAACTGAGTTCAGTCCTAGAGGGGGGAAAAAGCCAGTCCTTTCATGAAATAGAAGACTCCCAAGCATTTTCCATGAAAAAGATCAGAGTTAAGTAGAAACTCAAATGCAAACGCAGCAGCAGAGAGACACCCCAAAAGGCTGATGTATGTGAACAATGGAAGAGGCTGTGTGAGGATGAAGGGTGACATTCTAATAGAAAGAAATGTCCCCTCACAACTGTCCGAGAGGAAAGGGGCATGCTACTGCTTTAGTGATATCCTGATGACTCTAAAAGAAGGAAAAAAGTAGAGGAAAAGGAATACACTAGTAAAGAAATTCCTTTGAAAATAATAGCCAACTGTATAAAACACCGGGAACGGATCTCCAAATATGCACACAAGAAACACGAATGAGAAAATACTCCCTGAAGAAATAAAGACAGACCTAAGTAATTGCAGAAAACATCAAGAGCTCATAGGTAGGCTGAGCCAATGTAATAACGACAATACCATCTAAATTAACTTACTTAGTAACATACGTGGTAATCGAACTACTAAGAGATTACAGAAAAAGTCATAACCAAGTTCCTGTGGAAGAACAAACACTCAGTGTCAATAATCAGGATGATGATGACAGCTGGAATTTATGTAGCACTTTAAGGCTTGCAAACGGCTTTACAAATAGGACCTCATTTGATCCTCACAAAAACCCCGGAAGGGAGGAGCCATGCTTACCCCCATTCTATGGATGAGGAGACCAAGAAAGGCGGAGGTCAGCTGACAAGGTCATAGTAAGTGTGACTCCAGGTCAAGCACAGTACCCACTACCCTTAGGTCAAGAATCTCAAGGGAAACACTGGGAAAAAGAAGCCCTCAGTACCAGATCTCACTCCACTTCAAGCTATCATCAGCAAAATGATTTTGTACATTTTAAAAAAGGAGTTTGATCAGATGAATAGAAAATGCATATGCTACACAGAAACAGATGAAATTATTGACACAAGTAAAGAGTCTAGTGTTTGACAAACCTAACTGCCAGCAGAAGGGAAGGAAAACTAAGCGTTTAGGACACACTATGTAACAAGAAAACTGAACAGCAGCCCTGCAAAAATGAGGTTTAGACCAGCACCTCAAACCACATACCAACAGAAACTCCTAATGGGTAAGGGACTTTGTTATGGAAAACCAAATTGTAAAAACCTTAGAGGAGAAAGGAAGAATTTACCATTTAGATCTGGGGACAACATTACATGACCAAAAAGGGACTAGAGGATAATATAGAGCACAAAGCAGATAGTTTGGGTTATATAAAATTAAAAAAGTTTTGTACAAAAATCCCCCAATATGGTTAAAATCAGAGAAAATCTTTATAGCAAGTTTCTCTGATAAAAACCTCATTCCTTTTTTTCCTACTGATTTTTTAATTTTTATTATTCGTTTACTTTTGTCACTGAAAATTTTTTTGAGTTCCAAATTCTCTCCCTCCTTCTAGCACCTGCCCCGCTCACTGACAAAGCAGGTAATATGATATTCATTCTACACATGATATTATGCAAAATGTATTTCCATATTAGCCACATTTTTTTAAAAAGCAAGAAAACATAAAGAAAGTGAAAAAAGTCTGCTTCAATCTGCTCTCAGAGGCTTCTGCATTCTTCCTGGAGGTGGGCAGCATGTTTCTTCAAGGGTCCTCTGGAGCTGTTATGGATCACTGCATCGATCAGGGCAGCCAAGTCTTTCACACTCATCATCACAATATTGTGGTTATTTTGTACAATGATCTCCTGGTTCTGCTCACTTCATGATAAATGTCTCACTTCTAAAGATATACAAGGAGCCGATTCAAATTTATAAGATTAAGAGGCCATTCTCTAACTGATCACTGGTCAAAGGATATGAACGGGTATCTTTCAAAGAAAAAGCAACATATGAGCTATCAATATCCATATCGAAATATATTTCAAATGACTAATAATTCAAGAAATACAAATTAAGACAACTCTAAGGTCCCGCTCATACTCATAATGTTGGCAAAGATGATAAAAGAGGTAAATGAGAAAATGGGCCCCAGAATGGACTGTCAGCAGATCTGTCACGTGGTCCAGTCATTCTGAAAAGCAAATTGGAACCCTGTCCCCAGGTCTCTACTCTGCTCTTGCCTCTTGAGCCAATGATGCCACTGCTTGGTTTAGGCCCAAAGGAGATCAAATAAAGAAGAAAAAAAAAAAGGCCCCATATGTGTATATATTTGTAGAGGCAAAGAAATGAAATCAAGCGGGTGGTCCCCAACTGGGGAACGGTTGAACGAATCATGGTAAATGAATATAATGGAATATTAATGTGTTTTAAGAAATAATGACAGGGATTACAGGAAAGCTTGAGAAGACTTGTATGAAGTAATAAAGTGAGCAGATTCCGAAGAACAATTGTTAAAATAACAATAATGCTGTAAAGACCATCAGCTCTGAAAGACTTTAAAACTCTGACTGATACAGTGGCTGATCACAATCCCACTGGATGAAGCAAGCCCTGGTCTTCTTCACAGAGGTGATGGCCTAAGACTTAGAATGACATAGACCTTCTTGGACATGGCCAAGGCAGGAATTATTTTACAGAGGCATATTTATTACAGGGGTTTTGTTTGTCTTCTTTTATTGGAGGAGGGGGGGAGAGGTGCCAAGATAGGTGAGAGAGAGAGAAAATAAATGCCTGCTAATTGGGGGAAAAACGTCCAAAAACAGAAAACAGTTCAAGATTAAGACCACAGAGGCCCAAGGCTTGTAGACCACAGAGATGCCTCAAATCTCTGTCTTACTTTCTTTGAAGAGTTAATCAAGGGGTGGGGAATACCCAATAATATCTCAAACACATCAAACTGACAAGAAATATTGTTCAGTTGTTTGAGTCGGATCTGACTCTTTTGTGACCCATTTAGGATTTTCTTGGCAAAGATACTGGAGCGATTTGCCATGTCCTTCTTCAGCCATAGTAATTAGTGTTTATTTGGTGAACCCAAAGATCCAAGCTTTTGGGCTAAGAACTCACTATTTGACAAAAAATGCTGGGAAAGCTAGAAAGCAATTTGGCAGACCAACATCCCACACCACATACCAAGATAAGCTCAAAACAAATAAATGATTTTGATATAAAAGATACAGAGATTTAAATATAAAATGATATCATAAGTAAATTAGGGGAACATGGGAAAACTTACCTGTAGATCCAAGGGAAGAGTTCACAACCAAACAAGAAATAGAGAGGATCATGGGAAGTAAAATGGAAAATTTTGATGACATGAAATTAAACAGTTTTTGCACAAATAAAAAAAATGCAGCCCAAATTAGAAGAAAACTGGAAAACATTTTTACAGAAAATTTCTCTATGAAAGGCCTCATTTCCCAAACATATAGAAAACTGAGCCAAATTTATAAAAAATGAAAGCTAATTCCCAATGGAGAAACAATCAAAGGATATAAATAGGCAATTTTCAGATGAAGAAATCAAAGTTATCTATAGTCATCTGAAAAAAATGCTTTAAATCACTATTAATTAGAGAAATACAAATTTAGATAGCTCTGGGGTATTACCTTATTCCTATCAGAAATGACAAATTCTGGAGAAGTGGAGAAAATAGGTACACTAATGCACTGTTGGAGGGGTTGTAAACTGGTCCACTTATTCTGTAGAACAATTTGGAACTATGCCCAAAGAACTATAAAACTGTAGATACCCTTTCATCCAGCTATACCATTACTAGGCTTGTTAGCCATAAAAGCAAAGGGAAAAAGACATATGTGCACAAAAATATTTATAGATACAACTCTTTCTATGGTGGTAAAGAATTGAAATTGAAGGGATGCCCAACAATTGGGGAATGGCTGAAAAAGTTGTGATATATGATTGTGATGGAATACTATAGTGCCATAAGAAAGGATGAGCAAGATGGTTTTAGAAAAACCCCAAAGACTGACATGAACTGATGCAGAGTGAAGTGAGCAGAACCAGGAGACCATTGTACAGAATAACCACAATAATAGTGCAATGACAATTAACTATAAAAGTTTTAGCTACTACGACAATTCCAAAGGATCCATGATGAAAAATGCTATTCACCTCTGCGGAAAACTGATAGGACTCTGAGTACAGACCAAAGCAGGCTTTCTTTCACTTTGTTTTTCTTGCTTTTACTGATATGGCTAATACGGAGATACATTTTGTATGATTTTGTACATATATTGATATCATATGGCTAGCCTTCTCAATGGGTGTGGGAGGGGCTGGAGAGAGGGAGAGAACTGTGAACTCAAAGCTTTAAGACATGAATATATTTTTTTAAATTACTTAACAACAAACAAAACAAGCACCTACTAGGATCTCAGAACCGGGAATGAAAAGACAAAACTCAAACCATTCCTGACCTCAGGTAGCCTATATTCCATCAGGAAAAACATTCCATATAGATAGAAATGGAAGGAAATGCACCAATTACATTCTAGCTACTCTGGTGAAGGAGGCAGGCAGAAGGGTCAGGAGAGAGTTCCTGGGGGAGGTGTGCTGGGCTCCAGAGAAGTGAGATGTTCAGAGTGCACTGTAGCTCTGGAGACAGGTTATGTGAAGGCACAGAGATGCAACGTCCTCCTCAGGGAGCAGTTTGGCTGGAGCAGAGAGTGCATGGGAGGGGTGGCCAGCTGGGCCAGTCAACACAGTCTTTTTCCTGAGTAAAGAAACAGTGCAGTCAAGGACAACAGTGACTTAGAATATAAACTTATGGTGGAAGGTGATAAAACAGCTCGAGAGGAGAGGGGTGACTGAAAGTCTGGCAAGGCATCCAGTGAAGTCAGATCATCCCCAAAGAATCCAAGGGCGAATACAGAAGGACAACAAATGGCAGAGATCGGTCCAGATTCTTCTAACTGGCTGCTTTCTCATCAATAACAATGGAATCACCACATTTGGATTCAATCTCCCAGTCCCCAATGTGCTTTATGAGGAAAGAGGGATGATTCTAAAGCAGAGTTTTAGATCTGCCAACCTGGCCTCAGCTCTGGGGCGGGAAGGGCCTCTTCTCACGATTATCTGAAAGCGAAGGCACCAGAGGCAATCATTAGGGAAAGGGGGAGGAGGAAGGGACGAGGACCATGCCTCCACTCCTCCATCTCTACTAATCACTGAGAATAGTCTGTACTCCAGATGGGGCCTCCTTGACTGCCGGCTTCACCAGCTCCAGACAGAGGCCAGCCTGAGTGGAGACCCAGACATGGGGGTGTGTATGTGTGTATAAAGTATATGCAGACGGACATATGTGAAGTAGATGGATATGCCTATATGTCTCTGTATATTTTGGGGGGGGGGATTTTACCAAACATTTAAAGAACAATTAATTTCAATAAAACAAACTATTTCAAAAACAGGTAAAGGAATCTTATGAAATTCCTTTTATAACACAAATGTGGCTTTCAGTATCTAAACTAGGGAGATAAAAAACTGAGAAACAAAACCACAGCCCCATTTCCCCAGCGATCATCGATGCAAAGAGATTATGGTGTCCACCCCCAGGATCCCACACTAGGACCAGCCAGACCAGGAACATAGGTTTGGTTCGGTATTAGGAAGACCATCAGCTTAACTGACCACATCCGTAACAAAGGCAGCAGAAAACTGGTGAAGTGAAGACAGACTTAGAGAACCGACTAAAAAAGGACCTGAAATAATTGGCAACTTCACCAAAGTCACAGGATAGAAAATAGATCCACATAAATCACCACATTTCTATATGGAACCAACAAAGGCCAGAAGCTAGAGACAGAAAGGGAAATTCCATTTTAAATAATCGTAGACAATATAAAATGCTTGGGAGGCTGCCTGCCAAGACAAACCCAGGAACTGTGTGAACACAATGACCAAACACTCCACACACAAAAGGGCGGATCTAAACAATTGGAGAAATAACAATTGCTCGTGGGCAGGCCAAGCCAATATAATAAAAATGCCAATTCGACTTAGGCTAACTTACTTATTCAGTGGCAACCCAATCAAACTACCAAAAAACGTTTTATTGAGCTAGAAAAATGACAGAATTCATCTGAAAGAACAAAAGGTCAATAATATCAAGGGAATCAACGAGAAAGAGAGAATTGTGAGTTCAGTTAAAAAAAAACCCTCACATATTAAAATAAGTATAATTTTTGAAAAAGAACAAGGAAGAAATCCCCAGAACAACGGCCTTTGGCGGCTGTAGCTGGAGGCTCTGAACAGTTGGATGATCCCAGTCCTAACAACATAACTCACATCTTCTTTAGCATTAAAAGCAAAGGCCCAGTCCGAATGGACGGCATGCAGCAGCAGCGGGAATAGGGAGATGGTCCTCACAACCGTCAGCCTGATTCTGATGGGATGGCAGGTCACGGTGACATCAGCCACTGGCAATGGGCAAAGAAAGAGACTCAACACAAACATGGCCAGGTCTGGAGTTGTTATTAAGCCTGCAGCCGGGGGAGGGGGGGACAACCCCGCCCCCCCCCCCACCTTGGCCCAAGGACTGGCTGCAGCAAAGGCCTCTGAAGAGTGGTCACTTGCTGGTTTGGGGCCCCTTCTCAGACAGTGTATCAGAGGAAAAGAATCCCTATTAGGGAAGAAACCCAAGCTGATGCTAAAACCCACATCTATACGTATTTCTCCCAGAGCAGGCATTCGAGATTCAAGGCCCACTAACACAATGTGCAGGAGATAATTAGGTGAGGACGAACAGCCCAGAGAGGCCACAGCTGGGGCCCTGGTCTCAGGACCACTGGCTCCTCCAGTGTCTGGGCTGGGCTGCTTGACAACAGCTTCTCAGCAGCTGCAGGATGCTGAGCGGGGACAAAGATGGACGGACAGGAAGGACTTGGGCTTTGAAGGTTCTGGAGAGGCCAGCCTCAGATCTCTCTCCAACTGCCCCCTCCTGGCTCCGAGAGCACCTCCCTGCCCTCAGCATTTCCAAGACCTCTCAGGAGATGACTGATGTCAGCTAACCCTGCTCTTCCTCTCCTCGGGCCTGGCCGCTTTCTTCTTGGCCTCCTCTCCCCTCTCTGGCCCCACCTGGGCTCCTGCAGATGCTCCCTCTGCTCTTGGTGAGACCCTCCCTGTGCCCCAAGGTCCAGGGTCAAAGCACCTCCTTTTCCAAAGGCCCCAAGAAGCTCCCATTTCCTTGTGGTCAGGGTCAAGGCCTTCTGGGGTTCAGCCCAGGCCCTGGGTGAGTCCTCCCAGATCCTCCCCCATGGAAGGAGGTCACCCTGGGTGTTCACCTCCTCTTGTTCCATTCCAGAAGTCTGCCAAATGACTTCAACTGGGAACCTGGCCTCCTTGGATGCCAAGGCAGGGCTTCCTTGCCCCTGCCCTTCCCCCACTGGACTGGGAGGGCAGGGGCATCTCTTGCTTTTCTTTGCACCCCCACAACTTAGCACAGGGCCTGGCACATAGTAGGTACTTATAAATGTTGACTGAGTTCTTATGTCTTCAGCACTAGGTGAGGATGATCCTGCCAAGGAGGGCACCAAAAACTCGGATTGTTTCCCTGTTTGAGATGACCATGAAATTCTCAAAATGATCAATAAAACAAGCAGTCTGACCCAGTGGACAGTGTGGGACTTGGAATCGGGGAGACCTGGGTCTAAAATCTGCCTGACACCTACTAGCTGGGGCTAGTAACCACTGCTGTGCCTCTCCTGGCACCCACCTCGGGCTGGCCCAGGCCATCTCCTCACATAGCATGGTCACCCAGCTTCACATGGTCACCTGTCCTCATGCGGTCACCCGGCTTCACGCGGTCACCCAGCTTCACATGGTCACCCGGCCTCATGCAGTCACCTGGCCTCAAGTGGTCACCCAGTCTCCTGCAGTCACCTGGCCTCATGTGGTCACCTGGTCTCATGTGGTCACCTGGACTTATGCGGTCACCTGGCCTCACATGGTGACTTGGCCTCTGTCCTTTGAGTGTTTCTTCAGTCGTCAGATCGTCCCAAGTGCTCACCCATGTTGGCTTGAACTGGAGAGACGTCCTTCCTTAATGAAAGGACATTCTATAAATTCATGTTACTTATGGGGGCTTAAGCATAAACATTGGTTTTAGGATCCAAGGGTCTTGGACAGACTTGGTGAGGATGGAAAGAATGTTGGTTCTGGAAGCAGGGCAGCCGGGCTTGAATTCCAACTGGGGAATTATTCCGAGGGACAACCCCTCTGGACCTTCATCTCCTCATCTGTGAAATAAGGGGGTAGCAGCAATGCCCTCAGTTGGGCACCTACAGGAGTTGAGGTCATTCCCCTAAACACAAGTCACAGTGGATGCTCTCAGGGAAAGAACCAGCACAGAAGGCCATGAGCCCCTCCAGGGCTGAGCCTAGGCCCACAGATGGAGGGGGGCCCTGGGCTGGGGCTCATCTGGCCTTCTGTGAATGGAAGTAGGCAGCCCAGCAGGAACAGGCACCACGGGAGGCCAGCAGCTGAGCAGCCCAGGACCCCCAGGAGGGCTGCTCCTCTGGAGAGTCTCCATCAGCCTGTAGGGACTGTGAGAACACACCAAGAGTGCAAAGTGTGGATGAGGCCATCACTCACTGTGGAAGGCGGGGAAGGTCCTGCATGGGTCCTTCATGTTTCTGCCTGAACCTTCCCCCCCTCAGGTGAGCAGGGAAATGACACAGTCCCAGATGCACAGCCTATTCCTGTTCAAACACAAGAACGCATAGGAACAAATGGCTCTTTCCTCAATAGGATAAGTAGTATATGTCTAAAGGGGCTGCTAGGTGGGTGGTGCCATAGTACATAAAATGCCAAGCCTGGAATCAGGAAGACTTGAGTTCAAATCCAGCCTCAGACACCTACTACTTGTATGACCCTGGGCAAATCACTTACCCTGTTTGCCTTAGTCCACTAGAGAAGGAAACTCCGGTATATTTGCCAAGAAAACCCCATGGACAGCACTGGTGTGCTTGCTCCATGTCCAACAAAGGAGCTGGACATGACTGAATCACAATATTTAAAACCGAGAGCTAGCATTAGTTTAACAAAGATGTCCATCATCATCACCCTTACTATCTTACTGAGTTCTAGATACGCATCACAGGAAACAGACCAGGAAATAAATGGCAGGAGTCCACATGGGCAATGGGGAGACACAATCTCCAGAGAGCCCTGGAGAGTCCACCAGAAACAAATCAAAGTAAAGAACAACCCCAGGAAAGCTGCAAGACAGGAGACAACCCACACAAGTCACCCGCCTGTCTGTGCCTCAGCACAACTGAGCAGGAAGAGAGAAATTCCATTTAAAGTGACTGCGGGTGCACAGAGGGCTTGGGAATCTGCCAGAACACACAGAGGAGCGGAATTATAAAACACTCTTTATAAATGAATGCAGGCCTAAATATTGACTGTTCTGGGGGGCATCGTCTTATTCTTGTGCCATACCAAACTATCAAACTTTCTAGATCTAAAATAGGAGAAAGAGAAAGTCTAGAATCTCAAGGGAAATAATGAGGAGGGCAGGCAGGAAGGGGACTGGGAGCGCCCCTATCACAGCTACCCGGGTGAGCATGTGCTTTTGGACCCAAAGTGCTGAGGGTTCTCCTTGTTGGCTGCTTTGGGCACTGCTGCTGACCCTCCCGGCCAGGACACTCTTTCCTCTGGACATTCTGGCCAGGGCTTTTCCCCTTTCCCATCGAGTGTCTCTTCAAACCCTTTGGATGCCTCATCGTCCCCCCTGCCCTCCCTTCCCCTCCCCTCCCTCCCTGCTGCAGGGTCTTCTTTTCTTCTCCCTGGGTGACTTCATCAGCTTCCCGGGTTTATGCGCATCTCTACAAGGGTGACACCCCCAGATCGACACATCCAGCCCCAGCCTCTCTCCTGAGTGCTGGACTCAACCACAAACTGCATGTTGAACTTCTACAGTGAATGTTACAATGATGTCTCAAACAGCTCATTATCTTCCTAAATCTCCCTCTTCCCCAGACTTCCCTGCTTTTTGAGGAAACCACCCCTCCTTCCAGGGTCTCAGGTTCATAAATCTGGTATCAGCCTGAACTCCTGCCACCTCAGTGAGCAGATTCAACCAGCAGTCAAATCTCACCATTTCCACCTTTACAGGTCTCCCGCATCCAGCCCTTTCTCTCTCTCCTCTCACAGGCACATTATCAGAGCACTGAAGATCTGCTGACTGCTGTGGCCTGTAAATGCTCTCTAATATCCTCATATTTTACCCAAGAGGAAACCTGGGTGTGGAGAGGTTCCATGACCGGTGCCCCAGTATCCAGTCAGAGGGAGCGGCCAGACTGCCCAATGGCCCATCCAGTGGGACTTTAAATACTTCTGGATCTGGGACCCCTTCTCAGAAATGTGCTTTTCAATGTATAAAATATTTAGGATTATAAAGGAAGCCAGTTATGGGGAAATATGGTTATCGAAATATTTTAAAAACAAACCCATGGGACGTGAGGTAAAGAACCCATGGAAAAGATCATACCGTCACAAAATTTCATACTTTAAACTCTCAATATTACAGTAATTTTTCCTTTCCAAACCCTACTGAATGGAGGCAATAACGAAGATGATTTCAGAAGAAAAATATTTCACTTGGAAAGTCTATGATTTCTATAGTTTAATAAGACTCCATGAAATCATGCAAATCACTAATTGCTTTGAAATTTCTGGTTTAGAAAAAGGACACAAATTAGATCATTCAAGTCATTTGTTTCTTGTTCCCGATGTGTTTTCCTTTCCAGCTGTGCCTGTTCAGCCTAAGGACCACACGCTTTCCCTTGTTCCTCTGGGTTGTTTTGCTTTCCTTGGTAACTTTCTTTTCCTTAGTAACTTTCTTGGCTGGTTTTCTGCACAAAGCACAGAACAGCTTTCATCCCCAAGGGAAGGAGCGATTTCAGACCTTACTAAGAAGTTATTGAACATGTTTCAACATTTCCTCCCCTTATTCTCTTTGTTTTTAAGGGAGCTGTCTGATTTTGTTTCACTTTCAACTGGAGACTAAATGACACCAAGCAGAGTCTACTTAGATTAGTTTTCCAGGTAAACCAGCTTTCGATTCTGAATTTTGACTAAAATGTATAGAGTGGCTAATGTGATGTTTGAATAATTTGGGGTTGCAGATATGTTTAACACTTGACAAGATTCAGTTTGGTAAAAGCTTTTGGGGATTGAAAAGTACGCATTATCGACTAATTTGCTTTTTCAGGATGAATGGTGCCAAGGAGTTCAGGTGTTACACAGCTGGAGATGAAATCGCTTTTGTACGTCTTAGCTGGATGAATTTTTCAATTAGACGAATGTCAGAAACACTTTTGAAGTTTTATTTCTTTTGTGGAGTTCTTAATCTTGAAAAAAAATGATCAAGGATTTACTGAAAAGTATTTTTAAAATAGTATTTGTAGAGTAAAATAAATGGGAATTAGGGCAAGATGAAAAATTAATGTTTTAAATTGAAAGATGTTTAATGGAAATCACATTGAGAAAGCAAAAATGGTTATAGACTCAGTGATTACCACAGAGAATTAATTAATAGGATTAGAAATGAAGATGTCTAGACCCTCATATACCTGCCACAATTGCAGGAAATCTCAGAAGATGATTCCAATATAGAAGTGAAACTCAATAACAAGCAGGGGAAGTCAACAAATCAACATCTGGCAATTCCCTACTATGTGCCTGCCACTGTGCCAAGCCTTGGAAATGCAAAGAAAGCTAGAAGACGGTCCCTGCTCTCATGGGAGAAGACAACAAAAGGGACAGACTGGATAAAGTAGCTGGAGATGTCCTTAGAGGGAAGGCTTTGCCAATAAGGGAGATGGGGAAACGCTTTGTATAGGAGGGAAGATTTTAGTGTAGATGTGAAGGAAACCAGGGAAGCCAGGAAGAACGGAAGAGGAGAGAGAGAATTCCAGGCAGTGAGAAATGTCTGGAAAGGGGAGATGGTGGATCTTGTTCAAGAAATAGCACAAGGCCAGGGACGCGGGATCAAAGAATACATGGACAATAATAAGGTAAAAGAAGTCTGCGCAGGTAGGAAGGGGCCGGCTCATGAAGGGCTCTGAATGTCCCACAGAGGGCTTTACATTTAATCTGAGCAGTAAGAGAGAGCCCCTGGAATGGATCACTCAGGAGGATGACATCGCAGGACTTGCCATCTAGGAAGGTGACTTTGACAACTGAGCCAAGGAAGGTCTGCTTGAGGAGTGTGGTAACTGAGGCACTGAGGGCTTGCACCTGGGAGGTGGAGGTGTCAGAGAGGAGAAGGGGGCATATTGGAGAAACATTATAAAGGAGAATTGACAGGATTTGGCAATGGAGTGAATATGGGGGGGAGGGGGAGAGTGAGTTGGGGATGACACCTTGGTGAGCCATGTGACTGGGATGATCGTGATACCCTGGAAATAATAAGGAAGTTAGGGAAAGCTGTGCGTGGGTGGGAAGGTGGAAGGAATGCTTTTGGTTCCGAATATGGTGAGTTTAGGTTGTCTGGTTTGATGTCCAATGGGCACTTGGAAATGTAAATCTGGAGGGAAGGAGAGAGGATAGATTTTAGAATCATCTGCATTGACATGAGAGTCGAATTCTGGGAAACTGATGAAGTCACCGTAGAGTAGGACACCGAGGACAGAGCCGTGGAGGTCACCAAGATCCAGTAAAGAAGACTGGGAAGGAGCCTTCCGACAAACAGGGGGAGAAGCAGGAGAGAGCAATGCCACGAAAAGCCACGAAGAGGGTGGTCAGGAGTGCCCAAGGCTGCAGAGAGGCCAAGAACGATGAGAACTGAGAAAAGGCTGTTGGTTTGTCCACAAAGAGGTCAATGGTGACTTTGGAGAGAGCTGTTTCAGTGGAAAGATGGGGTCAGAAGCCAGATTTCAGATAGCTGAGAAAGAAAAGAAAAGAGGAGCTATCAATTTTCGATGGCTTTTTCGAGGCATTTAAGCACAAAAGGGGGGAAAGATATGACCACAGCTGGTTGGGGTAGATTAAATAAGTGTTTGTTTGTTTTTTGTTTTTTTTTTTTTTTGGAGTGAGAGAGCTATGGCCATATTTGTGGACAGTGGGGAAATGGCCAGTGGACAGGAAAGATGATAAGTGGAAGGGTGAGGATGAGGGAGGGGCAATGTGCTGGAGATGGGACGCATGAACATTGAGGAAGACCCAAGTTTGAACTCTGCCTCAGACGCTTATTAGCTGTGCGCCCCCTCTCATCTGGGAAATGGGGACACTAGCACCTTCCTTCCAGGACTGATGGAAGGTCAGGCAGAGAATGTACAAACCACGCTGCCCCTATGAAAGGGCTTCTAAATGCCACCAGCTGTGATGACGCTGATGGCAAGATGGATGGTGAGGCATTCCCTGGGGAAAGAACCTTCTCAGTCCTCAGACTGGTGTCATTGCCTTTTTCTTCCTTTTCCAAAGACCACTACTAAGACTTCACACTCTATTTGGTTCATGATGGCAGCCTTCTGCTGGTGTCACGGATACCACACTCAGCCTCCAAGGCCCTAAGAACGTCTCCGAGGGCAGTGGGGAGATGGAGTTGAACACAGACAAGAGTGAAGTGAGAAGAACCATCGTCAAAGCTTTCTTGGGCAATTTGTGAACCTAGAAGATGGGCAGAGACAGAGGCGGGCAGCCCGGGTGCTACCCTGGGTCCTTTTGAGGTCGGGAGGAGGCTGCCAGCACATTGCATAGATCTCCCTTTATGGAGGAGATAGGTCGGAGCTGTCCTGGGTGGGTGGCACCCTCCATCCCCACAGGACACTGGCATTGGTGAGGTCCCCTGAGTCAGATCTCACCCCCTCCCAGTCACTGCTCTGACTATGGCCCTGATGGCTACTGGTGAACACTCAGGATCACAGACTGATAGCTGGGGGAGCCAAGGGGCAGGAGATGACCTCCCTCATCAAGCTCTTTGCTTAAAGGTGGGCCTCTTGAGAATATGTTCTAGTGTTTCCTTTGTGTTGGGGTGTCGGAGGTTTCGAGTTGGAGGGGACCTAGTCTGAGCCCCTCATTTCACAGAGGAGGAAATCATTTGCCCGAGGTGATGCAGGAAAGGCCCATGTGGGGCTGTGAACTCAGACCCTCTGAGGGCTCTTCAGTGGGAGCAGGCAGCCCTTCCTGCACCTGTGGGTTTGGGGAAGCTTTCTCTGCAGCAGCCCCTCCTCCTCTTCAGCGCCTGGGCCAGGAGGCCAGGGAAGACTGGATGCAGGAGCAGCCCACGTGCCCGACTTGGAGAAGACTCATCCCTGTTGTAGTTCTCTGGACAGCAGACTAAATGCAGGCTCTCTCTCCATCCGGGCACGGCTCTTGGTGCACGGAGGGCCCACGGAAGCCCAGAGCTGAGCTCCTTGGCAGTCTCTGGAGCCACCCCTCAGTCTGTGTGGCTACCTGGGCCTGGTCACTCCCCACAATCTGGCTTTTCTGAGCTCTGAGCTGTCCTGCTTCTCTGGATTCCTACTGCGAAGCTGCTCCTTCCTGACAAGGTGGCCTTTTTGGATTTGAGGCTTGGCTCACTGTCCTTGCAGGCTCCTGTCTAAATTAATGGACTTCCTGGCAGTGACCCTCCTGCTTACCAAGACCCAAAATATGTTCTACTCCCTCTCTGCCTCTTGGGATTCTGGGCTCCAGCAAGGGCCCTCCCCTCCCCTCAGTGACAATGGACCTCAAAGAGCCAGAGGGACAAGCAGCCAGGGAGCGCTGGGGAGCAGCAGGCAGGGGGCCTGGGCAGGAGGGAGAGCAGAGGCCCCCAGCACCAGCTTCGCAGTCCCAAGTGACTAGAACCGGCCACAGGACCCAGGCTCGAGGACCAAGACGTCTTCCGCAGGTTCCATGCCTATCGCTGAGATCATGCAGGCGCCACTGGGGTGAACTCAAACAGTAAATTCTGGGCAGTTTTCTGGCATCTGGCCTTTCCTCAGGCAAGGGCATTGGGTTCTTAGACTACAGCACTGGGGGCCCAGCGCCCAGGGCCTTCCTTCTGCGGCTGACCTGTGGAGGCTCATTAACCATCTTGGCTGGGGGCTCAGACAAAGAACTAGGCGCCTCTGGTCTTCCTCTGTGCCAGCGCCACAGTGAAGGGTCTGCTCCTTCTGCTGAGCTCTTGGGCTCCTCAGAGACTGGGATGCTCCCCTGGTCACCCCACAACGATCAGCGGGGTCCCCTTCACAGCCTTGGCTTGTTGACTTCTACAGTGGGAGGATCAGGGGCGCAGAGAGGCAAACCTACAGGACAGTGAAGCGTTCTAGAAGGAAAACGAGGCTGGAAACCTGGAAAATGGTGGGGAGCAGGGAACAAAGGGCAACGAAGAGAGCCGGGACCCCACTGGGGTGGTGCGTGGCGAGGCTTGGGAGCGTGAGCCGAGGCGGGTGGAGGACTGACAGGGTAACTTCCTACTGCAGACCCATCATCCCTCCTTTAAAAAACAGGAAAGGGTGGGGGTGGCCAGGCGGCGCAGTGAATAGAGCATGGTACCTGGAGTCAGGAGGACCTGAGTTCAAATCCAGCCTCAGACACTTAACACTTACTAGCCGTGTGACCTTGGGCAAGTCACTTAACCCCAATTGCCCTGCCTTCCCCCCCCCCCCAAAAGCAGCAAATTAAAAAATAAAAAACATGAAAGGGTGATGGCCAGACGATGCATGCCGCCCTCCTGGCCTCAGGCTCTGGAGGAGATGATCTGTCTGGAACAAGGGTGAGATCATGAGCTTTTGAGAACATTTGTGCTTTCTTTGAAATATACACCCTGTAGTATAGCAACAGATTGATATGGAGACTGAACTCTGCCACGGTTTTTCCTCTCCAGAAACGGGCGACAACAAAGCATGAAGTTGGCCAGTGGGGTCTCTTGTTTTCTGCTTGTGAGTCTGTATGCGGACTTGGCTCAAAATGCAACAACTGAACATATCACAAGGCTAAGACTGAGTATGGGACATGGAGTCCTGAGGAAGAGCCCCTCCCTCAGCCGCAGACCCCACAGGCAGGCTGCCACGGCTGCGCTAGTGGCCCCGGCACCAAGGCCTCCCCTGGTGGACATGGAGGGCAGCATGGTCGACACCGTGGTGCCGCTGGCCAGCTATCCCGGAGAAGAGTCAAGCTACAGTGTCTTACCAGGTAGGAAGACACCTGCCTCTGAGAGAATCCACAGGGGCCTCAGGAAGCCAAACCTTCCTGTCAGATCGCTGGTCTTCGTGGATAATTATCAAGTAAAGCTTAGTTTTAAGTCACACGGCGGCATCTGCAGGGGAAGCTTGCTCATTGGTCCCTTTTCTCCACCTATCTCCGTCTTGCTCCTGGCCACCTCCCTCTTCCCCAGGCTCTCATTTCTGTCCTGCACCCCACCCCATTTAGCTCACCTTCCTGTCTTCACTCCTTTCCGCTCTTCCTCTCTTCTCTGGTCATCCTTGGGTCCCAGAGACTTTGTTTTCAGAATAGATAGACTTGGTCTATCAAAAATTCGGTGTACAGGAAAACCCCAAAAGAATATCGATGTCACACGCTATTGTTGGCAGGGGACGAAGGGCGGAGGAGGAGGACGTAGGGAAAGGTGGGGGAGAGGGATGGAGGCAGAAAACGACCCGGATGAAGACACGGCCCACATCTGTGCAGTTCCCCAACGTATTTTCAAAGCCTGACGACCCTGTTCCAGCCTGGCTGCGTGAACGTGGGCAGGTCCATCCCCTCTGAGGGGAGCTTTTTTTCCTTATCAAAGACCTCCCATTCTTCTTGGGGGGGGGGGGGGGAGTAGAGTCTGTGTACCAGGCCCTGTGCTACACTGGGGACACAGACCAAACAGAGACAGGCCCTGCCTGCACTGAGCATCCACTCTATCAAGGAGACAGCACGGGTATAGAGACCTATGTGCAAAAGACATCTGTTATTTCTATAACTTAAGGCTCACTTATTCCTTACAGGCACTGACAGCTGAGCAAATCAGGAAGGGTTTTATGCTGACACAGGCACTGAACCAGGTTTTAAAGGAAACAAGGGAATTCTAAGAGATAGAAGGAGGAGGGGGGAAACTTCAGGCATGGGGGCCAGCTAAGACAAAGGCCTGTCCAAGATAGGACACGGTGTCTGAGGAGCCGCAGCAAGGCTGGTGGAACAAACCAAGGGAAATTATTTGTAACAAGGGAAAGGGAGAGGCCAGGCTGTGCGGCCATTCCAGGCCAGCCACAGAGTCGGATTCCAAAGGCCATCGGAACAGGAAGTGTCACAGTCAAATGTGGACGTCAGCAGTTGTTTGGAAGAGAAAATAGACAGTGGGGAGAGTAGAGGCAGGGAGGCCAGTGAGGAGGCTCCTTCTGCAGCCCAGCAAGGGCGAGAGGTCGTGCTGAGGGCTGGTGGGGAGAGTGGAGGCAGGGAGGCCAGTGAGGAGGCTCCTTCTGCAGCCCAGCAAGGGCGAGAGGTCGTGCTGAGGGCTGGTGGCAGCCCTCACAGAGATGCAGCAGCTTGGAGCAGGAGTCTACTTCTGGTGAAGCTGATGTAAAGAATGTCTGCAGTTTCCATCTGAGGTCTCACGCTCTGTCCAACAGCCCAAACAAATAACAGTGCATTAGCAACCAGAGGGTCCAGACGTATAGGAGGGAAAACTCCAAATCACACAGGATGAGTTTTCCAAAAGCCCTGGCCATCCGAGCTCTCCTACAGCTCACACAAAACATGCGCTGTCCCTCATCTGGCCAGGGATGTCCTAGCATGACCAATTACTTGCTGTTTCTTTTTTATTCACTTTTCTGGAACATTTTGCCAAAAGAGAAGATCAAACCACGATGCTCATTTCAAGTTGGAACTCGGGATGGAGCATGTCACAGCCGCAGATGTCCCACGCACCCCCGCCCACCGACTGCTCCCTGACCCTTCCCCGGGGCCCCAGAGTTCTCTGGCTCCTTGGCCTTCATGCACGCATTTCCCTGCCTGGCATGCCCTTTGATCTAGCCTCCCCTCCACATCCACTGAGGCTCCCTTCTAAGACCTGCCCTGTCCACGATGATCCCCTTCTTAAAGCTCTCATTGGCTGCTGTGGATTCCTAGGCACCGCTCATCTTTGACCTGTGATAAACACACTTAGTTCTGTACGTGCCTCAAGTCCCCAACGGGTCTGTAAGTTCTGAAAGGAGGGACGGCATCGCATGCCTCTTTGCATCAGCCAATCACTCGATGGGGCAAGGACTGCGCTGAGCTCTGGGGATGAGAAGAAAAAGCCAAAACCCTCTTCTGTTCTAGGGAGGGGACCCAACACAGCAAAGTGCCTGCAGAGTAGATGTAAGGTGACTGTGGTTGGGGGAGGGGAAAGGTCTTCTCTAGAAGGTGGCCCTTGAGCTAAGTCTTGGAGGAGACCAGGGGTTCCAGGAGGGAAGATATTCTAGGCATCATCAGGGCAAAAGCATGGAGGTGGGACCTCAGGAGTTAGGGACATCAAATAGGCCACTGGGGCTAGTTGTGGAGTGTGTGGAGGCAGGGAGGGGCCTGGTGGTGCAGAGCTGCATATACCCAACACGGGAGGTGGTGCTAGATCCTACAGCTAGCAGGCAGCCTCTGGCACTGGCTTCTGCCCGGAGAACCCCTGGACCTTCCCATGCACCCTATGGACAAACCCTGGGGGTCTGGGTATGTTCAGGGAGGACTGAACCTCTGGTGGGAGGGCTGCCCAGCCCTGCTCAGGGCTACTTTCCACCTCTGGTGTCCACCTGACCCACTCGACTCTTACCTGTCTGTTTTGGCAGACGGGCTAACCCAGGCTGAGGGTGGCCACGGGGTCTCAGACCCATTGGTGAGTTAGGGGGGTGCCTTCCCAAGCACATGAAGAGTTCCCTTGGAGGGATGGGCAGAGGAGAGCAGTGTGTTCCAACAGCCACAAAGGTGGCTGAAGCAGGCGCTGTGAGCGCTGAGAGCTGGGTTAGACATTGCAGATGCCAAGGGCATCCACTGCATCCCGGGCCATCACCAGTTGCCTTGACTGCCCTGCCACTGGACTGGGATGACTGGAGGGGACAGAGAGGCCTACAACTTTGTGCAATTCTTCCTCACTTAATCCAGTTTAGGCACGAATCAGATCACCCACAGCATCTGACCAGGATACCTATCTCAGAGTCCTGTGGCAGCAGGTGCAGATACACTGGGAGCTGTAGTCACAACCCTGCACACAGGCCACCCAGACCACAGGGTCGTCTTCTCACTGGAAGCAGCCATGGGATTCGGCAGCCCCTGGGGGGGTCTGAGCTGTCTTTTGAGGATCGCACTGCTCACCTCCTTGTGTGAGGAAGGGGCTAGAAAAGGGGCCCTAAAAATGGTCTGCTTCTCCAACTTTGGCCTGATTACTGCTGTAGGCAGGGATCCCACCCTATGGTGAAAACACAAAAAAGTCAAAAACATCTGCAAAGACAATTCCACTCACCATTGGCACATGGAATGTGCACACACTTATGGACAACACAAAATCAAAAGACCTGAAAGGTGAATGGCTTTTGTTGAGAGGGAACTTGGCAGGTATCACATCCAAACATCATCTCTGAGTGAAACAAGGCCGGCAAAGGAAGGTCGGAGCTGGAGATACGTTTTTCTGGAGTGGCCACAGTGAAGGGGGGAGGGGGGGTGTTTACAATGAAAACGTATGTAGTCAACAAGCCTGTATACCTGCCAAGAGGAATGAATGACAGGCTCATGACAATGCGATTGCAGGAAAGCATCGTGCCACCATCATCAGTGTCTATGCTCCCACCACGACTAACCCTGAGGGGGTCAAAGAAAAATTTCATGAAGACCTGGAGACCCTTATCATCAAAGTGCCAAAAGAGGACAAGCTTATAATTCTGGGTTATTCAAATGCTAGTCAGCCTCAGACTACCAGATCTGGCAGAGTCCTTGGGGAGAATGGAGGTAGAAATAGCAGCAGCAGCAGTCACACTGAAGACTTGTGCATCTCATGACCTCATCACCAATGCTGTCTTCCATTTGCCTAAACGCAACAGGACTTTGTGGATGCACCCTCGCAGCAGACATTTAATAGACTATGTGACTGTAAGGAGAAGAGATAGGCAAAGTGTGGCGCAGAGTGCTGGACTGATCATAGACTTATCCTCTCCAAGCTAAATATTCACATTCAACGTAAGTGGTGGCCCCCCAGGCAAAATGACTACCAGAAGCATTAATGTTGACAGACTAGAGTGCTTCTCTGAGCCAGAATGGTTTGCTAACTTGGAGGGAATGTTGAGCCAACACACGGCTGGCAACAGTGGAGTGGAAAAGGAGTGGGCGGCTTTCAGGGATCTGGTGTACAGCACCTGCATTTGCTCATACGGGTCAGAACACTCACAAACACCAAGACTGGTTTGGGGAAATTCAGAAGTTGCTAAATGAAAAATGAGAACTCCACAGGATTTAGCAGGAGGATAGTTCATCCATCTCTAAGAAAACAGCATTTAATTCCAGCCAAAGTAAAGTACAAGTGAAGCTTAGAGAGATGCAGGATTCTTGGCTCAGTAAGAAATCAGTTGAAATTCAGTTTTATCCTGATAGTAATAATCCAGAGTGCTTTTAGGATGCCTTGAAGGCTATTTATGGGACAAAGACCTATGGTACATCTCAATTACTCAGTGCTGATGGAGCCACACTGATCAATGATCAGCATGTGACCCTAGGGAGATGAGCTGAACCCTTCCATGGTGCTCTCAACAGACCTTCATCAATCAGCATTGAAGCCACTGACCGTTTACCTCGGGTTGAAGTCAATCCCTCCCTAGCTGAAGTTCCACCTGAAGATGTTTTGAATGCCACTAGGCCCCTCTCCTGTGGCAAAGCACCTAGTGCTGATTCTACTCCATCTGAGATTTACAAAGTGGCGGTCCACTGCTCATGCAAAAGCTGACTGAAGCTTTCTGGGTTACATGAAAAGAGGAATTATCCCCCAGGAGTTCAAGGATGCCTCCATCGTCCATCTCTATGAAGGTAAAGGAAATAGACTGTCCTGTGACAGTCACAGGGAGGAAAGCGTCCTAGCCATTGCTGGCAAGATTCATGCCAGAATCCTCCTCAAAGACTGATCCTTCACCTGGAAGATGGTCATCTACCTGAGAGCCAGTGTGGCTTCAGAAAGGGCCAAGGAACAGTGGATGTGGTGTTTGCTGCCTGATAACTCCAGGACAAATGCCAGGAGCATAGCAGAGTGTAGTTCTGAGCAAGGCCTTAAATACTGTCAGCTGTAAAAGCTTATGGAAGATTGTGATTTTAGTTGTCCAGAGGAATTCCTCAGCATTGCACATCCATCCCACGATGGCGCGCTTGCCTGGGTTCTGAATAATGGACGATGCTCTTGAGCTTCCCCAGTCACCGGAGAACTGAAACAAGACTGTGCTTGCTCCCATGCTTTTCAGCATGATGTTTTTGGCCATGTTGTCATTCCCCAGTCACCGGAGAACTGAAACAAGACTGTGCTTGCTCCCATGCTTTTCAGCATGATGTTTTTGGCCATGTTGTCAGACACTTTCAATGATGAAGAACACATCATGGTCAGCTACTGCACTGAGGGTAAATTATTTACCCCAAAGAGGCTCCAAGCCAAGCCCAAAGTGGAGGGAGAGCTGAGGCCTGACTTTCTGTTGGCAGATGCCTGTGCACTCTGAGGCTGAGATGCAGCAAAGTGTGGATCCATTCTCTGCTGCTTGTGGTCATCTTGACCTGACAATGAACACCAAGAAAACCCAGGTGCTGCATCAGCCAGCGCCACGCCATCCACACGGAACCATCAATCACAGCAAATGGAGAAGTTCAGAATGATGCGGGTAAGTTCACTCACCTTGGTAGGGCACTCTCCA
The DNA here is from genome assembly GCF_028583685.1 of Petaurus breviceps papuanus. NCBI lineage: Eukaryota > Metazoa > Chordata > Mammalia > Diprotodontia > Petauridae > Petaurus > Petaurus breviceps. The sequence continues at coordinate 76,259,046 of NW_027185761.1, read as the reverse complement.
GGGATGTACACGTTGATAATGAAGCTGACACACACATGGCCAGAGGAGCTCAGTGTTTGGGAGGCTCCAAAGGGAAGTGAGGGAGAGAAGAAGGCTTAGGCTGCCTGCCAGACGGAAGGTCTACAGAGCCGGCGCTGACCTTGTTGTCTGCTTGTAAACCTCCATAGTCTACTAGCGCCAGGCCAGGAACCTGAATCGCTTCCATCTGAATTGTGCAGATCACCCGGCAGGATAAGGGTCCAGACCCTGAGGGCCTTTCTGGAACGAAATCGCCAAGCATTCAGACTCTACTGCAGAGATTGCAACACCGATGGGCTGGCCTGGTTGTTCAAAAGCCAGATATAGATTTATCTAAAAACTATTTTACAGAGAGCTCAAAGAGGGCAAGTACTCACATGGCACTCAGAAGAAGCGATACCAGGACACGCTCAAAGTCTCTCTTCAGAACTTTGGAATGGGAGCCACTAGCCCAGAACCATTCAGCATGGCAGACCCTTATTGGAGAAGACACTGTGCTCTCTGAGCACAGCAGAATTACAGCAGCTCAAAAGAAACCAGAGATGTGCACATTTACACAGTCTATCCCAAACGTTCACAAGGACTCTGTACCTGGCTTGTGGCGAGGCCTTCTGAGCTCACGCTGGTCCGATCAGACACACTGACTCAACTCTGCCATAGTGCTGTCCCTTTGATCCCCTTCAAGAGCTAAGGCCAAACCCTCCCCTGAGTGTGAACTCTCAGAGCACAGGAATTCCACTGCCTTTCTACGTGCAGCCCCAGCATGTGGTCCAGTGCTTGGCACACAGCAAGCGTTTACTAAACGGTCATCCATCTATCCATCTGTTTGCCCATCCAGTGACCCTCTGCAACAAGAAAGATGCATTAAAGATCCAAGCAGAAAAAGAAAGACCCAAGTCAAGAAGCCAGTTAAGCCTGAGCTGGGAGGCTAACAGCATCCTGAAATGTGGCACAAGGGAGTAGAGGGGAGGCGGCAATGTGTAGTAAGAAAGGATGTGAAGCCATGAACCGGAAAGGGAGACATAGTAGAAAGCTTCTGTGTCAGTCAACAAACATTCCTTGAGGCAGCACGAGGCTCCAGGGTCGTGCTAAGCATTGGCAGCCCGCGGAGGGGCAAAGCCTCAGGGAGCTCACGTTCCAGTGAGGGGGGACATGGGAGTGGAAGGGGAACCACGAGGCAGCAGTAACTGGGTGCATTCAGGATGCACACCCAGGAGCTGAAGGCACCATGTCTGAGGAGGGCAGGAGCAGCCGGGGGGGGGGCGGCCAGGAAAAGTCCCTTGGAGGAGGGATCTGACCTGAGCCTTGAATGCAGGGTAGAGCAGAAGCCATGTTGTCACAGACTGCCCAGTAAGAAAGAGGAAAGTAATGTGGGGGGTCTGGGCAACAGACCCCGAGCCCCGGAGAGATGGGACATGGCAATGATGGGGAGTTCACTTAGCAGGAAAGCACACACTAAGGGGCTGGGTGAAGAGGGAGAATGTGCCAGACATCTGGCACAGTGTAAGCAAAAGCCTGGAAGTGGGAGACGGATGTCAAGGAGCGCGATTAGTCAGCCAGCTAAAGGGAATAAAGTATCATCAGCCTAGAAAGGGAACCAGGAGCCTGGCGGTAAAGGGCGGCTAGCTTTCAATGACATCAATATCAATGCGTTTCACAGTTAAGTATTATTACACTGAACAGTCCCAATAACTCGCCCAATTTCTTTCTGCTTGAGTCTGCTGACATGATTTCAAAACAGAAACATACTGTGTAACCAGCTACCTCCTCAGGTCAGTTCTCCCATCCTGGGTGGTAAAGAACAGCCCTTCTCTAAGCAGTCCCCCATGAACTGGGATGGTGTTGGCGCTCCTGGCTCTCTGGCTCATCAGCGGCTCCTCCCTCAGGTGTCAGAGGCAGGTGGCATGAGAAGGGCCCCCCCCAAGTCCTTTCTCTGTCTGACCGTGACTCCTCCCCAACAAGCCGGGGCTTCTGGGCTGCCTTTGACCCTTCTCCCCTGCTCACACTGTTTCTCTTGCTGCTGCCCCTTTTCTGTTTCCTCCCAGGGAAGAAGGGCCAATGCTTCTTCGATGGGATAACAATGTACAACTCAGCCGTGTGGTCTCCTGAGCCTTGCGTCACCTGTCTCTGCTCCAACGGGAAAGTGGTCTGTGATGAGACCACGTGCCCACCTCGGCAGTGCCCACGATCCTTTACACCTGAAGGCGAATGCTGCCCTGTCTGCTCGGACACTGGTATGGAAACGAGGCCCAAAGGGGCTCCTGGCGGAATAGAATGGGAAGAATTCATTTTTTTTTTCAATAGCTTCAATTTTAAGTTAAATCATCATAAATAATTGGTCAAAAAGTCCCAATACACAGATAGCCACCAAAACATATGGAAAAGTTTACAATTAGGAAATGGGAATGAGGGATCTTGGCTTTATCTAGTGATTTGTGGCTGACTTGTGGGTCAGGGACTTACATTCCATGTGTAAGGGTCCCAAGGCGTACAATGAGTAATACAACATGTGTCTAGCATTGAATCTATTTCTGAAATATTCTATAAGCAGTCCAGATAACATTACCAAGGAACAGTATGTGAGGCCGCCTGCCCCCATGACTAGGGTAAGGCGTGAGGGGAATCGGGATGTGGTGGATGAAGGGAGGGAAGCCTGCACTATTTCCTGCCTCCCAAGCATGGGTCAGCAAAGCCTAGAGAGTCAATCAACCAGCATTTTATTAAGTGCACGTGCCAGGACCTGTGCTGAGAGCCGCTAAGGAGACAGGCTTTGTCCTCAAGAAGCTCAGTCTGCATAGGAAGAGGCCTATAAATATAAGTATAAATAAGGCCCAGGCACCAGGGGACGGGGCACTGGTGCTCCTGGCAGCTTCTCTGGGGCTCTCCACAGACACAGAGAAAGCTGCAGGGGGGATGGGCTCCTCCGGCTGTCAGGACAGGGAGCCCCCAGAACCGACTGAGGAGGGGAGGTCAGATCTGTTCTTTGGGAAGAGCGACTTTGTGGATCTCTGAGAATGATGATTTGGAAAGAGGAGAGCAGGGGGGCAGGGAGACCTGTCAGGGCTGCTGGTGCTGGGCTACAGGATCCCCCAGATTCCTTCCAGTTCCAGATCCCGTTATCCCATTAGAAGGGGCCCTGGCTAGCACATGTGGTCAGCAGGAGTCCAGGTGAGTGATGAAGAAGTGAAGGGGGCATGTGCAGGCAGTTAAGTGAGTGGAGAGAAAGGGGTGGACTCAGGAGGTGCTGTGAAGGCAGATGGGCCCTGAAGGCTGGTCTGGGATGGCCTTGTGCAGGCTGGCAGGGCCTCTAACATGAGCAGGGACGTTAGGGGGAGGAAGGCTTCAGTTCTGGACTTGCTGAGTTTGAGATGCCTCAGGGACAGCCAGGTTGGATAAATAAGTCTTATAGTCATTTGCAAAGAAATGTTAATTGAAACTACTGAAGCCAATAAGGTCACCCCAATGGGGTACAGACTAAGAAATGAGGCTCAGGGCAGAGCCTGGGGCTCACCCACAGTTAGAAGGGGCTACAGAAGGACTGACTGGTCAAAGAGGTAAGATGAGAAACAAGGGAGAGTCACATCATGGAAGCCTATAAAGGAGAAGGGAGTCAACAGGGTCAAGGGCCACAGAGAAGTCAAGGATTCAGGATGGAGGAAAGGCCAGAAGACATGGCAACTGAGAGCTCAGTGGTAATTCTGAGATGGAGGGGCTTAGAGGCAAGAATGGGGCAGCAGGGAGAAGGGGGCTAAGAAGTAAAGAAGAGAGAATGATGAAGCAGCAGCTAGAAGGGGTCCTGCTGGCTCTCCTGGAACCCTCTGGGTGCTGGAAGAAGGGCCCTCCTGGGACATGTGTGTGTCCAGAAGCATGCTGGCCAGCAGTGACATTGGTTCTTCCAAAAGGAAGCATTAAGTTGTGCTGAATGTAGTCCCCTTGAGGACATGGACTGTTCTTCCCCTTGAGGGTCCCCTCAGCACTGAGAACAGTGATCAGCACCCAGTAGACATTGCACAGAATTGTGCTGTTGAATGAGTCAGGAATTAGGAGATGGAATTGCACTTTGACTAGTAATTCTAGGGACCTCCACTCTGTCATCCACCTTCCCCAAACCTGACCAGTACAAAGACTCAACCATGGCCTCTTTTGATGGGTGCATCCATGCACTTTTCTCTTTTCGAAGAGATCACTTTTAGGAGTGTGGCCCTTATTCAGAAATAGCCTGAATGCAGTCAGGCCAATACAATAGTTAAGGAAGGTTTTCCACCTTGAAGAAAGACATTAGAAGTATAGGATGGCTTATGACCATGGTGAGAGATATAAAATCTGTGTAATCCAAACCCTGGTGAGGCAGACGGGCAGAGCTGGAGGAGATTTTCAGTCAGGACAGAGGAAAGTGAACAAAAACGAGAAATACTCTAGATGTTAAATTCATCACCACCAGGCCATGCTCAGTAACCCCCCCCCCCTCCCAGCTGATATCTTGGGAGGAGAGCCCCATTGCCCCATCCCCTTCCATCTGTTCAATGGCCTGGACTGCCATGCTGCTGAAAGGCCTCCCTCTTCAGGCAGTGCTATGGGTGAAAAGGGCGCCATCTCCCCAAACCTTACAGAACTGGTTACATCCAGGAGATCAGAGATGGCCAACTACTGGCAAAAATCTCTGAGCCAGATTTCAAGGCCTAGTCTGTCTTTTAATGGCTTTGGGAAACCTTCATTTCTCCTCCTCTTCCCAGTGTTTTCTCACCTTCCCTTTCTCTGCCTGTATTCTCCTAACCAGTCTCCGATTCAGCATTTAACAGGATTTCCTTAGTGGACAGCATGGAATTTTCTGGTGATTCTTTAGCCCAAAGCGAACGCACGGATCCACAGCAAAAGGCATCGCCAGGAACACCGGCAGGAATGGATCAGCTACCGAGCAGGAAGGAGCATGAGTCTGAGGAAGAAGACTCTGAAGAAAAGGATGGGGAGAAGGGACAGAAGGGGAAAACCAAGGAGGGAAGACACCAGCACCAGAGTCATTCTGAGGAGATGATGCCAGAGAAAGACAGAAAGCGACCTCAGGAAACAAAGGACTGCTGGAGCGAAGAGACAAAGAGCCCCTGGCAGAAGGAGGCGCGTGCAGGCCTGAGCCAAGAAAGCGAGGAGGAGGCCGAGGAAGAGGAGGATGAAGATGACAGCTGCTCCCCAGGGCCTGCTCCCCATGCCCAGACCCCTCTTTTGCCCAGTGGGTGCTCCCTCTCGGGACGCAGGATAAGCTGCATAAACGCCAAGCTCACCAAGATACCCCACATCATAGACCCAGAGTTGGCGAGCCTGGAGCTTGTCGGTAAGGGACCTGCACAGCTATTCTGTCTGGTCAAGGTAAAAGTATCACTATTCCTGCAATGCTGTTCTATGCTGATGAAACTCGCAGTCTAAGACACAGATTAAAATGATTTCACGAAGTACACATTGTTACCCCAGTTCAAGTTGACTATATGCTATGTAGGTATTTTTTTTTAAGATTTACAGATCCTCAACCATGTGGATTTCCAAAGTTTCAGAGAGAAAAAAAAAAAACCACGTTTTTCTTTAAAGCTGGTTGTAAATTGGTTTTGTTTAAAGCAAAATTCTGAAGGAACTGCCCCAGGAGTCCAAGATGAAAATGTGTGGGGATGATGGCCAGGGAGGGGTTAGTTGAGTGGGTCCTTTGAGAAGCCAGCAGCTCTTTCCATGCCTGTGCCCAAGTACAGGGTCACCACTCCATCATCACATTCGCACAGACAGACAGAAACCTGCCTACAGGGAGTTTACATCTAAAGAGAGACACAAGGCACAATCCTGTACAAAAAGGGCAGATCTAGGGGAAAACAGGTTGTCTCTGAGGAAGGCAAGAGCATTAAGGAGGCTCAGTAAAGACTTCTTTTCTCCCCAATTTTTTAAACATCTTTATTTAAAGTTTTGAGTTCGAAATTCTATCCTTTCCTTGCTCCCTCCCCTACCCCCTCCCTGAGACAGTAAGCAATCAAATATAGGTTACATACATGTGCAATTGTGTTAGTCAATTTGTATGAGAAGGCTCAAATAAAAGAAAGAGAAAGACAGAAAGAAAGAATGAATGGAAGGAAGAGAGGGAGAAAGAAAGAAAGAAAGAAAGAAAGAAAGAAAGAAAGAAAGAAAGAAAGAAAGAAAGAAAGAAAGAAAGAAAGAAAGAAAGAAAGAAAGAAAAAGAAAAAGAAAGAAAGAGAGAAAGAAAGTAAAAAATAGCCTCTGGAGGCAGATAGTTGGCTTCATTATGAGTCCTTTGGAATTGCCTTGGGTCATTCACCGTTGATCGAGGAACAATGTTGCTGTTGCTGTGTACAATGTTCCCCTGGTTCTGCTCACTTCACTTTGCATCAGTTCACGAAAGTCTTTGCATGTTTTTCTGACATCATCCTGCTCATCATTCCTGATAGCACAATGATGTTACACAACAATCAAATACCACAGCTTGTTCAGCCATTCCCCAGTGCATAGGCAACCCTTTGATTCCCTATTCTTAGCCTCGGCAAAGGCTTCTTGCAGAAGGTGGGAAGTAGGGGAGACTTGTAGGAAGGCCAGGGGAGCCAGGAAGCAGAGAGAAGGAGGGAGAATGTTCTAGAAATGGGGGGTAGTTGGGAGACGGCGGGTCATGTGCCAAGAACAGCCAGAAGGCTGGTGTCACTAGGTCAGATAGTGCTTGGATTGGGGCACAAAGGCTACAGAAGAAGAAGAATGGAAAGGCAGATTGCAATTTTGATCCCTTCCTCCTTCCCCTTATGTAAAACTTTAGACTTTCAAAAAAAAAAAAAAAGGGATAAACTGGGAGAGATTACATCACCATAGGATTATTTCACTTACAAAAAAGTTTAGCCTAAAAAAATGTTAACCTGTCCCCCACCCCCACCCCACGTATCCTTTAAAGACAGTTAAACATCTGACAAAGATACAAGATCATGGAGTCATGGCCCCAACTGTTCAGTGACAATCAATACAAAGGCGGGCAGAGGGCTGGGAATCTGGAGGGACCTGGGCCAATGCCAGCAGCTTCATTTCCCAATGAGCAGCCCAATAGACAATGTGTGCTGGAGCCAGGAGGTGGCCCTTACTACGGTTTCTTCTCTCAACTCTGAGCCTCCATGACCATCTCTCCTCCATTCTCTCAGAAGGAGCATGGTACGTGGTGGCCAGAGCACTGGCCTCCAAACCAGGGAGACCAGGTCCCCCAGCACTGCCCCTGACATACACTGGCAGGCAGGAGGTCCCAGAGCCTCTCAGTGCCCACCCCCATTCCCTAGTTGTAAAGTGATCATTTAAAAAATCCTCTCCTAGGGAATTCCATCAGCTGCATCCCTGACAAAGTATTCCATGGAATACCTAATTTGAAAAGGCTCGACCTTCGCAAAAACACAATCACCTCTTCTGGGATTGGCCCCAATGCATTCAAGGTAAGAGCATCATGCCAGCCCTTGTACTTCTCACCTGGTCTGAACTGACTTTCTGTTGGCCTTGAGCTGGACTATGGGAGGGAGAATGGTCACAGAGAAGAAAAGCTGCCCCTTTGAAATATTCCTTCTACTTGGGCTTCCTTGCCTCAGGCCTCTACCCAGCAGCCAATGAATGGTGAAAGGTCTGTTAAGCCCCTACTATGTGTCAAGTGTGTCAAAAATTAGAGAAAGCCTGTGGGGGAGGGGGGATAGTACGAAGGCAGAAGGTTGAGAGGTGAGGTGAGGACATGATTGAGGAACACAGCCATGCCCTCATCAGACAGGGCCTCCCTCGGAGACCACCTTGCCTTTATTCCCTTAACATTCTTCTGTGTCTGCCAATGAGAGGGCTAATGCATGGAGCCAGCCGTGGCTCCAGATCCTGACTGACACAGCCAGGCATCCTGGGCATCTCTTGGATGCTACCAGTTGTAGAGAAGGGATGGCGCCAGTACAGAATCTTCTTTGCCCCTGGCATTTGCTTATACCAATGAAATCACAGATAGGACCTAAGCATGCATCTCATATGTAGTGTGCACGTATGAACACATGCATGCATTCATGTGTAGGCAAATTTACACATCAATCTGTCTTCTTCTCCCCCAGCACAAGGCAAGTTCCTTGCAAGTAAGTGGGAATACATCCCCTGGCAGTGAAGGGGCAGGGAGACCTGAATTCAAATCCAGCCTCAGACACTTAGCAGCTGTGAGACTCTGGGCCAATGGCTAACTCTGCTTGCCTCAATTTCCTCATCTGTAAAATGGGGGTGGTCACAGCCCCTGTCTCCGGGGGTGGCTGTAGGATGCTATTTGTCAAGGGCTGAAGTGCGCTGTTGATATTGACCATTATCTTTGTACCCGCCTCATTCTGTTGCTTGCCTTTGTGGAAACCACTCAGAGCCAAACTCCCAGTAGGTGCTGAATGTTTGTGGAAGCAGCTGATGTGATTTCTAATTAAATCATTCAACAAAACTCACGTTTACAAGTATGTAGTGACTGAAAAAGAAAATAATTTCACGATTTCTTCTTTTAAGCACCTGAAGAAGTTAACCCACCTGTACCTGGATGGCAATAACCTTGTCCAGTTCCCTCCTGCACTGCCCCCCCGACTACAGGAACTTAAAATCAATGAGAACAATCTTCAGGCGATCGATGAAGACAGCCTGGCAGGTACCGTCTGGCTGGTCCCTCCAGTGCCCCTTCTCTGGGGGATCCAGCCTCCCTGAGCCTCCCTCTGCTGTCCTCTTGTCTCTCTGATGGCACTGAGCCGTGTCTTGGGCCAGGGCCTTTTCCTCCTCTGATGCCCCCGACAGGCCCGCTGTTCTGCTGCAGCCATACTCTCCTCTTTGGCCTCTAATTCTAACTCAAACTGTTGGGATGCCTAGGAAAGCAAAGTGTCCGGCATTGACCTTTCCTCGGTGCCAGTCCTGCCACTCCCAGGCTGCGGCCCATGTCTGCTTAGACAGGCACTGTCCCTTCAGACTAGACATGCTTCAATGCCAACAGGGCCATTCATGCTAATAGAGCCACTCGTTTTTTCTTTCCTAGGGCCTGGCCTAAAACCTAGGGGTCATTTTTAACTTCCCTATCTCCCCGATGCTCACATCCACCAGGTGCCCAAGCCCCCCTGATCCATCCCCCACTTTCCCTCTAGTCTGAGAGGAAGTGGGGGCCCTCAGCAGTCAACACTGGCACAAGCGGCCTTGTACCCGGATGCTTCCCTTCTTTCTAGGACCTGGCTCTGGCCCCTGTCTGTCCTCCTCCTCTTACGCATTTTAGGCCACTCTAGCTTTGCTGGCAACTTCTCAGCCTATGGACATGCCCAGGGACCCATCGTACTACGAACAGAGGCCCTCTAGCGTGGGTGCACATGCCTTCAAGTTACTGCCCAGACAAACTGGCATCCAGTCCAGTCTATGACTTACCAGGTGTCCCTGCCAATTTGGCTTTGGTCCCCATGGCCCTGATGAAGCCTGCCTCTCTCCAGGGTGACTCTTTACCACTCTCAAAGTGGCACAGGACACCGGGCACCCCTCTCTGATACCTCACCCCTTTGGTTCCTGGAACACCATGCCTGTTTCTGCCTCCTGCTCTTCCCCTCATCCCTGAAATGGGGGCATCCCCCGAAGCTCTGTCCTTGGCCCTCTTTTCTTCTCTCTGTACATTTTGTCCCTAGGCGAGTTCCATTGCCCAGGCGAACTCAATGGCCATTTCTCCATATACACCATGATCAAAGCTGGAGTTCCACTCTCAGCCTCTTTCCAGGACTCTGGCCTGGCATTTCTGGTCCCCTGCTAGAGACATCCAAGCCTCTCCCTTGTTACAAGCCATCCCTGGCTCTCTGCTCCTGCATGGGGCTGCAGAGCACCTTCCAACTCTCTTTCTGAGACGAACCCTCGGCCTCTGCCGACTCACACTCACCATCACCCAGACTTCCACTGCTTTGCTTCATGCCCTCCTCCCATCTTGACTGCTCTCCTTCACCCTCCTTCGCTGGTCTTCCTGGGCACACTCAGCCCATCCTTCAAGCTGCAAGTCTCCAAAAAGACTGTCCCAGCCTAGCATCTCCTTTTCTGAACAGCTAGATTGCTTACCATCCCACAGAGGTAGGATGGCCAAGGATGTCTAGTGGGCAGAAACCAGCTTTGTGGGAGTAAAGCCTGTGTGGACAGAAGGTGGCCTGGGACTGTGGGAGGCCTTAAATCACAGGGAAAGGAGATGGAACTTTTCTCAGGGAGTAACAGGGGAGATTCTGGAGTAAAAGAGTGAAGTGATAAGGCTTTAGCTTAACGAAGGTTACCTCAGTAAGAAAGACAGATCAGAGCAGGACAAACATGGACACAGGAATATCTGAGAGGTAGCAAATGTCCTAGTGCAGGTGAATGGTAAAGAGGTGCCAGCGGGGAGTTGGGGAAGGTAAGAGCTTTCTTATCAGGACTTGGTCACTGACTAGAGGGAGGTTAGGGAGAGGGAAGGGCCGAAGGCAACACCCAAGAGAACTTGGAGCTGTTAGCTGTCACTGGCTATGGTTGGTGTGACCAGTTCTACCATCTCTGCAAGCCACTCCCCATTGCTGGCTTTCATTTACTATGGGATGGAAGCTGGACCCCCAACCTTCCAAACCAACCAAGAGACCTTAGTGAAGGGTCTACTGTGCTGGGTGCAAGGGGCCCCAAGACCACACAGAAAACAGCCCCTGACCTCAGAACTTAGAACCATGTAAACCACAGGGGCATGGAGCTCTGGGGAGAACCTAATGCAGCTGTCAGAACCACTCATGGGCCTTGGAGCCTGGATGACGCAACACGGGCTGGGGGCCCATGACTTTTGTGGCCCCTTCATGATTCTCAGCCATGTCCTGGATTGCTGAGTTCGCCATCCAAACAACAGATGGGCAGAGCCCAACTTTCTGAAGGAACAGAGCTTTGGAGAAGACGGAGCCCCTTTCTACACATTCTTCCAAAAGAAGGGTGATGTTGGAATTTGCCCTTTGCCCATTTTCAGATTTCTGGCTGATCTGCAGAAAGTGAAAGGCGACTCCTGATGTGAACCCAGGATAACCCAGGCTTCCTATTTGCACATCTGTCTCCTTGGAGAATACGTTCACCAAGGGCGGATGCTGGGCATCTACTGAGTGCCCTCTCCATGAGGCTGGCAAAGTGCCTGGAGAACTGAATCCTCATCAATTAGAAGCACAAGTCAGTCTTTCAGATTAGAAGCTATTGGGCTCTTTCCCACACCCCCAGACTCTTCACGGGAACCCGAGGAGCAGACGTCTGGCAAAAGCAGTCGTAATGAGAGTGGCCAAATCTGGAGCTTCTGGCGCTCTGGAAATGCTGAATTTCCAGATGGACTCTAGAGGACAGAGGGGCCACTTGAATAAACACTGCTGATTGTCCCTGTTCCACTAAAAAGATTCCAGGTAAGATGAGACCTTCCCATTTGGGCTCTCTGGGTAAATGGAAACTCCAACAAGACTGTGACCACACTGTTACTCGGCGGTTGTTTATTTAAGCTCGCTGAATAAACGAGATGCAGCTGAAAGAAAGTATTTGTGGAAAGGGAAGCCGAGGACCCAACCATGGATCCAGAGAGGCTGCTTGGAAAGTCCGGGATGGCAGCCAGGGAGGGAGGGGGGAGGCCAGGGGACCCCCAGGCCCCTGGAAACCTGAAAGCCCATTAACCATCGTGACCACGGTGACTATTGATGTGACAATGACTGCTCACCCGAAGCATCCTTACCCTTCAGGGGCCAGCACACGGGCCAGGACTCACAGGATTCCTCATGTGCTGGGACAGCCTTTAGAAATCTGGCCTTTAATGGAGGGTCGAGGATCCTCCTCAGATAAGGTCCCTCCACAAGGGCATCTTTTCCCCCAAAGAAGCCCCGCATGGCTCTCACTCCACACATCTGCCATTACCAACACGAGCCTCCAGCACTGACCTGGAGGGCCTGGACCTCTGTGGAATCCGGCCTTCCCCACTCCTGGAGGCCCCAGCTGGACCCTTGCTCACAATGGGCCCCTGTGAATCTCCCCTCACTAGGACACACTGGCCCTGCCTCCAAACTCCATCCTTTTCCAGTGTGTGGATACGGCATCTCAGCTCTTGTCTGTGCTCCTGAGCCTGGCCTCCCCTGGCCTCTGCATTTGCTTCTTCCTCCTGTCAAGGCCTGTCATTTCATCTTTTACATGCCCCCATCCCTTGGCCCCCTCCTCTCCTCTGACCCTGCCCCCAGCCCCTGGTGCAGGCCTTCCTCACCTCACCTCACTAGACCTCCCTGAACTACTGCCATAATCTGCTGGGGGGGGGGGGGTCTGCCTGCCTCCAGACTCTCCCCACTCCAGTCTATCCTTTGTTCAGCCTCCAAAGTGACAGTACTGAGTAAATACCAATGCCTGTGGCCTCCAGGATCACATACAAAATTCTGTTTGGATTTGTAAAGCTCCTTGTAGCCCCTCCCCCTCCTACCTTTCCATCTTCTCATAACTCAATGCTCTGATTCAGTGACACCAGCCTCCTTCTGGCCCTTCCCCATGACTCCCCCCGACTCTGGGCTGTCCCTCGGGCCTGGACTTCTGTCCTTCCTCACCTCTGCCTTCTGGCTGGCCTGGCTTCCTCCAGGCCTCCACTAAGATCCATCTTTGGCAGGAAGCCTTTCCAGTTTACTCCCTTCCTGCCCACTGCCCAAGGCCTTCCCTCTGAGATCACCCTGCCCCCTCTCTTTCCTTCTGGGTATATGTGGTTGCCTCCATTAGAAGGGGAGCTCCTGGAGGTCACCACAGACATTGTACCCCTAGCACTTAGCCCAGGGCCTGGCACAGAGTCAATCATTTATGAAGAGCCTCCCACGTGCCAGGGACTGGGCCAAGTGCGGGGATGTAGACAGTCCCTGCCCTGGAGGAGCTTACAGTCTAGAGGGAGGCCACAATAGTCAAGCCCTAGACAGAAAAGGGGGAGATGATGGACAGAGGACAGGCCCTAGAATTAAGAGTATCACTGGGACTCGGAGTAAGCCAGAGAGGTCAGCAGGAGTGGAGGAGGGAGAGCTTTTCAGGCTGGAGGGGGAGCCAGGAGGGGGAGCCCCTGGCTCCAGGAGAAGGTGGGAAGGTGTGAGATGTGGGAGGAGGAAACAGTGCCTGATGACTGCTCAATGGCCATCGGACTGATGTCAGCTTTCATCTCCCCTCCAGGCTGCAATCCAAACACTCTCATTTGGAAAGCAAGCCCTGTCTCTGAATCACAGTGCTTCTGTTTGAAGGGCCCTCTCTCTGGGGTGACCTAATCCAGTCTACACCGCAAATTATGTGCTCTCTGCCACTCCCGTCAGTGGTCCCCCAGGCTCTGCTCCAAGGCCTCTGAGGCAGCTGGGCCTCTGTGGGCCTAAAGGAGCTTCTCTCCCCCAGGAGGCCAGGTCTGACAGTCCCAGAACCTGGAGCACAGCTAGCAGATCCTCCCCTTCCCCTGAGGCTGAAGACCCGAATGCTTCCTAGGACAGGAGGCCTACATGGGACACGGATATCCTCCTTAAACTGTGCTGCCAGCCCAGGGCAGAGGACAGGCTTGCTGGCACCTCCCCACTCCTGCAGTGTGCTATGAGGACACTGCTTTGGCTTCTGATGGAGACTGGAGTCCAAGAAGAGACCTAACTCTTTTTAAATTAATTAATTAATTTTTAGTTTTCAACACTCATTTCCACAAGATTTTGAGTTACAATTTCTTCTCCCCGTCTTTCCCTTAACATAGCAAGCCTACTGAATAACCCTTCCCCCAATCTGTTTTCTCCCATCACGCCCCTAACTTTCTAGTAGGGCAAGATGGGTTTCTGTACCCCAGTGCCTGTATATCTTATTTCCCAGTTGCATGTAAAAAAACAATTTTTAAACCTTTGTTTTTAAAACTTTGAGTTCCAGATTTTTCCCCTTCTTCCCTCTTCACCCATCCCCATTGGGAAGATAAGCAATTCAATATAGATTGTACATGTGTAGTTACCCAAATCACTTCCATGGTAGACAAATTGTGAAAGATTAACTATATTTCCCTCCCTCCTATCCTGCCCCCCACTTATTCTATTTTCTCCTTTGACCCTGTCCCTTTTCAAAAGTATTTGCTCTAACTACCCTCTAAGATACCCAATTGGGTGTGCATGTTATTCCCTCCTTAAGCCAAATTCAGTGAGAATAAAGTTGTCCTATCCCCTCTCACCTTCCTGCTCTTCCCCTCCATTGTAACGGTTTTCTCTTGCCTCTTTTATAGGAGATAATTTACCTTAATCTATCTCTCCCTTTCTCCTTCTCCCAATAGATTCCTCTCTCACCTCTCAATTTTATTTTTTAGATATCATCCCTTCACATTCAACTGATCCTGTGCCCTCTTTCTATGGACACATGTATATGTATGTATATATTCACACATATATATTCCCTTCAGCTGTCCTCATACTGAGAAAAGTCCAATTATCATTTTTCCGTGTGGGAATGTAAATAGCTCAACTTTGATAAGTTCCTTATGATTTCTTTTTCCTGTTTACCTTTTCATGCTTCTCTTGCTTCTTGTATTTGAAAGTCAAATTTTCTGTTCAGCTGTGGTTTTTTCATCAAGAATGCTTGAAAATCAAGAGGCCTAACTCTTGCTGCCCAGCCGTGTCTCTGCTATGCCAAACCTATAGGGCTGGTTATCTTTAAACTCCAAAGTACATCTTGGCCCCTGTCCCTATGAAGTGCTATCTCAGTGGGTCCAGGCCAAGGCTCGAGGCCTGCCCAGATTTGGGGAACCTGACTCTGCCGTCCAGTCTGCTTGCTCTGCCTCAAGATATCGGATCCCACCCAAGTTTGGCAAGCACACTGACCGTGCCCTATCAGTGACAAGGATGAAGAGTCAGCAGGGACAAGCCAAGCACAGATCCCTGGGGATTTCCTCTGGAAAAGGATCTCCTCCCAAGACAAATCATGCTTATCTAGCCTTTGAGTCCGGCCTCTGCTTCTCCATGGTCCCCATCCCGCCTGCTGGGCTCTGTGCCTCCTGACATCTGGAGAAAGGCATAGATGGACTTCATGCTGCCCTCCCTCTCTCGGTCCCACCAGAAGCCTCCATGTTGGACCCAACTGGCCTCAGCACCATCCCATCTGACTGCTGCATCCTTCAGGGGAAGCCCTTAGGGACTTAACATGTGAACCTAGGCCCCACAACACTGAATGCAGAGGGACAGTGAACCTGCTGGATGATGACACGGTGACCCAAGATGACAGGCAATGGAACCAGGCTGAATGAGGCAAAATTCAGCAGTGTAGGTAATAAAGTCTTAGTGTGCCAGGCTTGAAATCAAGAAGACCTGGGTCAAATCAAGCCTCCAACACTCACTAGCTGTGTGACCCTGGACAAGTCACTTCACCTTATTTGTCTCATGTTCCTCAACTGTAAAATGAGCTGGAGAAGGAAATGCAAACTACCACAGGATCTGCCCAGAAAACATCAAATGGGATCAGGAAGAGTTGGACACAACTGAATGACAACAATAGACACTGGGGTAGAAGAGAAGCTTCATGAGAGCAATTTGGGGAAGCCATGCTTAGGTAGCAGCTATCTGAAGAGGATCTGGGGGACTAAGTAGGCTGCAAGTCCAGTAGGAGATAACAGAGGATGGGCAGGCAAGGAGGCTTGTGTTACAGGGGTCTGCATTAGACCATCTCCTGCAGAGAAGCTGGCTAAGCTGTGGCCAGCAGAGCCTATGAAGGGGCCGAGGCTGAGCCCAGGCCACGGGTCCTTTTGGGCAGTCCCCTCTTTGGAGAAGGGCTGGCTGGCTGCCAGTCAGGGAGGGACTTCTCTCAGGGGTAGACGGAGGCAGCTGAGGCCAATCCCTCTCCCACCTTCTGTCCTCCCTCCTCTTTGCCTTCCACTCACTGGGTCACTTCTGTGCTTCCCAAGGAAGGCCTATCCTGGGAGCCTTTGGGGGATGGAGGAGTGACCCTCTGTGTTCCTTCCAATACACTCATCCCTGCCGGCTGAGCAGGGGAGGTGAACAGGCCAAGAAAGACCCTTCCTGCTCCAACACCCTGCTGTGGGCGGGGGTCACTGAAAGTCAGGCTACTCTGCACGGGCTAACGGTTCTCATGTTGTGCTCCTCAGGATTACAGCAGCTGATCGTCCTGGAGCTGGAAGGGAACCAGCTCAGTGAGTCCAACGTCAGCCCTTCGGCCTTTGCTCTTCTCAAGAGTCTGTCTTACCTGCGCCTGGGAAAAAATCAGTTTCGGATCATCCCCCAGGGCCTGCCAGCTTCCATCGAGGTAAGTGCCATGCTCTGTGTCGATGCGGGTTGGGGCCGGGTGGCCCGCTGGGTACTCCTGCCAAGTGCCTCTCCGCCAGGGCAGCAGAACTCCATCGCATGGCTGTCACAGGCCTGTCCCCGGACGTGCCCGGACTGCGGAGGCCAGCCAAGCCCTCCCTTCCCGAGGGCCCTTCTCCGCTGGGGGCTTTCATAGCAGCATCTCCTATGACCACGCGGTGATTGCTCTGAAGCTTCTCTCCTCAGGGAGATCTCTATGGCCAGGCTGGGATGGCTCCACTTCAGGTCCGGCAGTGGCATTCCCTCCACCCTGAAAGCTTCCGAGGACTCCTAAGGCCTCCAGGATAAAATGCAAAAGCTCAGCCCGACACTGAGGCCCTCCCAGCTGTCTCTCTAGAGGTAGCAAGAGTCAGGGGAGGTTTGAATTCAGCCTCAGACACGCAGCAGCTGTGAGGCCCTGGGCAAGTCCGTGAACTGCTCCCTGCCTCCTCTGACAGCCTTGACGCTCTACAGAAATGCTGGACAGAGTTCTGCTGCTGTTCCTCATCTCCTCCCTCCACACCTTTGCATGGCACGTGCTGTGGGATGATCTCCCTCCTCACATGCCCCTAGTGGGAGTCTGATCTCCCGGCAAGATTCAGTTTAAGCATCTTCTCCCGATGAGGGGCTCTGCTGATCCCTCTCACTGCATGTGCCTCCCCCCAGTCACTCTGTATTCTGTGTCCCGTATCTGTAAGAACAGTACTAAGGGCATTCACACAGCGTGGTCCATTAGAAAGCACTCTGCAGGTGTCGTCCCAGGGAGGTGGGAGCTATTCTTATCCCATTTTGCAGGTGAGGAAAAGAAGGCTGACAGGCCCAGTGACTTGCCCAGGGTCACACAGCCAGGAAGAATCTGAGGCTGTATTTGAGCTGAAGTCTCTCTGCCTTGAGGTTGAGCCCGCGGAGATGCTGCCACCCGTGAATGCCCATGTGTTCTGTGTGCTGCAGGCTTCGCCCTACCTCCTCCTGAGCTCACACGACTCCCGAGAGGCAGAAGCAATTCGGGTCTGCGGGGACTCGTACAGTTCCTGGTATACAGTAGGCAGTTAATAATAGATACTTGTTTGAGTTAAAGCAAAGCTTCCAGACACTTCAAAGGGAAATGGATCTTAGAACACCCCCCTCCCCCAACACACGAAGGAATGAGGGAGGACAAGCTGTTGCATGATGAAGAACCAGGTGTCTGAGAAAAGCTGGTGGAAACCCTGCGGAAGAACAGATGCAAACACAGAGCAGACAACTGTGGTAGAAGGAAGAGACCCAAGGGGTCCGGAAAAAGTTCCAAGATGGAATGTCACAGGAGCCGGGAACATGTGGGGAACCCTGGACCAGATGGAGTGAACCCCAAACCTTCGCGACCGTCTGACAAAAGGGCCCGCTCAGTGCAGGCGGGCCGTCTGTCGGCTGGCTGGGAGGAACCCAAGCCAGAGCGGGAAGAACCCCAAGGGCTTCTGGGGCTGGGGCACGCTGACCACACAAGAATCATCACCAACCACCTTGGAAACTGTGAAGAAGCAAAGAATCTACCACTGGATTTCAGGGAATGATACCAAAAATTTCCTAAAATCCTCGTACAATCGGAGGGACACTGGTGTAGAGCTGGAAGAGACCAAGTCCAACCTCCTCCTCCATTTGTGGATGAGGAAACTGAGGCTGGGGAGGCATACCCAGGAGAACAGGCAGACTGGACCACTGCATGCATCAGCATAGCCCTGGGCAAACAAGCGTCCTCCAGCGATCTGACCAACACGCTTCAGTGCATCCCCAGGAGACACAGAAACAGGCCACTGGCCTTGACACATACCAGACCCAAGCAGCGGGACCCGGCTCAGCACCAGGTAAGCTGCCAGGCAGGGCCTGCAGCCCCTGGCCCGAGAAGCTGAGACTGTGCCCCATTCACCCCAGGAAAAAAGCTCAGTTTTAAAAGAAAGGAAAAAAGGCAAAAAAAAGATCTGAGCACAGAAAGTTATCACGGTGACAGGGAAGAAAGAGCAAGACACACACTCAGAAGAGGACAACGATGTCAAAGCAGCGCCGGGCAGAACCCCAAAGGAAAACGGGGGGGCGGGTCTCAAGCCCAAAAAGAACTCGTGGAAGAGCTCAAGAAGGAAATTAGAAATCACATAAGAGAGGCAGAAGAAGAATGGGGAGAGGAAATAAGAGCGATAAAAGAGAATCACGAAAAAAGAATCAACAGCTTGGAAGAAGAAAACTGCTGAAAAAGTAGAATCAGCCAAATGGAAACGATGATACAAAAATCCACCGAAGGAAACAACTCCTCAAAAGTACAGCTGACTAAATAGAAAAGAGAGCACAAAAGCTAATGGAAGAAAAGAGCTCCTTAAGAGTTAGAATTGGGCAAGTGGAAGCTAATGACTCGGACACACCGAGAATCAATTAAATTAAAAGGAATGAAAAAAAAAAAACCCAGAAGAAAATGTAAAATACTTCATGGGAAAAACAACTGGCCTGGAAAACAGATCCAGGAGAGACAATGTCAGAAGCACTGGACTACCTGAAAGCCATGATCAGAAGGAGGAGGACCTGAAACAGCATCTTTCAACAAATTATCAAGGAAAACCACTCTGAGCTCCTAGAAACAGGGGGCAAAGCAGGTATTGAATGAATCCACTGATCACTTCAGAAAAGAGATCCCAAAATAAAGACTCCAAGGAATATTATAGCCAAAATTAAGAACTATTGGGTCAAAGAAAAAAATTCTGCAAGTGGCCAGAAAGAAACAATCCAAATATCAGGGAGTCACAAAAAGGATTACACAGGATTTAGCAGCTACAAAATTAAAGGATCAGAGGTCATGGAACATGATATTGTGGAAGGCAAAGGAGCTAGAACTGTAACCAAGAATCACTTACCTGGTGAAAGTAAGCATAACACTTCAAGAGAAAAAAACCTTTCATAACAAGAACACCCAAATTAAATAAAAAAGCTGATCTCCAATATCAAGTCCCAAGAGAAGCATAAACAGGTAAAAAGGGAAAAGAGAACATAAGGGATTCAACAGAGCTAAAACTGTTTATAACCCTACATAGGAAGATGATATTTTTAATTCTTAAAAATTGTACCACTATTAATAGTGCAACTAGAAGGAATACACATAAAGGATGTTGCCATAAGGTAAATTTGAGGGAATGACAAAAAAAATTAAGGAATGAGAAAGAGGAGAACACTGGGTGCAGAAGGAGGGGAGAGTCAGAATGGAGTAAATTATTTCACATGAAGAGATGTGAAAGACTTATTACAGTGGAGAAGAAGATGGGAGGGTGAGTAATGGGCATTGCTCGAACCTTACTCTCATCAGTATCGACTCAGAGAATAACATATACAGTCCGTTGAATGTAGAAATCTATCTTACACAACAGGAAAATAGGAGGGGAGGAGATTAAGTAAAGGCAGGGGAGGGGAGACCTGACAGAAGGGAGGACAGATCGGGGGGGTGATAGGAGCAAAGCACTGATGAGGAAGCAAAAGGTGAAAGGAGAGAGAGGACAAAAAGGAAGACAAATAGGATAGAGGGAGATGTACAGTTAGGAATCATAGACGTGAGTGTGAAGGGAATGAACTCTCCCATAAAATGGGAGAGGAACCAGAATTCTACAATAGGCTGTTTACAAGAAACACACCTGAAGCAGAGAGACACATACAAGAGTAAAGTAAAGGTGCTGGAGCAAAATCTATTAAGCTTCAGCTGAGGTACAAAAAGCAGGGGTAGCAATCCTGATCTTAGACAAAGTAGATTTAATTAAAAGAGATGAGGAAGGAACCTACATCTTGCTAAGCGGTGCCACAGAAAATGAAGCAATATCAATACTAAACATATATGCACCAAGTGGTATAGCATCCAAATTCTTGAAGGAGAAGTTAAGTGAGTGACAGGAAGAAACAGACAACAAAACTATTTAGGACCTCAACTGTCCCCTCTTAGAACTTGATAACCAAAAAAATAAACAGGAAAGAAACTTAAGGAGGTAAACAGAATATTAGAAAAATTAGATATGACAGACCTTTGGAGAAAACTAAATGGGAACATAAAAGAATATACCTTTTTCTCAGCAACACATGGCACACAAAAACTGACCATGTATTAAGGCATAAAACCCTCAAAATCATATGTAGAAAGGCAGAAATATTAAATGCATTCTTTTTGGATCATAATGTAATAAAAATTACATTCAACAAAGGGCAGTGGAAAGATGGATTAAAAATTAAATGGAAACTAAATAATCTAATCCTAAAGAATAAGTGGGTCAAAGAACAAGTCATGGAAACAATCAATAATTTCATTAAAGAAATAACAACAATAAGAACATACAAAAATTTATGGGATGTAGACAAAGTAGCAGTACTTAGGGAAAATTTTATTTCTCTAAATTCTTACATCAAGAAAATTAAAAAAAAATGAACAGATCAATGAATTGGATATGCAAACTAAAAAAAAAAATTAAAAAAAAAAAACAAATTAAAAATGACCAATTGAGCACCAAATTGGAAATCCTGAAAATCAAAGGTGAAATTAATAAAACTGAAAATTAACCCTCCCCCCACTATTTAGCTAATAAATAAATCTAGGAGCTGGTTTTATGGGGAAAAAAATAAACAACTAATAAACCAACAAGATAGATAAGCCACTGGTTAATTTGATTTAAAAAACCCCCAAATATCCAGTATCAAAAATGAAAAGGGTGAAATCACCAGCAATGAAGAAGAAATTAAAGAAATCATTAGGAAATATTTTGCTTAATTATATGCTAATAAATCTGACAATCTGAACGAAATAGATGATTGTTTGTGAAAATATAAATTACCCAGATTAACAGATCAGGAAATAGAACACCTAAAAAACCCCATCTTAGAAAAAGAAACTGAACAAACAAATTAGTTGTACATACATTGGATGTTTAGAAAATCCCCCTCAAGCATATGCCAAAAGGAGACCAAATGCACTTTTTGTTTTTAATAGGAATAGATGCTCCCCCTGCCGCTGCCCTCTCCATGATTAATTATTATTCACTTTCTGGCAATAAGATGTTAGCCTTGAGTAGAACCTTGGTTTGGGTGGCCATTTATCCCCTGATGCAGGTGGCCTTGAGGAGGGCTATGAAGCTGGAGGGACCACGAAGGAAGCCTCTTCCCACCAGAGATAGGATTGCTGGCCAACGTGGATGCCTGGAGCTTTTCTTATCTCATTTCTTTTCCCTTTGAGAAAGAGTAAAGGGCCTTGAAGTCACCAGAGAAGTTAGTCTTGCATCCCAGAGGTGAGAGGCCATCACAGGAGCTTCCTGAGCTGGGCACAGACACAGTGAGGACTTAATTTAGGAACGCCAGGTGGGCAGCTGCACTGAATATGAGACCACTGAGGAGCTGCCCTGTACAAGGGTGCCAAATGGATTCACAAGTGAATTCTATCAATCACTCAGCCAACAAGTGGTGGTAATTAAATCTTCACCCTGTACCCAGCGTGTACCAAGCCTAGGGATACAAAGGGAGGCAAAAAAACCAGATCCAACATTTAAAGAACACACAATCCCCACAGCTATAGAAACGGCTTCTCCAAACATGTAAAGATAAAAGAGCCTTCTCCTTTTTCTGGGGGAGTCCCAAGGACTCTGATCCCCAAACTTCGGAAGCAAAAATGGGGCAGGGCCCTAATTATGGTGCAAATCTGGCAACTCACCACGGGCTCTCTCTGAGCACCAGCAACACTTTCAGAAATGCAACTCAATGTGGCCCTACCAGCCTCTACTAGCAACACCCACAAAGCTGCGAGACAATAAATCTTATCAACAAGACGACCTCTACGTGGATTTGATTCTATCAGAAGGTTCAGGCCATTTCTTTGATGAAACAGAATGATCACTAATTTTAAAAAATGACCATGTATCTGAATAGGAGAATTTTGTTTTAATGTATGGTATAATATGTATCTGAAAGAATAAACTAGCATTATGAGAAATGAGGAACCATCAGTGGCTTTCCCACTAAAAACAGGGTTTGTAAATACTTTTCAACCTCGTTTTAGAAATGATATCTATTGAACACAGACAATAAGTCACCAAATAGTTCTATTTCCAGATGATATGATGGTTTCTTTAGAAAAACCAACAGAATTTTTAAAAAAAAGTTAATGGATGTAATGAATGCCTTCAGTTAAAGACTAGAATACATCATACCCACAAAAAGCAATAGTATTTCTATAGATAACTAACACAAAACAGAAGAAAAGAATAGAAAGAGAAATGGTATTTATGATAACATTAAAATACCTGATAGATTAAAACAGAAAGTGCTGAGGGCCAGATTGTCTTTGCTCACAAGGAGCTTACATTCTAAGGGGGAGAGACACTGACAGGGGAGCTGGAAAGGGGTGAGGAGAGGCACCATGGCCTGCAGACACTGTCAGCTTCTCAAGACACAAACCAGACCCGCATAAAGTCAACTACAAAACAATATAATCGGTGAGATTGTCAAAGCCAAAGACAGGCTGCCCCATTCATATCGTCATCGCGCTGATCTGGCCACATGACATCACACTGGCCTAAAACATCAGTGGGGCATTGGATGGAAATAGAAGTGATTACATTTATATAAAACAAGAAACAAGGATATATGTGCTGGGAAATTCTGGAGGGAGAAAAGGCAAGGGGAATTACAGGACCAGTGTATGGACTGACTGGCAGGTCTCAGATGAACAATGACCAAAACTAGCCATTACCATATGAAAAGGAAGAAAAAAGGTCACTGGAACAAAGGGAATAACAGAGGACTGGAGGCAGACCCCCTTGGGAGACCCTGTGCTTTCACAAAACACTTGGCCAGGACTTTGTTCTTCAGCAACTGTCTTAGGAACACCTGCTATCTGTGTGGGCAAGAATGGGAATGGCTGGAGTGGCCAGGTAGCACAGCGAGTAAGAGCACCAGCTCCAGTGTTAGGATGACCTGGGGACCGAATCTGGGCTCAGACACTTAGCACCACACCCAGAAACACCTGGCCGTGTAACCTTGAGCAAGTTACTTAACCCCAATTGCTTAGGGGCAGCCAGGTGGCTCAGTGAGTAAGAGCCCTGGCTCCAGAGTCGGGATGACCTGGAGATTGAATCAAGGCTCAGATACTTAGCACCACACCCAGAAATAACTGGCTGTGTAACCTTGAGCAAGTTACTTAACCCCAACTGCTTAAAAGGGAATGGCCACAGCTCAGACTAGAATACAGTCACTGGTATGTGTAGACAGGTAGATCGAGATACAAAATCACCAATAAATTCTCTAGGGGCGGCTAGGTGGCGCAGTGGATAGAGCACCAGCCTTGGAGTCAGGAGGACCTGAGTTCAAATCCAGACTCAGACATGTAACGTAAAAACTAGCCGTGTGACCTTGGGAAAGTCACTTAACCCCAATTGCCCTCCAAAAAAGGCAAAAAAAAAAAGAGTTAATCATGAATTATTCTTCATAATTAAAAAAAAAAAGGCAAAACAAAAACAAAAAAAGGGGTGGCGAGGTGGTGCAGTGAGTAAAGCTCCAGCCCTGGAGTCAGTAGGACCGGAGTTCGGTACTGGCCTCAAACACTTAACACCCACACAAAAAAAAACTAGCTGTGTAACCTTGGGCAAGTTACCCCAATGGCCCTCAAAAAAAAAAAAAAAGGCAAAACAAAATCACCAATAAATTCTCAACAGATTGTTAAGTATAAAACGTTTTATCATCTAAACATTTTGAAAATTAGTAAGTAATGATGGCAAAACAGACTAACAGATGTATGGCAGCTAAGAGAGACAGAAAATGCTTATTCAACACGCTAAAAACTTAGAGGACACCAAAGTGGATTTAATGATAGAAAATATACTGGATTCCATGACGATGAGGAGCTATTGGAGAACAGAAAGCCCTGGATCTCGACTCCATGGGAGAGAAACAGAAACATTTCTGATCGACCTGTGATGTTCCAGGTCTGTAAGGATGAACACAGGGAGAAGAATGAGCCCCATCCCCCGCTAGAGCCAATGAATCCCAAATGACCAATTACCATTAGGGGAAGTGTTTGGATTCTCTAATATGCAGAGAAACAATTGGGAAGTGCAGTGCCATGTGACGCCTCTTAAATTAGAAGAAATAGTGAAGAAATGGTTGAATTAAGTTCTCCGAGGAGTTTTGCAAACACAGAGGAGGGCATGATTCAAAGGGAGCTAAAGGGAGTTCCCAGAAGGTAACTTTGGGGATCTCTGGGAAGAACAGGGCTACACACCAAGGATGTCAACAAAGGAACCAGTCCTCCTGTGCAGAAATATTCCTGAGAGCATTGTTCTTAATGATGAAAACTGGAAAAATAAAAACCCAATGTATCCAGGTGGAGAGAAGTATAATATTAGAATGTAATGAAACAGTGTTGTCTTAACAACTGTTAAGAAAACTAAGAAATACAAGGTATCTCAAAAGTGTAGTGTGTTTTTATTTTATTTTATTTTTTTTTAGCTTTTTGGAGGGAGGGAAGGCTGGGCAATTGGGGTTAAGTGACTTGCCCAAGGTCACACGGCTAGCAAGGGGTTAAGTGACCTGCCCAAGGTCACATGTCTAGCAAGTGTTAAGTGTCTAAGGCTGGATTTGAACTCAGGTCCTCCTGACTCCAGGGCCAGTGCTCTATTCACTGTGCCACCTAGCCACCCCTAGTGTGTTTTTAAAACTTTACTTAACCCTTATTTAAAACTTAGGGTTAAGGGGTGGCCAGGTAGCACAGTGAATAGAGCGCTGGCCCTGGAGTCAGGAGGACCTGAGTTCAAATATGGCCTCAGACAGTTAACAAAAAACTAGCTGTGTGACCTTGGGCAAATCACTTAACCCCAATTGCCCTGCCCTCCTCCCTCCAAAAAAAAAATAGCAAAAAAACTCCAACAAACTTAAGATTAATAAACTCTTTTTGATTATAAATGATGCAAATTTACAGTTCCATATGAAATTAATATTAATATGTCTCATAAATAAATATTAATAAAAATATAAAATGAAACATTTTCATTTCATAAACATTTGTTGGTTATTAAATTTATAACAAAAGTTTTTTTTAAAAAGGAATGAAAAAAGTGATTGCCAACATTGGCTTCCCCTCCCAAATTAAGAATCCCTGGAACAGAATGACAGAATTTCAGTTGTGAAATTATCTCTGCAATGTACAGGCCAATACCTTGTAATGACATTAAAAGTGAGGCGGTATAAATAGTTTTTATTATTTAAAAATTATATTTTAACATTTTGGTCCAGAGCACAATTTCATCGGCACAGTTCTCTCCACGGACCCTTTTGGTAATTAGCCTGTAGTTGCCATTCTTAGTGAGTTGCCCATGTCCCACAGCTAGGACTGTGTACATGGATGCCAGGCTTTAGACTCCCAGCCCCTCCCTCTCTCAGGTGCCCACCTCTTCCCCATGGCACAAAGCCTCACCGCTATTCAGATAAGTAGGAGCAAACAGCTTACCAAGCAGGTGGGGCCCTCCCATGCTTGGCTCACTGTCGCTTATGGAATGGAGTAAAGGTGAAGAGATGTTATCTTGGAACTGACAGAAAGCTCCATCTCCCAGTCCAACTGAACTCTGTCTTGCCACTAAGCATTCTTTTCTTTTTTTGAGGGGGGAAGGCAAGGCAATTGAGGTTAAGTGACTTGCCCAGGGTCACACAGCTAATAGTGTCAAGTGTCTGAGGCTGGATTTGAACTCAGGTCCTACTGACTCCAGGGCCAGTGCTCTATTCACTGCTCCACCTAGCTTCCCCTACCACTAAGCATTCTAACCAAAGGATACCAGGATTCTGTTAGAAATTTCACAAACCACAGAAACATTGTTTTGTCCAACAAATTAAGGCAGTAAACACCTGTGGCTACTTTTGCCCAGACATGGATTAGATTTAAAAAGATACCTCCTAAGAGTACATAATCTGTTTGGTCATGAAAAATTAAATGAATACAAGTAAGTCCCAGCAAGACTGGGTCAGCTCAGGACTCAGCTGGGTTTCTCTTGGGTGATCAGTCAGGAAACGAGCTCTTTTCCTGACCCAGTATGAAATGATAACTGACACCATAACCAACACAAAGGAAATTAAGAAAATGGTGGGATTTTCCATCTGTCTTCTTTGCTAATTATAGGAATTGTATCTGGAAAATAACCAGATTGAAGAAATCAAAGAGACTTCTTTTAACCACACCAGAAACATCAATGCCATAATATTACACCATAATAAAATCGAAGAAAACAGGATCGATCCTTTGGCATGGATCCATCATGAGTGAGTACTACTACACGACAGCCATTTCTCCCCACCAATAAGGCCTCCCGATAACTGGTGGCATGTGGGGTGGAGATCAGATACTCTGCAGGCAGAGGGGAGGGGTCAGTAGAAAGGGTGATTGAAAGAACAAGCAAGGGCACAAGGGAAGGGATGAATTTTGACCCCAGAGAAGCCAGTCTTCCTCAGAGAAGGAGATGAGTCACCACAAAGCACGGGTTTATGCAGTTCCTCAACACCCTTCTTTCTTTCTTTCTTTGCTCCAGAAACCTGGAATCCATCGATCTCTCTTACAACAAGCTCTATCATGTTCCCTCCTACCTACCCACGTCCTTACTGCACCTGGTGCTGGTGGGGAATCAGATTGAGCGGATTCCTGGGTACGTGTTTGGTCACATGAAGCCCGGACTGGAATACTTATACCTCTCGTTTAACCAGCTGACCGACGGGGGCATCCACCCCGTGTCCTTCTATGGGGCATATCACTCTTTGAGAGAGATATTTCTGGATTACAACGAATTAAGATCCATACCGTGTGGGATATCGCGCATGACCTCGCTGCGCCTTCTGAGACTTAACAACAACAAGATACGGTAACTTTTCCTTCTGTTCTCAACTTTGTTGGCTGGGTTGGCTGAACCTGAGGTCAGCAAAGAGAACAACGTTTCTCTCTAAGTGTCGTAATCTCAGAGCCAACAAGTCCTAGAAGAGCTCAACTAAGCCAGCATGGTGGCCAACTATTGGTGTTTGGGGTGGGGAAGATTGGGTTTAGGACCAGAAGGAACCTTAGCAGTAGCCAAGCATCATGGCCCCATTTCAGAGATGAGGAGACTGAGGCAGAGTGGCTCTGTGACCCAGGAAACATGCGTTTTCTCTGGCTAATTCACTCCTAAGAGTGGGGTGGGAGGGTCAGCCTTGCCTCCTTTCTTCTAACCTATCACCTCCATCCCAAACCTATTTCCACAGGCGCCTTCGCCAGGAGCGCATCTGTGGGGCTGAGAACAGAGATTCCCCCCTGCAGCACCTGCATCTTGAACACAACTACATCAGGCCAAGAGCCATTTCGCCTTACGTATTTCCATGCATTCGATCCCATGCAAACATCATCCTGGGGCCACAAAAGGTCACATAGGTGGGTGGGACCCTCTTGGTCCGGAAGTGGCATGTGGCTCCTCCGATGCCTCCTGAAGATAGCGGAAGATCCAGACTGCTTTTCCACATGCTCTCCAGCCTGCGACCAGGGGCCAGGGCAGCATAAACCCCCATGTCCTGTGATCCCTGGACAGCAGGAGTTAAGAGAGACCAGCCCTGCCCCTGTCCTGCCCCAGCCCTGTCCCGGTTCACTTCCTTATCACTAATGCAGAGTGGTAAGTCTGGAGATCAATCGGGACAGGGAAGTTCACTAGGTCATTACATTTCCCAGTTACAGCTGTAAGATCAGTGAGGCCAGCCCACTGGGGCCTCCAGATGCCTCCCCATTATGTGACCAGGCCCCAGGCCACATTCCAAGGCCCAGAATTACAGATGAGTGGCTAACCTGAACTGGAGGAGGGACTTCCTGCTCCAGGAGTTCCCCACACTAATTAAGTTCTAGGTCTAGAAAGAATAAAAACAAATCAATTCATAGCTGACCTGATTTGCTCAGTAAATGCTGAAGTGGGATAAGATCCTTTTGAATGTATGATGCCTAAAGACTGAGTAAAAGGCAGAGGACTGGGCTGGACTTGGAGGAGTCAGCAAGATCCAGGTTCAAATCCCAACATAGGGACACTTGTTCTGGGGCCCTAGGGGACACTGGTGTGGCTGATCTGCAATGGTGGAGGGGGTTCTGCATTGGAAGTCCCATATGCTGATAAGAACACCGAGGCTGGTTTCCCCAAAGACCACGGAGCCCAGAACCCTGAGGAGCACCACAGCTCAGTGTCCAGGCTCTGCCGGACCACAGATACCATTCGCATCTATGAGGTGACATCACTTCACCATCCACACATGGCAGCCACTGGTGAAGCAAGGTGCCTGTAGGCCTTTGTGGCTGGTCATGTGACCTTCGGCAGGCGCTCTCCCCCCCCCCTCCCCCCGGCCCAGGTATCACTGCAAGGACAAGACTAAGGAATGGAAACAGGCCCACCTACTTTGGACAAGGCTGATCCTCCTGGACTTCCCCCAAGAGATAAGAACAGGGCTGTGGCATGGACAGTTTCTCCCTGTGGAAAACGATCCACTCCCATTTCTCCCATTACCAAGTGCATCCTTTTATGAGACCTTAATTATATCATTTATTCATTTTCCGGTGTTTCTGAGTCACTGTGTAAACTGACTGACCAAACCTGGCATTTGTTTTATCTCTGTTCAGTGTCTGAGGGCATCAGGAGGCATGATGAAGCGGGGCCAAGAGCTCCAGGTGAGGAGGCAGCAACCCTGGGTCCTACCCTTGATTTCCCCCCCTCACTCCAGCCACTGTGACCTTGGGAAATCCCCCAAACCCCTGTCCTCATCCCCCCTCCTCTTCAGGGATCTCCTCTGCTGAAAGGGATACGCTAACACTCCTCTCCACAGGTAGATGTCATGGGGAAGACTCTGGCAACAAAAAGGGTCCAAGTCACTTCATTGACTTGTAACCTCCAGCTGTGAAGTCACTGAAAATCAGTCCCTCAGTCCAGCTTCCTTCCCTATGTGCTGACACTTGCTAGCTGTTCCCAGAAATGAAAATGGACTATTTTCCTGAAAAACTGAAGACGAGTCCTTAGAAAAGGGGCCTGCTCCAAGGAGGAAGCTTCCTCCCCAAATGTCTCTGGATTCTCTCTTCCTGACAGTCAATCCTGTCCAGGCAGGCTCCTTTCCTCAGCTGGACGGGTACCTGCGGCCCTCGTTTCTCAATCTGCCCCAGAAGAGGAGGTGTGCAAAGCTTTGCCTATGGGACGAACTAGGTACCTTGTCCCCAGACCCATGAGAGCTCTGGTGAGCCCCACCCAAGGTCACACATGGAAGTGGCAGAGGCAGGATTGGGACCCAGGCCTTCTGACTCTGGAGTCAGTGTTCTTTTCAGCGTGTCCTTTTGACGAGGATCAATCAG
Source organism: Petaurus breviceps papuanus (assembly GCF_028583685.1). Classification (NCBI taxonomy): domain Eukaryota; kingdom Metazoa; phylum Chordata; class Mammalia; order Diprotodontia; family Petauridae; genus Petaurus; species Petaurus breviceps. The sequence continues at coordinate 76,229,361 of NW_027185761.1, read as the reverse complement.
TCCCAGGACTGTAGACCTGGAAGGAACCTTAGAGGTCACCTTGTGATAGCGCCCTCATTTAACAGATGAGCAGACTGAGGTCCTGACTGGTTAAGGGAATTTACCCAGGTTGCTCAGCCAATCTGAACCTGTCTGTCCTCTGATTCCAAGGTCCACAGACCCTCCCAATAGTCCCCTCTTCCTGGCAGAATGCCCCAAGTTTTCAAAGCAGCGCTGACCTCTGGCCCGGGGCAGGGATCCCTGGTCCCCTCCCAAATCCAAGGTTACTCAGAATGACTAGAAACTCTGCCACCTTCGAGGGTTGAACTTTACCCAAGGGAGAGCTCCCTGCTTGTTCAGTCAGGAAAGTCCTCCTCCCTAATTACTGACAAAGATTATAAAGAATGGTCCCAGAGGCATAGGCTGTATAGCTTACTGACGCCCCGTGAGTACAAGGGAGAGCTATGAGAAAAATTAGTCTGGGAAGTGAACAGCCAGCTAAGACACTGTCATGTCTGAGGATAGATTTGGATCTCTGGGACATAGTTAAGAATAAAGGTAGAACAGATTCCTGGTCAGGGATAAAGCACACCCAACGAAGGCTGCTGAGGATGGACTGGCCAGTCGTCTAGCCTAAGAAAGGATGAGGGAGGGAGAAGCCAGCTACTCACCTGTAAACCAAGCCAATACAGGGGGATCTTTATATTCCATTACTATCACATCACCACAGAGATAAGCTACAATCAAGGATCATCAACATAAGCTGAGACATTTATAAGTTCACAGGTGACAAAACCCAAAGGGGATAAAAACAACCCTGTTCTCAAACGTCTCTGAATGAATGTCCAAGACCTAGGCAGCAAGCCAGGGGAAGCCGCAGACGTTTAATACAAAGAAGCAAATCAAATCTCATGGGTGTGATTGTGACTTAGGGGAGGAGGCCATGACTGTAACAGCTATGGGCAGGGAGACCTTATTTAAATGCAACAATTAGTATTTGGGGAGCCAGAGCAGAGAAGCATGGTGGTCAGCATTAGGGGGCAAGTCAATTAGAAGCCGGCCTCCACATCCCTTCTTGAGCATTTCCAAACCAGCACTGCCACTGGTGCCAGGACCCTCCCCTTGGCGCCCTGGGCTCTGAAAGGTGAGAGAGCTCCATCAGATTTTCTGGGTAAATCACAGCTGTCACAAGCTTGTTCTGTCTAGGGTGTTTCCCAGTTACTCATCTGTTTTTTTCCTTCTGTCAAGGTGGCCTGTAGTACATACACTCCATGTCCCACGTTACATTTGACACCACAAATGTAAAGAGGAAGCAGGGGGTAGCTTGGGAAGTGGATCCCAAATCGGACATTGGGGAAGGATAGAGGAATGATGGGGGACATAAATCACTCAGCAATCCTGTGGAACTCTGTCTCTATTGAAAGCAGATTGCTGGCTCACTTTAATAATAATTTTATCTTCCAAAAGGTGAAGGAACCAATAAGGGGAAAGGCCAGTCTGGCTCTGATCACCACTGACAGGGAAGCACTGTTGACTAGGGGAGGAGTGATGGGAAGCACGGAGACACTGACTGTCCCCTTCCCAGGGCTGGTGACAGAGAAGGAAGGGGAATATTAGCAGAGTCTGCACACAACGGGATTGTGGGAAAGAAGATTTCAAAGGCTTAGAAGAGATGGAATGAAATTAAAATCCTACAGGGGAAGTGGGGGGGGGGGGGGCAGAAAAAAGGGACACTGGAGAATGAAGTTCTGAGGAGGGAAAAGACGATTTGTCCAAAGAGACAAGTAGAGGGGCTCCTAGAACTCACCAACCAACAAAGACTAAAAAACCCAAACCAAACGGGAATAAGATGGAAACAAGCAGATGAAGAAAAGGATGGGCTGATAAAAATAGCCCTGATGGTGCTGATTCTTGGGCAATGTTGGAAGAAAAGGAGGCTCGCACCAGGGCCAGGAGGATCACTGGTACGGAAGATGACAATAGCAGGAAGAAGCTTGAGCCTTACTGTGCTCCCCATTGCTCTGCCAAGGAGAGGGCGGGACCTTTGCACTGCAAATGATGGAAGGAGACGGTGAACAGGGAGGGATACCCAATGAATGGGAGGAGAAGGTGGTAACTCATGAGTCAAGTCACTGGGCCCAGACAAAGCGCTCAGGTTCCGACAGCAGCAGGCACATGCTCCTGAGCCAACCCGCTGCTACTTGAAGGACTGGGAATGGAGAGCAGGACGACATGTTCGGAAAGCGGCCGATGCCTCGCTTTTTCTAAAAAGGGACGAGATCAGAGTCTGTGAATTCCAGGCAGGGAAGCCTGGTGTCAATCGCTGGGAAATGTTGAGAATGGATCATTGAAGAGATAGATACGGAGGGAAAATCTAAAATGGGGAATCGTAATGACCAAGCAGCAGCATAGCTCCACCAAGAATGGACCATGCTGACAAAACCAGGGAGAGAGAGCCTCACCAAAGAAAATACAATTTTTGTAGGTTTTGCACAAACATGTGCAAAGGGGCCAAAGGTCAGAGAGGAGACAGTTAAGTGGGGAGACACTCTTTGTAGTGCTTCAGGGGGAAATGGCTCATTTCTAGCACATAGAAGGGACTGACTCAGATGTAGAAGGAGACTTTGTCTGACTGATAAATAGTAAATGGATAAGAGCAGACAGGTTTTTGTTTTTCTTTTTTTAAATTACATTTTATGTTTATTTTTAGTTTACATCATTTATTTCCACAAGATTCTGAATTACACATTTTCTTCCCATTTTCCCCTACCCACCACCCCAAAACAGCGATTCCACTGTATACCTCCTCCCCCAATCTGCTCTCTCCTATAGCCTCCTCCCACCTCCTGAGCAGTTTTCAAAGGAAGAAATTCAAACTATAAGCAAACTGAGAAAATGGTTCCAATTCAAGCAATTCTGAGGTTCCAGCTTGTGCCCATGAGACTGGAGGAGTTGACCCATGAAAATGATTGACCTTGGAGCCACTCTGGGAAACACAGGCTCACTAAAGCCATTCTGGAGAACAAGGTACAGCTCTGCCCAGCTCCCTAAACAGTGCACACACTTTGGCCCTTATATGCCGTGACTGAAAGAGATTTCTTTTTAAAAAGGAATAAAATGTCCTGTATGCAATATATGTATGCATGTATATGCATATGTATACACACACATATGTATTGTGGTGGCAAAAAACTGGAAGCTAAGGGGATGCCTATTGGGTGGGAAATAGCTCACCAAGGGATGGCACTGGATTGACACAGCAAGATGGTGGAGTCCACGGGTGCTCTTAGAAATGATGAGGGTTTCATTTCAGAGAACCCAGTAAGAGCTACATGAACTGATAGGAGGGGAAAAGGCGGGACAAGGAGAGCACCTTAGACTTAAACAACAATATTGTAAAAATAAACAAGGCCCAAGACTTGAGAAGTCTGAGCAGCGCAGCGCCCAGCCAGGGTTCCTGAGGCTTGATCATGAAGACAGAGGGGTATGGGCCAAATGTGCCCTGTGGGGATTGGTTCTAGCTAGCTATACCTCCTTCTGAATGGAAAAGGAGTAGAAACCCTAACAGTGGTAATCACTGGCTTCCATATGTGTCGAAGGTCTCTAGTAGGCCTCACCTACATTATTAAAGGCGGGGATGCCAAGCTCAAAGGTGACCTGACCAAGGTCACACAGCCACCAAGGGGCTCAGAAAGGATTCAAATCCATTGTTTTGTGACTCCCAAGTCAAGCCTTTTAATCTTTCTGCAGCTTTTCCCGAGGAGGGTAGTGATTTAGCTCTTTTTGCTGAGCTTGAAATATGTTTTCCTTTAAAAAATAAAAAGATTACAGGGTCTTTAGAACAAAGAAACCTAATTCCAGTTATGGTTTTCCAGTCCCTAGGAAGAGATTGGCTGCCTCTCAAGCAATCAATTAGCCAATAAGCCTGTGAGCTGCTGTGGCAATATGAGAATATCACATCTAAGAATTTTCCAAGCAAATCTTCAAAATCTCATTAACAGCATGGCAAGTCTGGACAAGATTGATTCTTTATGTCTCACCTTCTCCCAAGCAGATCTGAACACATCTTTAATGTAGCATCTAATTCAACAGGTTGAAACAAATTCTAGGGACAAGAAAGTCATAATTGGAATTAGTTGTTTTTTTTTTTGTTCCAGATGCCCCATAATCTTTATTTTTTTTTAAGGGAAAACTCCTATTTCTTGCTAGACAGAGGAGCTAAATCACTACCATCCTTTGGCAAAGCTGCAGAAACAAGGCTTCATATGCTCACTCCTCAGAAGCCCTGCCCTTCGACCCAGCCTGGAGCTCCATAGACAAGAGCTTGTGCAGAAGGAATGTGGCAGTGCAGATCGTGGCTGAAGCTGAACATGAGCATGCACTGCATCCCATCCCATCACGGCATTCCAATGGCATGCTCTGTTTCTAAGCAACAGCAATTCTGTGGTCAAACAAACCAACACGATCCTCATCACGTGGCCCAGCCTTGTCTCTGCAGGGAGTGAGTGGGAGGTGGGAGCCCACGGGGCCTGCTCAGAGCTACCACCCTTACAGGCAGGGTCTAAAGAGATGCTTTATCTAATTCTGGGTCTCACTGAAGTAAGAACGTAGTTTGGTACGGTTGTGAAAATCAACCTTAGTTCTCAACAACTGGAAACAAATTTCCAACTGGAGGGAAAGAAAGGCTTGGTAAGACGGTCACTATGTATCCAAACTCTAGAGCTGCCACTCTTCTAATACAGTCACTATGTATCCA
>NW_027185761.1:76206989-76224616 GCF_028583685.1 Petaurus breviceps papuanus | reverse complement strand
TCACTATGTATCCAAACTCTAGAGCTGCCACTCTTCTAATACAGTCATTATGTATCCAAACTCTAGAGCTGCCACTCTTCTAATATCTCAGGCACTAGTAGACATGGACGGTCTCCTCGGAACCATCAGTGATCCCACCAAAGGGTGCACGTGCAGCCAGAAAGGATGAGGGTGGGTCCCAACCTGTCTCTGCCTACAGGGTCTGGACAAGTTCGCTCTGCTTCATGCTCCACCCAAAGGCAGGAGACCCACCCAAGGGGCAGGAGGCACTGTTGTCCTCTGCTGTGGAAACCAACCATGGTTTAGTGACCCCTCCCTCTAGCTAGGAGCCTGCCAGATTTCACTTCCTACATGTAGGAAATGCCGGTGATCCAAGGACAGGTAAAAGACAGTCCCTGCCCCCAGGAGGCTCACAGTCTAATGAGGAAGAACATGCAAAAAGGAGGGAAGGCAAGAGAAAGAAGAGGGATTAGGGAAGACTTCTAGGAGGCTGTATTGGGGCTCAGATCTTCTGGGCCAGAGCTCTATTCCTGGCATGACCCTGCTTCTTCATGGGATGGACTGGGGTCTGGAGACAGGAAGGCCAAATCAGGAGTTTACTGAAATACTGGCTAGTGATGCTGAGTAGGCAGAAAGAGGAGGATGGAGGGGGGAGCTATTCATTTTTTATTTTATTTAATTTTATTAGTTTATTAATTTTTAGCTTTAAACATCCACTTCCCTAAGTTTTCAATTTTCTCCCCCTCCTTCCTCCTTCCTCCCCCAGTCGGCCTGCAATCTGATATTGGCTCTACACATACATTCCTATTAAACACATTTTCACATTAGTCATGTTGCATAGAAGAATTATAATGAATGGGAGAAACCATGAGAAAGAAAAACAAAATCAAACAAATAAACAAAAATAAAACAGTCTGCTTTTCTCTGCATTCAGACTCCACAGTTCTTTTTCGGGATGTGGATGGCATTTTCCATCATGAGTCCTCTGGACTTGTTTTAGGTCCTTGCACTACTGAGAAGGGCTAATGTCTGTCAAAATCAGTCATCGCAGACTGTGGCTGTTACTGTGTACGATGTCCTGGTTCTGCTCCCCTCACTCAGCATCAGTTCATGGAAGTCTTTCCAGGTTTTTCTGAAGCCTGTCAGTTCATCATTTCTCATAGCACAATAGTGTTCCATGACATTCATATACCACAACTTGTTCAGCCATTCCCCAATTGATGGGCATATCCCCAATTTCCAGTTCTTGGCCACCACAGAAAGAGCTTCATGATGGGAGCTATTCTGGAGGGGGATGGACCAATGGTTCTGATAAGCCTGAGAACCAAGCAGGCCAGGGAAGCCACATGAAAATGCACAGCTGGCCACCATTCTCCAAATTATAAAGAGTGGCAGGAGGCCAAAAAAAAAAGAGTCTTCAGAAGAAATGCAAATGTTCAAGGACTATATGAAAAAAGTGCTACAGACCCCGAGGAAGGGAAATCCCAGTGGGAAAAATCGATGTTTCATGGCACATCCAGAAAATGGCAAAAATGGTCAGAAATGTAAACAGTTCATGTAAGAAAGTCTGGAGGAAGACAGACACACTAATTAATATCTAGTGCTGAGATTCTGAACTGGTCCAGTCCTTCCGGAAAACAATTAGGCAAGAAAAATGACTGAGTTGCTGATACCCTTTGGCCCCATGTACCAGACTGAGCCCTCTGCAGAGCCCCAGAAGGCTCAAGACTGGGATCACTTCAATATCCTAGATGTCCTCAGCCTTGGCCCTCCACCCCATCACTGCCCTCTGCCCCGGCTAAGCACACAGTAGGTGTTTAAGAAATGTTAGGGGAACATGCACCTCAAGCCCCATTTTAAAAAAGAGCTCAGTGTTTTCTCCTGGCTGCACAAGCGTGGGACTTTTGACTTCTCTCTCCTCTCATTCTAGGCTCTCCCTTTGGTCCCTCAGACTGGAGGGGGCCTGGGAACTCCAAATTTCCACTGAAGGAGAGCACTCAGCTCAGACAGTTCCTGCTTTTCTCCTAGTTACACTACTTCAGGACATCTCCAATGGCTTTTCCAGAGGCCCTCCCCCCCATTTTCCATCCCTTTTCCTCCCCCCCACCCCTTTCAGCTTCCTTTTGTGTCTTGTTATTACCTCATTAGACTGTACGTGCCTTGAGGGCAGGGAGTGTGTGTGTGTGTGTGTGTGTGCATCCCTAGCTCTTAGCACAGTGGTGCCACAAGATAGGTGTTTAATAAATGTCTATTGAAATGAAATCTACCTCAAGGAGGTCAAATACAAAATGAAAGATCTTTTTTGGGGAAAAAAAAAGATTCCTAATAGCACTTTTAAGCAGCAAGAAAAGGAAGCAAAGGGGCTGGCCACCTATGGGGGTGTGCCCTAACACAGAAAGGTAATATGAATGCACTTGAATATCCAGAACCCTGAAGAAATGATGAGCCTGAAGATGTCAGCGGAACTTGCGAGGCCTCCTCTGACCTGGTTCACAGACAAGCAAGAAGTGTGGAGAGAGCCCTATATGTAATGACTATATGGAAAATACTGGGAAGACCTAAGAATTCATCCCCATGGAAAGAATAATCTTGGCTCCAGGAACCAGGGGCTCAGCATTTTTCCTCTTCCCTACAACAGAGGCTTTCATGGGGGTATATCAGAAAATGACAGGGATGCAGGAAAAAATATAAAAGATATTCAAGAAGCTGAGAATAGTGCTTGCACAAGAATGCTGAGGTGGCCTTGGATGGCAGGGGGCTGGCCCAGGCCTGAATCGTCCCCTTCCCCACCCACCCCCACTCTAGCCGGCTTTGGAGACTTGGGCTGGTGCAGAAATGCAGCTTGCCAGGAGAGCATCTGTTTCCCTGATAAGTACTGCAGAGCCAAAGAAACCACCAGTGATGCTGCATTCTACAGCAGGGTCTTGTGGCCTATTTTGAGCCATGGACCCTGGAGTAGGCAGCCTGGTAAAGTCCAGGGACAGGGACCCTTCCTCGGAATCAGGTTTAAATAATTGAAGGAAATGCTAAGTTTCCTAAAGTAGTTGGTGAAAATAAGGATGTCATTTTTTTTTTTCCATCCATGGCCCCTCAAAACCTGCCTAGCAAGGCCCCTAGGTTAAGAACCTCTGTTCTGGAGTGAAGAAATTAATTCACTTTTAAAACAGTTATCCAATTAAACATGGATCGCTATTAATTCTATGCACAAACTTACCCATAGACACATTTCCAAACATTCTTACCCCAATAGTTCCAAAGTAATTTCATTTTTAGGGTGTAACCCTGTAGGGTTGAGGTCATTACCTGAATAATTTCACTCCAAAAACTTGTTCTATGACTGAATCAACAGAATAATTGCCTCAACCTATGAATTTCCTCCCTCTGGGGAAGCTGGGACCTGAAAGCCTTTACCATGACAACAATAATACCAATGAAATTTCTATGTCATTTTGTGTGTAGAGTCTCATTGAATGTTACAATAAACCTGAGAGGGGGGAACTATACCCATTTTACAGATGAGAACATGAGAAGAGAGAATGTTCAGTGACTCACCTAGGGCCGCACCACTAGCGTGTAGGTCAGAAGTGGGATTGGAAGCCAGGGCTACCTGACTACAAGTCCAATCTTCCATTTCCTTGGCTGCCTTCTCCCCATTCTTTCATGGGGTGCTCTAGCCTGCTGATTGGACCAGAAGAGGAGGTCCCTTTGGTCGCTTGGACTGAAGAGGGCTCAGGACTTTAGGCCCATGTTGGTTCAGACAATGCACTAAGCTGCTTCTCAGCTGCTTCTCTCCTCTCAGACACCCCATCCAGGCTCGGTCAGTTTTATCCCTCTGATAGCCTCTCAGGAACATTCTGTAAGAACCTGGGAGCGGAGGCGAAGCCCTCTGAACAGGCTTTCCCTTAGGAGAGGACCCCAAGGGAGTTCCTGAGTGGGAGAGAGGGAGGAGGGAACATTTTCCAAAGGGGATGCTAATGTTCCGCCCTTCCTACCTAGAATTCAGTAATGCCACATCTGGGGCTTCTATTGACTCTCCCCAGGGTAGGGGTCCAGGTCAGGCCAGAGGCAGAGGCCAAGAGCCATCATTCTTCAGCAAGAAGGGGCCGGGGAGCTGGGAGCATCATTAAAAGCAACAGAGTGACTTCTTGTAAGGTAGACAAAGACCACTATCAAGCTGGGAGGCCAAGCCACTGGTATGGTTCATCAGTATGGGGGTGTCCTTGCCACTGTGGTCCAGGCTCGAGACAGTATCTACATAGATGAGCCCCAGAGCTGCATCCACATGGAAAGTCTTTTGAGCTCCAGCTTTGGGGACTAACTCTGCCATCTGGGCTTTGAAAAAAACGACCTTCAGCTGTGGACAGTTCCCCACTGCCACCAGTTCCTGCAAAGAAAACAGAAGGATGTGCCCAGGCTGGGTGGGTCATTTGTACCCTTGCTCTGGAATGTCGGCTACTTCCTGTTGCCCATATCTAGCCAAGGGACAACATCTGGAGGGGGCATTTCTGAGAGCCCGATTTGGGGCAGTGCTGCCTGGCCCCTGGTGGGAAAATATCTGGGCCTGAAGGCATTTACTGATTTGTACCAACTCATCATTTACTTCATGAGATGTTACTTCAAACTGGATTCCCTTTGACTCTAACAAGAAGTAATAGAGTTCTTGTGTCAGTGAGGCTGGGAGGGAAAACTCTGGGGTCTTTTTGCAAGTGTTTGTTTATTGAAGCTGTCTGGGGCCACTGGGCAGCACACTTCTGAAAGACTAAAGGAGAAAGAGGCAGGCAGGGTCCTGGTGCCAGGGGAGCCCCAGCTGGCTGCTCAGGGCATAGGGAGTTTGGGAATGAGGAGAGGCTCCAGGCCATGGCATCCAAGGGCCTGGCTCTATGTTCTCCTTGTTCCATATGTTGGCTCTGACCCTCCCTGGTTTTCTGCTTCCTCCAGTTGTAAAAGATGGGGGTGAGGCAGCTCCTCTAATGTCTGACGACTTCTGTCTTGTCTGCTCAGTGTCATGCTGACTGCCTTGATCCAAGACCAATCAGTGCCTCTAGGCTCAGTGAAAGCTCTTTACCTGCTCAGGCCATCTGAGAGGCTGCTCTCCATTGGAGGAAAGGCCACAAACACCCCCAAGGGAGCCTACCCAAAACTTCACACATTCCTTATAAATCTGAGAGTAGTCTGGAGGCTTGTGTGCACTCACAAATATCCAGGCAACAGGTTTTCTCCCCCAGGAAGGATGGGGACGGAGAAGGTGCAGTGTTGGGATTGGGGCACAATATTAATGTCTGAAAACAGTGCTGCTGCCACCACCCAAAGGGCAGGGTCAGAGGGGCTTCTGCTCAGATACCTGAGATGCTTGGGTCCCCCATCCCTGGAATCATAAAGGCGGAAGAGATTCCCAAGGTCAACATGCCAACCCCCCAGGCTCTCCTAGTAGGAAAAGGGACTGACTTGAGCAGACATTTGGTTAAGAAATGCTTGCTGCCTGACGATTATGTTTACTCCACTGGGGGAGGGGGGAAGGCAGGGAGCACTTAATGGTCACACCTTGTCATGGAGGTTTTCCTACCACCAGGAACTGACTTCTTGAATGGATTTCACTCTCCCTTCAATGGCGAGAAGCCATGCATTATTACATCGCATGGGTTGTTTTTTTTTTCTTCCAGATTCTTCCAGTAGACGTCTAGAGTTTAACGAGAAGTTTTGGCTCCGATACAAACAGTGATGGAAAACATATGAGCAATGAGAAGCCTTAATCTCACTCCTCAGCACTAAGATGGGATAATCTGGAGAAGCCATTTATTCCAGTGTCAGCCAGAGTGCCAGCTGCACCGGGAGTGCTGGGGGCAGGCACCTCCGGGGTCCAGGGCATCTCCGCATCTCCTCTCTTCAGAGAGCGGGACAAGGCTGACATTCTCCTGACCTTACCCTTGGTGTGTGCTGGAAAACTACACTGTCAGGATCGCTCTCGTCTTAAAAGGTAGGTTTTCTGGGTGTCTGACTTCCTCGGTCTGTCTTCTGCAGACAGATAGCAGAATGTTAGAAAGAGTTTGTTTTTCATGATGATAAGGGGATGTTGACATAAGAAAAATTACATTGGCTTGGGAACATGATCCCAAGATAAGAAATGAATCTGCTCGGTCTCTTTTTGTCCGTCATGGTGATTAAGACAAAAACCACCACAAACTATTGGAGTTTTAAAAAATCAACAAATCTCCCCAAAGGGAAAAGCTTTTCTTTACATGTTTATGATTTACAGAAAAGTATAAAAGTTCATCTCTTTCTAGCCTCGTAGACACAAGATCATTTACTTCTAAACAGGTTAACCATGAATTCAACATTACTGAGTTTTTGTATCTTACCATAAAAATGACTATAGCTGATTTCTAAAATTAATAGAAAATCCACGAGAAGATGTTTGCTTTCAATGCCTTTGCACCTTAACGTCATGTGTGCTGATTAATGAAAGAAGAATGGGAGAGAGATCTCGGTGCCCCCACGTCTGTCTTGTTTCTCTACATGGGAAACTGAAATACTGGGACTGATTTTGACAAGTTCTGAACAGCTGACCTCCAGTCTGTGGTAGAATCTAAGTTTTTTTTTCATGTCATAAAGGGGCAAAAGGAACTATGAAAACTCAGTCCCACTTTGCTCACAGAGAGAACCTCTCGGTAGCTGCTCAGCCCCAAGCAGACAAGGCTGGGATCTCTCTTGTAAAATCAACATGGGTCTTTACCAGTTGTCATGATAAACATGATGATGTCCCTCACCCATAGCAGGGAGACAGATACAGAAAGGCATGGCCGTGATTCAGTGCTGGAATGGAGCGCCCAGTGCCCTAAGCGAAGCGTGCATCTCTCCTGGGAATCCACAGAACAGGGGCCACGGGCTGCAGCCTTGGCTCAGGGCCACCTACATTGGAATGTTGGGAGCTGGATGGCGTTTTGTTCTTGTTTAAGGGCTACTGACTCGGGGGAAAAAACCAAGCACAGGCACCTAATACACAAGCTTCTTTGTTTACTTAGACATAGAGCTGTTCCATTCACCTGCCTTTAAAACAAGGACCAGGGCATTCTATTTGGTAGATATGAAACATGATGCAAACTGGAGGAAGACAGAATGAAGAGGAGAAGGGAAGCGTGGCTTGGGGAAATGGCCTCTGCCAGAGTTCAGAACAGTCCGATTTCTGCTGGGAAATCACTGCTCAAACTGCCAAGCTTATTCTTGAAAAAGACCTTTACTCATAGAATTCTAAAATGTTGCACATATATGTAAGGTCAGTTTTTAGAAATTTAGAAATCTGCCTGTCAGATTCAGAATGTCAAAACAGGAATAAATTAAAAAATGCCTTATTTTTGTGTAGTGGGCAGGGAGCTGACCTCAAAGCTGGCTGTATGACCTTGGGAAAGTTAATGACCCTCTCCCTGCTGAAGGCAATTCTCTGGGACTCTGGGGGTTGCAGAGGAGCCAACTGGCTCTGGCAGAGTCTCCTCACCTGGGAGCTCTCCATAGAATGCCGTGCTCAGGCCACTTTCTGGCCCTGGTTCTTGGGATACAGGGTCGGTCTCACTGAACATTTATTTCATTGATCTGACTCTTCTTTTTCAAACAAAAGCCCACTCTGAATTAGCCCTGGTGTGGTGAGGGGAAGAGCTGCTGCTTTAAATGGGCTGGCTGCAGGCTCTCTGGCCCCAGGGGTGGAGGGTTCAGCTGGACCAGGGGCTCTTCAGCTCCCTTGCAGAGGCTGCAGAGTCCAAGAAATTAAGGATTTAATAGACATGTGGTAGTAAAACACCACAGGACCTTAGTGATAATGATGGCTAACATGGGCAGGGGGCTGAGACACGCCAAGCTCTTCACACACAGGGCTCGGGTCCTCATAACAACTCTATCGGGTAGGTGCTATCATGACACCCATTAGAGAAGAGGGAACAAGCCCAGAGACATTAAGTAACCTGCTTACAGCCACAGAGCTGCTGAGTATCTTAGGCAGGATTCAAATTCGGGTCTTCCTGACTCTGGGTCCTGCTTCGTGACTGTGGGAAAGACCAGAGACACTGGAAGGATGCTCTGGGGCCCCGGAAGGAATCCTAATGGGAAGATGACTTTTTCAGGACCTGGTCTCTGCAGATCCAGGCACAGGGAGAGAACATAAGAGAGGGGCTGCAGGGCTCGCTGGGAAGGGCCCACTGGGCCAAAGCAGAATGTGGCCAAACAAGCCGACGCAATTCGCCAGTGCCCAGAGCAGGCTCTTCTTCATCCTCGTGGCTGGGAAAGCTTCCCTGGCATCAGGCATGCCAGGAGGAGGTCCTTTCCACAAGGATCTCCGATCCTGGGACAGAATGCACAAGGCACCGTCAGCCAGAGCTGAGCGTGAGTCCTGCTTTAAACATTTCCTAGCGGTGTGACCCAAGTCACTTAGCATCTGTCGGCCTCAGTTTCCTTACCTGTAAAATAGGGATTGGTCTCCCAGGGTTGCCTCGAAGATCAGATGACATACTTGTAAAGCACTTTGCAAACCTTAAAGGGTTTTATAAACACTATCATCCTCACTCTCAGTCAGAGGAGGGGAAACCGATTCACTTTTGGGAATAGGAGAGAAACAAGGTAAGACAGAGAGAGCCTCCATGGCACTGCTGGGATTTGAACCCAAGTCTTTTGACTCTAAATATCCACCACAAGGAAACCCAACCCTCCAAAAACCAAACAAGGGCTCTCTGTCCAGCTCTTTAAGACCCACTGATCCCCCCTCCCTAGCACAAAGCTCCCATATCCCACTGGGGAGGGAGTAAGCATTTATGAATCACCTCCTATGAGGCCAGTACTGCACTGACAGGCCCCTGACTGGAAAGGCCTTGAGGCTGCCAAAGGACCTGGGGGCTCCTAGGGGAAAGCCCAGGAGGCTCACAAGGAGAAGCTCTGACGCCCTGCAAAACAGCCTGGATGAAGTGGTTTAGTAACTCGCACCCTCATCCACAAGAGCTAGGCCACACGACACAGCCCTTCTTATCTCCGGGGGTTGGAATCACCTTTCTTCAAGGCTCATTTGTGAAATCTGGCCCATCCTGGCCTGCCTTTCCCTGAAAGCACTAATTATCTTGGAGTCATCTCTCTGTGGATGTGCTGCACACCCCCACACATGCCTACCCCCCGCCCCGCCTCCAGTCACTCACACCCATGCCCCCACCCAACACACCTGCCCCTATCTATATATATCCCATCCCCCACCCTCACACTTATACACCGCTTCCCCCAAAAAAACCAGAAGCTCCCAGCTGGCCAGGACTGGTTATTTTTTTCCTTTCAATCTTTCGGGTCTGCCACCATTACAAAGTGCTTTGCACACAGTAAATAATTAATATTTGTTGAAATGAATGTAGTAGACCCATGGGCACACCCCTGGTTCTGTCCTCAAAAATGGCTTAGAAAAAGAGGAGCTAATCTTGGTTAATCGCACAGGGTGGATGATGGAGCAGAATCACAGAATACTGGACAGAAGAGATCTTTGGGGTCATGGAAGCCGGGCTCCTCCTTTATATGGGGGAGAAGAGTGAGGCCTGGAGAGGGGGAGGGGGCTGCTTCAAGTCACCAGGAGTTAACGACAAAGTAAGAGCAGGGGGAGCTGGGAGTCACCTACCCTGGCCAGGGGGAAGGGAGGGAGGGAAGAAGGGAGGGAGGAAGGGAGGGAGGAAGGAAAGAAGGGAGGGAGGAAGGAAGGAAGGGAGGGAGAAGGGAAGGAAGGAAAGAAGGGAGGGGCATTCATTATGCACCTACTGCATGCCAAACACTGGCCTGAGCACATATGCAGAAGTGACCTGAGCCCCTGCCCTCAACAAGCTTCTACAGGAAGAGGGGAAACACCATTCATGGGGACCCAAAAGCAGGGGTGCTGCTGGGAGAGGCTGGGCATGCTACCTGCAAGGACACTCCATCTGGGGGCAGTGTCACTCTCTTCCAGGCCTGGCCAAAAGCCCACTTTGGGCAGGAAGCCTTTCCCAGGCCTCCTCCATCTCAGGCCATCCCTCTGAGCAGGCCCCAGTTATGCTGCCCCCAGCTCATCTGTCCATAGGTGTTTGCATGGCTTTTCCCCCATGAGACTGGGGGCTCCTCAAGGGAAGGGCCTCTGACCTATCTTAGAACGGTGCCTCACACAGCAGGTCTGTAATCAGTGTTAGCTGACTTTTGGCCCAGAGCAGGAGAGTGAGGGAGGGTCACAGGAAGCCCAGTCTGGTGTGTGTGTGTGTGTGTGTGTGTGCGCGCGCGCACACATGTGTATGTGTGTGTGCGTGAGCATGTGCATGTGTGAGAGTGAGTATGTGTGCATGTGTGTGTGATGAGGGATGGCTGGACAGGAGCATAGACTAAACCACCAGCCCCTCTGGGCCTCAGTTTCCCCATGTGGACTAACTAAGGTGCCCAGCTGCTCCCATCTGGACTTTACCATCATGCTCCCCGCCTCGTCCCCCCTTCCCCCCTTAAGGGCACAGCCTTTTCCTTTTTTTTCTTCCTTAAATTCCTCGCAATCAGCACCTTGTCTGGCACACAGTCGATGCTTCACAGATGTTCACTGATTGACTGACTGATCAAAGGCAGGATTTCCTCTCTGCTATGGAGGTGACCCTATGTTCTCAAAGACAATGCCAGCAGTGTGCAGGCTCTCAGAGCTTCTCCTGGGCTGGCCAGGGTGGCCCCAGGAGCCGAGAGGTGCTGCGCCTGGGTGGCTGAGGACTAAGGGGTGGAGACCCTCCCTCTCCACTTACTAGACTCTCTGATGCTTGGGGACTTCAGTGCCAAGAGGGGAAGAGGAGGGAAGGGGAGAGAGTCATGAGGAAGTCGAGTTCAGGAGGAAGGAATCAGGGAGGCCAAAGACATGTGGATTGTGCGGAAGCAGTCACTTCCTTTAAAAAGCAAATGGGCTGGTGCTGGCCACTGAAAATACCAAGTAACAACATGGAAAAGACGTTTTTAACAGAGGAAAATACTCATCCTGGACGTGGGAGGATCCTTGGGTCGGCTGTTTGATTTGCTGTCAAACCATTGACTCATCAGAGCTAAGAATGAAATCTTTAATAACCCAGAAGAAAGATCAGTAATGAGAAAACTACATGCCACACAATTAAAAAGACTTAACTACAAACGAGATAAACACGTTACAGAAAATCTAACGGTGGGAAATGGACACCAGAAGAGGTATTGACACTGATTGTGGCCACTTACACCAGAAGCTGAACCCGAGCAAATCGGTAGTTCTACCACGGCGACCACAAGAGCCCAGAAATCGTCTCACCCATTAACGTCTGGGTGGAGAGAGATGATGGCCAAAGCGGCATCGAGCTGGGGCGTAAGCTCGTCTGGAAAGTCCTTCGGAGAAGGAGGACTGAAGACCAGGAGCAGGACAGTCTCATAACGCAGAGAGGAGGTCATGCCCCGGTCACTCAAGGGAGAAAACAGAAAAGACTGGCGTGCAGCATCACTGCAAGAAGCTGTTTTCTCCATCCAGGATCTGGACGCCAATCTCCCAGCCCCTGAGGCGCTCAGGAAGGAAGCAGAAAGGGGAAGAAGCTGAGAGACTGGGAGCACCCACATGTGAGGCACCTGCTGAATGAAATGGCTCCCCTCCCACCACACAAACCCTCCCGAGAGGCCTGGAGGAGAAACGTAGGAGGGAACAGGCAGGTGTCCAAAGGTTTTCAACAATGGACCGATGAAAGATGCAGAAAACACAAGATCCCAGTGGGGGAAGGGAACAAGCACTTATTAAGCACCTACTATATACAGGCACTTTGCTAAGCTCTCACTGTGGCAACTGTTTGTTGATGATGAAAATAGTATTTGATTGGGTAGAACAAAACACTGCCTTATGGGCTCTTTTCAGTAAGCAAGGCATCTCTCACCCAAAATCAAGGTCACCCAGGCTTCCTCGAAGGACGTGATGGTAGTAATTCAATCGTCCACTCAGGGACACTCCTGAGCAGGAGGTGAGGCATAATGCTGGGAGGTGTGTGCTTTCCCCACGGTGAAGGGCCAAGTCTAGGTCAAGGGGCATTCCCTGTGCGGGGGGGACTGCCGGCTGTGCTGATGCAGAGCCTCCTGGGAGGGATCTGTCATCACTCAGAGGAGGGTAACAACCATCCACACAGAAATGACCACATGGATGAACAGCGATAAGTGCCTGGATGTCAACACCCAACAGAGATCATATAGCAGTGAGTGTATCTGGGGCAGACAGGGCAGAGAGACAGTGAGCCGGGCCCAGAGAAGAAATGGAGGAGGAGAGGGGGCTAGGTCACATCAAGGGAACTGCAAAGTACTTTGACTGACCCCAAGCTTCCGCCCACCTTTGCCATTGCCCCAAAGTACTGAAGATGAACTTAATGTCTGGCAGATACAGGCTTCTGACCCCTTTAGGGATTTAGTCAGCATGGAAGGTAACCTGTTCTGGTAGAGGAAGGGTCCTCATCCAGGAGTTCCCAATATCAATGAAATCACAGGTCTGGTTCCTATTCCTATCCTCTATTATATGAACCTCCCCTCCTCTGGTTCTACAGCCTTCCCTTCCCTATGCTGATAGCCTCTCCTTTATTCCACCTTCATCTTGTTCACAGTTGTGACCGCAGTTTTCTTCCCCCAACCTTTCTTCTCCACCCTCTGAAGATGCCACTGAAGTTTCTTGTGCCCAGCTCTCCCAAGCCACCACTAAGGTCGTTTGCTGGCCGCCTGCCAAGGAACAGTCCCTATACTCCTTGGGAAGGGGTGCTGGCAGCAGGGGGTGCCTGGGGCTTCCTGGGCTATCACACTTTGGGTTCCGTAATGTTCTTGGTACTCTGCTGGGGGGACGTGATGAAATCAGTGAAGGTCTGAGGGCTGCTGAGGAGCACAATGGCAAATCAGAGCACCGCCAGATTAGAACGAGGACTCTACAATCCAGACAAGGGACACAGAGATGAACTTCCAACCTTCTGGTGCCAAGGGGCAGCTGTGGGCCAGAAGCCACACCATAAATGGGCAGCTTCTCCATCCCCAGCCTCCTGGTAGGCCACTCCAGAGAGGGGCTTGGGAGCCTCCTGGGAGGTCCCTAGGTGTCTGGGGACCACCTCTCCCTCCCCAAGTATACTGGAGAACTTAGGCACCATGGATACTTGTGATGGGTCAAAACTACATTTTACAGCACGATTTATTGGTGAGAAGGCACAGCTTCAAGCAGCCTCCTTGCACACAGATAAATAACAAGATAGGCCTATAAGGTAGAAAAAGCCTACTTTGTGCACAGTGAGTAGAGAGACAAGGACCTCTGGCCATACGCATTTCCCATCAATGTTTCTCACCTCTGCTCCATGCTGCAGGGAGAAGAGAGGATTTGGGGGCCAGGGGTGGGGAAAGGTGGCCCTGCTGTGTGTGGGTGACAGTCCAGAGAATGGGGGGCAGGGCTGGATGACCCAAATATGCTGTAAGCTGGCAGGTTTAGAGGTGAACCAGGCTGAGAACCTAAGGAAGGAAGCAGGGGCGGAAGCCAGGGTCCGGGCCGAGGAGTGAACAAAGGCTGGGTGGGCAGGTGGCGGTGCCACTCTGGACATCGAGGCTATGACCCCCTTGCCCTTTTCCATCTCATTGCAGGTCGGGCACCTTCTCTGAGAAGACATGAAGGAATTCGTGCTTCTCCTGCTGCTGGCCTTGGGCGCTGCCAAGCCCCTCTCCAGCCCCTCCTATCTGTCCCTGAAGAGCATGATGCTTAAAGACATGGAGGCCGACGACGATGATGAAGATGACGATGACGATGACAATTCTCTTTTCCCAACGAGGCAGCCCATCATGCCCTTCTTCCCTTTCGATCTCTTTCCATCCTGTCCCTTTGGCTGCCAGTGCTACTCAAGGGTGGTCCACTGCTCCGACCTAGGTAAGTGCCCTGCCTCACGCCCTCGTGCCTCCCCCAGCCCTGAGCGCCTTCCAAATGCGCGGCCCAGGGGCATCTCAGATGCCATCTCCACCCTTGGCACATGTGTGGTGGACTGTGAGCTGGGCAGGCAAAGACGGGCTGGCTTTCGTCAGATGCCTGGTGTCCACGTGGAGACACTGAATGATCCTTTGTGGCACTGAGAAACATTCCCAAGTTCAAATGTTAAACTGGGGGCAAAGGTACAAGGACTTTAGAACCCGACAAAGAATTTTCCAATTGCTTTGCTGTGGTTGAATTTTGCTAGGAATTCAATATTTCTCTTATTATTTCCCCTACTATGTGGGGCGGCTAGGTGGCACAGTGAATAGAGCACTGGCCCTGGAGTTGGGAGGATCTGAGTTCAGATTCAGCCTCAGACACTTAACACTTACTAGCTGTGTGACCTTGGGCAAGTCACTTAACCCCAACTGCCTCCCCTTCCCCTCTCCCTTCCCCCCAAAAAAGCCCATTACATGCTAGCAGTACACTATGGGTGGGGACAGGAAAATGAGCCTTGAGGCCACACCAAAAAATCTTACCAGGCTAAAAAGGAGGGGAGAATATGCACATTACATTCTATGTACATCAGCCCATCAACAAGCATCTGGTGCCTTTGGAAGGAGAGAGCTGGCCTGAGAGGTCAATGAGTGAAGGAACAGCTGGAGGCCTCATCCACATGCTCCTCATTCTAGAGATTTTGCTGTGAAAGGGAGGAGCAAGGTGAGGAAGGTGGGAAGGTGGTGTCAGGACGATGTAGGATGTCTGCAGGTGAAGGGGAGGGAGAGATTGAAGCTACACTAGAGACTCGGGGACCCACAGGAGTCTGGGAGTGCCAGGGCGAGGGGCCAGAGGTCGAGGTGCTGTCCTGGCCCCCAGGGGCTCTGTCAGCAGCACAGGCAGCCACCATCACACCTTTCCCCATCATTCTCCAATCCCATTTGTCCTTCAGTACCAAATTCAAATCACTCCTCCATGAGCTTTCCTCGGTCTCAGCCTCCCACTCACGTGGCCCCTGCCTAGTCCCTGCCTCCCCCAGGTAGCTTTGATCTGCTGCCTGATCCTGCAGCCTGAGGAAGCCTTTCTCTCTGTCCTGGCTTGCTTCACCACAGACTGTCAGGGAAAGGGTGTCCTTGGGTTTTCCATAAGTTTGGGGCTGAGGAGGGCTGCTGACAGTGAGGAGGGCACTTCCTGGGCTCAGTGACCATCCCTTGCCCCCTCGTCCCTCGAGGCTGCTCTTCTCCTCAGGTCCCCCCAGCTCCATCCTCCCCACCAGACTCTCTGGGGCTTGAGAGGACTCCCTTGCATCCCTCGGACTGTGAAGCCTGTGCCCCTACGGTCCTCCTTTCTGGAATCCCACGAAGCCTGGCTCCAGTCCCCTCCTTGCCACCATCGCAAGGTTCCTGGCTCTCGACTGAGCCTAGGACATCTATTAGGAGATGCTTGACTTATTTTGCCAGTGAGGGCGCTGACTTCCTGGTGCCTTATTCAGAATTCACCAGATGCCTCAGAGCTTGAGGAAGAGCCCAAGGCCGCTCCTTGGTAGTGGTTCTTGGGAACAGAGCGTGTCTAGCTGACAATTTCTGGGTGTCTTCGTGGCTGGATGGATGAGGCAGAAGGATCCGTGCATCCACAGCGCAGGGCCTGGAAAGCCCGCAAGTGAGTGCACCCTCCCTTGGATGTGGATGAGCAGGAGGCTTGGTGTCATTTCGAGGGGAACTTTTTCTAGATATAAACTGCTGTTCAGAGGTTCCAGACCTGAGTGTCAAAATAGAGCCTGGAGCCTGTGGTGCATCCTGGTCGGGTTAGAAGCCACAGGGGTACGCCAGACACTTCGAGGCTCGCCAGGCCTCCAGGATCACGGCATTGACAGCCCCGCTTCCAGGGGAGGGCCCTGAGACCAGACTGCGGGAAGGCCTAGCCGCACCTGAAACGAGCAGGGACTGAGTGAGGGGACCGCAGCGGTCCCAAATCCAAAGCCCAGTCTGGCTCTGGGGTTTCTGAGCAGGGGACAGCCAGGGTCAGGCCTGGACAAGATTCCCCCACCAGATCATGAGGGATGGATGGGAGAGGAGAAGAAGGAGACTCTAGCTGTCCAGGCACCAAGGGCCTGGTGAGGGGAGCAGCCCTGGCCCTAGCAGAGAGCCTGGCGGAGTCTAGCCAGCGGCGGCCCTGGCCAGTACTCACTGACCCAACACCTGGGTTGTGCAAACAGCTCAGCCTCTGCAAAGTGCTTCACAGACCTGGTCTCATTCGATCCTCACAACAGCCTTGGGAGGATTGTTAATGACTTGTTCACAGTCACCCAAGTGGTAACTGCTTGAGGCAAAATCTGAACTCGGGTCTCCTTGGTGCCAAGTCTAGGGCTCTATCCACTACGCCAGGACGCCTCCCACTTGCTTTCTTCACAACAGTCCTCTGAAGGAGGTGGTCTACGCTTTATTGTGCCCATTTTACAGATAAGAAGCTCACAGAGCTTATGAATGTCAGAGACAGGACGTAGACCAGCTCTCCTCTTGAGGATGACCCCCAGGTTCTAAGCCTGGGGGACAGGAGGGTGCCAGTACTCCCAACAGAAACAGGGACGTCTGGAAGTGGAAGGTTTAGCAGGGAGGCAGGCAGCTAAGGGGTTGGGGTCAGGTCAGCACCACTGGAGGTGGGAAGCGTCTGCCTCGTGATGGTGACTGAAGCCGAGGTAACAGATCGTGGCCCCCCTGGAGAGCTACTTCCTAGCTACGTCCTGCCCCGCCTCAGCTCTTCTCCTAAGGACTCAGCACTGTGCCCGGCACACAGCAGGGTTCTTGAAATGCTCTGGCCTTACCCCACTGATCCCGTCAGACTCATCCCCCAACATGCCGTGGCCACTGGTCCTTCTCCCTTTGCTCAGGGACTTTGGGTCTGAATTCCTTCTGCCCCTCTTCTCTGCCCAGGCCGAGCTCCCGGGTCACCTCCATCCCAAGTCTTTGCCTTCACTTCAACCCACACTAACCTTTCCCTTCTTTGTATCTGCCCTGGCCCAGTTACCAGTGATAACCATGTGGGCTCTAGGCACCCAGTCAAGGAGCAATTAATTTCACCAAATATTTTTTTAAGCTGCTGCCAAGGGGCAGAGTTCTGTGCTTGCTGTGGGGAGCACCAAGGCACACCTAAGGAAAAGGACGCTGCCCACTCGAACAACCAAGAACTCTACAGCCGTCCTAATGCCCTCGCAGCCTTTCCACAAAAGGAGCCCAGTCTGCCCAGCCTCTCCACAGGGCATCTCTGTGTGTGCTTCCTCCCCACTGAAGCAGGAGGATACAAAGCAGGGCAACAGCCCAGGATGGAAAGGAGGGGCAGAGGCCATACCTGCCAGCAGCAGGCGCCCAGGGCCTGCTTCCTGGGGCTGAAAGTTATTTTATTAGGACTTGGAGGTTTTATGCCTTTTTTTTCCCCCAAAGAGTGACTCCCCAGGGAAGCTACTAACAATGTATCTTTTTTGGTTAATGTACAAATGCTAAGTATGGGATGATTTAGTTTTTAAATGTATGGCTGTACTTAGAGAAAAGTATCTCATTTTCATAGAAGCTATGAGAATCTCAAGTGGGGAAAGGGAGAAGGGATGAAATTGAACCACACAAAAGTATGTATGTATGCATGTGACAAGGTGTGTGACAGTAACAATGTGTGTGCATGTGTGATAATGTGTGTGATAATGTATGTGGGT
>NW_027185761.1:76205590-76206979 GCF_028583685.1 Petaurus breviceps papuanus | reverse complement strand
GTGTGACTGTGTGTGAAAGTGTGTATGTGACTGTGTGTGAGACAGTGTGTGTGACAATGTATGTATGTATGTGTGTGACAGTATGTGTGATAATGTGTGTGCGTGCACATGTGACTGTGTGAGACAGTGTGTGTGCGTGTGACAATGTATGTGTGTGTGACAGTATGTGTGATAATGTGTGTGTGATAATGTATGTGGGTGCACGTGTGACTGTGTGTGAAAGTGTATGTGACTGTGTGTGAGACAGTGTGTGCGTGCACATGTGACTGTGTGTGAGACTGTGTGTGCATGTATGTGACAGTGTGTGATTGTGTGCGTTTGTGTGTGACAATGCATGATAGTGTGTGATAATGTGTGCATGCACATGTGTCTGTGTGTGAGCATGTGACAATGTGTATGCATGTGTGTGACTGTGTGTTTGTATGTGCATGTGTGATAGTGTGTGTGCGCGTGCATGTGTGACTGTGTGTGAGATAGTGTGTGTGTATTAGGATGAGGCCATTGCTAATGGACCATGACAGACAAGACATTCCAGGCCCCCCACATTCATAGCCAGGACCCCCAGACACCCTCGAGGCATGACCTGACTTAGTTTAACCAGAGGGAGCAGCAGGAGTGGGTCTCTGGATCCCCACCCAGCTATAGCTTGGCCCCAGGGACCAGGCATTGATGCCACCTGTTAAGACTGGCCCTTAAAGCACCAGCAAAGAGCTGGGCAGAGCCCTGGCCACACCCATTCAATGAACACAGATAACGCTGTGTATCTATGGCCAGTGGTGACGCCTGTCTAAGAAAGGCCCCTTCCCCCGGCAGATGCCAGTCTGGCTTTGGGTAGCATGAGTGGTCCTTAGACCCAGGCACAGTGGGCTCTGGGTGGCTCCAGCGGTGCCTTCGAGGCTCTGAGGCCCCCTCTGTGATGGGAAGAGGAGCAAGGATGGGATGCTAGGGACTGAGCGCTATGACACAGCATGGGGGATGGGGGGGGGGGGACCAGGGGGGGGGCGAGGGGGGGGGGGGGGGGTGGGTTCTGTCTTTCTCCTGGTGGTTCTCTACCATGTGACTCATTTGTCTTTCTGTCTATTGCTTAGGTTTGACATCGATCCCAAACAACATCCCATTTGATACAAGGCTGATAGACCTTCAAAACAATAAGATCAAGGAGATCAAAGAGAATGACTTTAAAGGACTCACTTCCCTTTATGTAAGACTCTCCCTCCTTAGCTATAAGGTGTTTAATTGAATATGCACATGTGTGTGATGGGATAATGTTTTATTTCAGCCAGCCAGCTAGCCATCCAAGCACCCATCCATCCATCCATCAACCCATTTATCCACTCAACAATAAATCCATCCATCCATCCATCCATCCATCCATCCATCCATCCATCC
>NW_027185761.1:76202430-76205580 GCF_028583685.1 Petaurus breviceps papuanus | reverse complement strand
ATCCATCCATCCATCCATCCATCCATCCATCCATCCATCCATCCCTCCACATGCACACACACCCTTCTTAGAGTTTTAAGTAGAGCACTCTTCATCAGTGGTTCATTTAGGTCACTGATATCCATGGATAACACAGTGACTTCACAACAGAGAGCCCTAGACCAAAAGGAACACCTCTTTCCCATTATTTCCCAGACGATGGCCACACGGCATATCTAGAGAATGGAGACCCCCCACCCCCTCACCCCTTCAGGAAGCTCAGGCCACATCGGGAAAGCTCTCACTGGCAAGGTGTTCCCTAATTCCTAATTTGTATGTTTGTAACACTCCCCTCCCCCTCAATTCTGCCCTCTGGGGCCAGACAGAGCCCTCAGATCCCTCTTCTACTGGGCAGCCCTTCCAAATCTACCTAACTGAATTAACATCTAATTTCTGTTCTCCATCTTTTTCATGAGAAGGCCTTAGATCCTTGGTGAAATGAAGGGGGTATAAAGGAATGCACACGGGGCATGGCTCACCGTTCTCTGGGGCTGGGTAGAGCACTGGGCCTCAGTTTTCTTCTCTTTGTCATGGACCCTCTTGGCTGTTGGGGGAAGACTATGGCCCCCCTCAGAACATTTTTTGTTGGCTGCATTCAGAAGGGCAGCAAGGAGGCACAGTGGAGATGGCGCTTGGCCTGGAGCCAGGAAGACCTGAATTCAAATCTGATCTCAGATACTTAATAGATGTATGACCCTGGGCGAGTCACTTAACCCTTGTTGGCCTCAGTTTCTTCAGCTGTAAAATGGGGATAATAATAGCACCTTCTTCCCAGGGCTGTTGTGGGAAACCTGGTCCAGGTAGAGGGCCTCCCCAGGGCCAGCCTCTAGGTTTCAAGGCTGAGGGCAGTCTGACCTTTACACTTGTCATTCACAGCCCCCTTTACAGTGGGGAGCTGCACAACCCAGGCGCACTTAATCGGTCGGTCCTGGAGTCTCGGGCCTGGCTGGGCATTCACTCTCCTCCCAGGGGCCATGCACATGGCATCTCCTTATGGAACTTGACCTTAGGGCCAAGGCTACCTGTGCAGGAAAAGTAACGGAAGACCCACTAAATGGGAATGCTCCAGCCTAGTATGTTCACGCTGTAACAGGCAGCCACAATGGGGAAGTTACCACCTTACCATGGAGCTTGCTCCAAATCCCCCAGGGGCACACCGACTCTGACTGGGTTAGATCAAGCCAGAGCCCGTTGGTCAGTCAGCCAATAAACATTTGTGAAACACCTACTATGTGCCAGCCGCTGCGCTAGGGACACAAGGAAAGGCCAAAGACAGTCCCTGCTCCCATGGAGCTGGCTTCCTAATGGGGAAAGAGTCAGGCAGACACCCCTGGACAAACAGGATAGAGATTTATCAAGGTGACCAATGAATGAAGGGGCACCAGGAAAGGCTTCCTGCAGGAGGTGGGATGCTGGGAACCTCCTTTTGGGGCTCAGTGGGCAGAGTGCTGAGTCTGGAGTCAGGAATTCAGCCTCAGACACGTCCTAATTGTAGGAACCTAGGCAAGTCACTTCACCTGTCTGCCTCAGTTTCCCTCCCAGGGTTGTTGTGAGGATCAAATGAACTAATCATTATAAAATGCTCAGCACAATGCCTGGGACGTAGTAGGTCCACAAAAATTATTCATTATTCTACAAGAGTCTCCCAAGCCCCTGAAGGACTGTGAGGGCATGATGAATTTTAAAGCTGTTTATCTGAGTTAGGAAAGGGGAATCTCTCATGAGCCTGGAGCTCCGTGCTTTGGGTGCTCCTCGGACTTTCTGGCCGGGTACCATGGGATCAGAGAACCTGGGAGTCCTGGCTTGGGAGCTAGCTTATTTTCCAGTCTCTTTCATGATAAATTACGGTCCCCCTTGTGGAAGGCCAGCCACATTTTCCTGTTGCTTGTCTGGCTCTACACCCACATTATTTGTTAATGATGAAATCTGGGACTCTGATTCAGCTTCCACTTTTTGGCATTTCTCTGTTCGATGAAAAACACTGATGGTCCAGTTGAGCTAGAGGCAGCGTGCCAGGCCAACGAGCTTAGGCAGCACTGAGGCTGCCAGGCCCAGCGCTTTCTTCTGATCACATTCACTGACCGCCCAACCAGGCTGAAAACAGACCCAAGCAAGCCCAGGTCCTCATGGGCAACCTGGCACGAGACTGTTTATCTATGTGGGGCCGAGAGATCGCTCCTGTTCTATGGTCAGTAAACTCACAGAGAACTAGAAGAAATATTCTGTCCTCATCCAGGAAGTGTGCTTGAAAATTAAGCTAAGCCCTCAGTGGAGGTGATGCCTATACAAGCATGCTTTAGCCTTAGATCAATATTAACACAACGCACAGATCTGTGGCTTCTAAGTTGGCATGTAGGCTGAAGGGGGAGACAGATGGAAGGGCGTGGACAATCCTCTTGTTAGAGGGTTAATTTCTGAATAATCCTGCATTTGCTCACCTCCTTAGTGGTGATTCAAGACCATGAAGGACAGCCAAAAAATGCAGTTTTCTGAGCGATCAAAGAGACTGTGTGGCCTTGGGAGAACCCCCAGGAGAGGCATGAGGGGGCCTGGTGGCTTAATTTGCTTCCAAGTGACTAGACTAGGAAAATTAAGATGCAGCAAAAAGGAAAAGCAAACAACCCACTGGGCTCCCAAACAGCTTTCTGCCTTCTGCTTGTCCTTGGGGCTGCCTGAGATTCCTGAGAAATTCGCTGCTTGGGGTCCTGGGACTGAGTCTCACTGTTTCAGGATGACAGACTGCAGAGTCAACTCCTGTGCAAAGAGAAACACGGGCCCCAGAAATCCAATCAAGTCTTTCCCAGCTCTGTGGCTCTGATTCAAGGCCTCCAGAAGAGGCAGATGCCTGAGTTTTAAGCCATTTTAATAGTTTACCTAAGAATGGAAAGGTCTGCAGCCAGTCAGTCCCCCTCACAAAGTGCAGATCCCCCCACATGCATCCCCTGCTCGATTAACCCAAGGGGCTCCTGATCCTACCCAAGGCAGCCCCACCCTGTCTCCTAGGCTATGTGGGGCCTCATTCCTTTCTAGGCAGCCAAATGAGTCTCTCTCTCTCTCTCCCCCACACACATGCACACACAAACACTCACACATACACCACACACACAAACA
>NW_027185761.1:76160571-76202420 GCF_028583685.1 Petaurus breviceps papuanus | reverse complement strand
TCCATCCCTCTCCTCCCTGAAACACAGCTCAGGCACAGCTTCTGTGTAAAACCACCAGTGCCCTCCTTCTCCAAACTGCCTTGCATTTATTTATTTCTGTTTGTCCCCTTTCTGCTCACTCTGTAATGCTTCTACAGGGGTGTGTCTCCCCCCAGAGAGCGGCAGCTCCTTGAGAGTGAGAGCTTTTTCATTCACTGCCCTGGTAGCCCCAGTGACTAGGACTGTGCTTCCTGGACAGCAGGAGGTCAATAAATAGTTGTGGACAGAACAATCGACATTTACTGAGCACCCCCCTGTGTGCCAGGCACTGGGCATACAAGCACAAAGAAGGAATCCACATTCTCAAGGAGAAGACATGTCAATTAAACAGCTTCAGGACGGGGCAGAGGCCAGCCCTCAGCTGCTCGCTGCCGGGGAGGCTTCTCCTGGCTCAGAGGGCTTTGCTTCGCGGCTGTGTGTGTGCCATCAATCCTTCCAGGCTCCTCTACATTCATCATGCACACTGCTTCTCACAGCACAGGTTCCATCACATTTCCAGACCACAATGTGTTCAGCCTTTACCCAACCGATCATTTCCAGTTCTTTGCTACAACGAACAGCACAGCCATAATTATTGTGGTGTGCATGAAGCCTTTCTTTTAGGGGTACATGCCTGACAGTGGAATCTCTGGGTCCCAGGGGGTGGATATTTTAGTCACTTGATCTGCCTAATTCCAAAGGGTTTTTTCAGAATGGTTGTGCTGATTCACAGCTCTACCAACAATGCATCAGTGTGCCTATCTTCCTACAAAGTCCCCTCTTCTAGTCATCCTCGCCAGTTTGCAGGGTGTGAGGTGATTCTTAGGAGTGGTCTGCAGCATTCTTTCACAGGGCTGTTAGTAGACTACGACTGCCCTTACCCACTGCAGGTCATCCTTATGTACTGCTGTTCATTGTCCGAACCCCTGCTGGGCGTATTTGGTGGCTGACTACTTCCCTTCCTATCCCAGGTGTGCCAATGCCGTCTCATGCGGCTAGGCAAAGGGGCTGATCTTATCTTGGGAGGCCGCCCACTGCTACCCCAACTATGGCCAAGCAGGTGCCAGACCCCATCCTAGGCACTGGAGGTGCAGCCAGCACAGACGGAGGCAGGGTGGCCAGGAGGAGCAGCCATAGTCTGAGCCTTCTCGGGGACAGTGACATTGGGTCCTTTCCAACAGTGACGCAAATACCAATTTGGCCCCTTTCCCCCATTTCTTATGCCCCAGATTGTACCCGCTGGTCAAAGGCACAATCAGCTTTCCTCATTTGTGTAAAAAGTACTTATTAAAGACCTCAGTCTTCAGGATCAGGCTGGACCTGGGGGGAGCAGGCCGAGGGCCAGAGGAAGAGATGCAGAAAGGAAGTGAAGGTGTGATCGATGGCTGCAGGACTGCACCCAGCCCCAGACAAGAAACCCCCTGCAGCACCCCTGAGTGCGTTACCTGGGGTGGGGATGGGCCTGTAGGAGACTTGAGGCAGGGCACCTGGGCAGTGGGCCTCCTGGTCAGGAGGGGCTCTTCCCCAGAGGCTCCCTCGACTTTCCTAGCATTCTGTCTTCTTTGCCAGGAGTTTCAAGTGAGGGGTGAAGAGCCCACTTGTCTTACTCTCTCCAGACAAGGGAGCTGCTGGTGATCTTAACAACCCAATGAAGGGGGGGAGCTTGGAAACTCCTTACTTCAGCCTGGACCGCGGTGGCCCCAGACTCTGTCTAGTAACGGCCACTCTGCTTCCTCCTTCCAGGGCCTCATGTTAAACAACAATAAGTTAACCAAGATCCACCCCAAAGCCTTTCTGCCCGTCAAGAAGCTCCGAAGGCTCTACCTGTCCCATAACCTGCTCACGGAGATTCCGATAAACCTCCCCAAGTCATTAGCAGAACTCAGGATTCATGACAACAAAGTGAAGAAAATACAGAAGGAGGCTTTCAAAGGCATGAGCGCTCTGCATGTCCTGGGTAAGTTCTCCCACACGTGAAAGAAGATGCTCAATGTTTGTTACCAAATGTCTGATTCTTAACTTACCAGAGTGTTCAGGCTGCTCAGACGGGCGTTTTTGTGCACCGGGCGACAAAGGAAGCTGATTATAAACAGCATGTCCAACACTGCCACGGACTGGGCTGCGGGGGTGACTGGCACTGACCTGATCAGTGAGTGCCCTGGCCTAGAACATCCTGCCTGGGGGGAAATCATCCTCTGGCCCACGGCGGAGGGTGCATTCCACCCTCCTGCCACCTACCTGGGGCCTCCCCGCCTTCTCTCCAGGGTCACCTCACCACAGGGAAGTCCAGGAGGAATCCCACTGGGATCACCTGGCTTCTTGTCATTTCTCCCCTCACCTTTGAGCCTTCAGGCTGGAGAGGAGAAGCAGGCAGAAAAAGCCCACTGCCCCACAATTTAAGTCAGGTGAGCTCCGTTGGTTTTTTTAAAGCCACCTCCACAGATCAGAGTGAAGGGGTAAATGTTTGGAATTAATTTCCTGGGCTCAGTTTATCTAATGTGCAAGAAAAATTTGCTTATCCATGAATTAATTCAATGAATATATAGTAAGAGTGAATACAGAAATGGATTTGTACAATACAGTTGCCTGGTGGTCCCTTGTGCTTGGATTTGGAATATCATCCTTCACTGGCTGTGGGGTATGCCCTCACCCCTGGCTGCATGTCAGAGCTCATCCAGGCCCCTCACCTACTGGAACACACTTATAGAAAATCTCTTGTCCTTTTGCCAATGAAGATGATGGCAAAAGTGACATTGTCTCCCTAGCAGCAAAGGCAGTGTCCTGCAGATACAAGGAAGGCCCTTCACCAATGGCTGTCATTTACTAATTTACGCTCTAGCGTCCATGAAGCCCCTCCTCATCCTTGTTTCCATGACTCAACTAAAGTTCAGCTGTCGGGCCCAAGCAGAAAGCCCGTGGGAAAACCTCCTGAATCCCATTCTTAGTCTCTTTAGCATGTTCATGGGGGAAGCATCAGACCTGCTCCTGGACCCCAGGTTTGCGCTGTTTCAGGATAAATAGCACGCATGTTTCAGTCTATATAGTAAGGCAGGTGGTGAGAACTGCAGCAGGAAGTGCCCAAACAATAAGAAACATAAGCATTGTAAAAAGAACTATTCTGGGGAGGCTGAGACCCCTCCACACCGGGCACCAGGCCGGTCCCGCTCCCCTCCACACCGGGCACCGGGCCGGCCCCGCTCCCCTCCACACTGGGCACCAGGCTGGCCCCACTCTTCACTTGAAGCCTCGTCTATAATCTCAGACAACACTGAGGTAGTGCTTCTTTCAAGTCAGTAGATCCATATGCCTTAATAAGCTCCAACTAGTGCCAGGCACTGTGCCAAGAGCTAAGAATACAAAGAACTCTAATGACCAGTCTCTGCCCTCGAGGAGCTCCTGGGTGAATGGGGGAGGCTCAGTTCAAGCCTCATCCCTGCCCTTGGAGGCTGGTATTAGAGAGATGATCACCTCCATTTCACAGATGAGAAGAAGGTGACACAGTGACTTAGGCGCCCACGATCACAGGGATCAGAAGTATGAGAGGCAGGCAGGTCTAGCACACGATTTCTCACCCCACCCACAGGTAAAGATGCAGGAGCCCTTGTGCAGCAACTGCTGGCCCTGCTCTTCGAAGGCTAAATCCAGATGTACCCATGTCCTGAGTCCTTCGTGCCTGTCAGGGCTGGAAGGGCCATGGAAGAAGGTGGTCTGGGGCTCCACCTCTGGCCCTCCCTGCTCAAGGCTTGGCTTTGGAGGAGCCTGCTGGACAGTCGAAGGAGCTCGAACTTGGGCTGGCGCTCTCCAGCAGCTTTCCCTCAAACAGGACACCAGTGCTGGCAGGTTTCCTTCCTAATACATATGTTAGTGATGTTTTTTCTTCTTCCTAGAAATGAGCGCCAATCCTCTGGAAAATGAGGGCATAGACCCAGCGGCCTTTGAAGGTGTGACTGTCTTTCACATCAGAATTGCAGATGCCAAGCTGACCTCCATCCCCAAAAGTGCGTGCTCCGTCCCATCTTACACACCAACAACGTGTCTGGAAGTGGGAATAGGGATTGAATGCAGAGGAGTCACTGGGTGGCAGTGGAGCTCCGAGGGGTACCCGCTCAGTGACCAACCTTTGTTAGGGAGGGAGGGTAGGCCGTGAGCAACGAAATCGTGCAGGCAGAAGCAAAGGGCGCTCTTTGCTCAAGGCCAAGAGGAGCCTAAGGGCTGAACGTTCAGTGGGGGGAGGCTTCAGGATTAGCACCACGGCAAAGGCTGGGAGCTGCCAGGCAGCAGGGCAGAGTGGGCATCAGCAGCATCCGTTCTGGGGCAGGCTTGGCTAGGACGGGGCTCCTGCTGGAGCTCTGAGAACAGAGCCAGAGGAGAGGCCCTGAAACAAGGGCAAGGATGCCAGGGAGCCAATCTGGGTATGGGGGTCTGCCCCTGGGGCACCCTCTCTTCTTTCAGACTCAGGGGTCCCATGTGTGAATCTGGGAAAATCTTCCCAGGTAAATCTTAGTTGTTGCTTGGTCCTTTCAGTCCTGTCCGACTCTGTGACCCATTTGTGAGTTTCTTGGCAGAGACACTGGAGTGCTTTGCCATTTCCTTCTCCAGATCATTTACTGATGAGGAAACTGGGGCAAACAGGGTGAAGGGACTTGCCCAGGGGCACAGCACCCCTGATGCCAGGCCTGGTGCTCTCTCCACTGTGCCAGCTGGTGGCCCACAGATCTCACAAGTGCCGTTCCCAAAAGTGGGTAATGGGCTCCCCAGATCCTCTACTAGTTTTTTTCAGTTAACCAACACAGATGAGCAGAGAGCAGACTTTGCTTCTCAGGGCCTCTGAACAGACAACAGAAGAGCCCTGAAGCCCCTCACCACTTCTTGGGAAGAAAAGGAGAAAGGCCTTCTCAGCCTCTGGCCAGCAGCAAGCCTCCTCGTGGCCAGGGGTGGGAGGGCCAAAGAACTGGGGGTCTGCTGTGACCGTCCGGTGCCTTTCTCTCCAAACTTCGCAGCTTACTCTGAAACAAAGGCTTCTTCTTCCAAATTCAGCAAAGGCTTGTGGGTAATGAAGGCGATTGCAGAAGTCTGGCAGGCAGGAAAGGTCAGTAGACGCACCTGATTTTTGCCCGCAATTCCCGTGGCTGGTCTCGGCAACCTCTGGTCAGCTAACATCTCCTAGGAGAGCAGAGTCTATCACCTCCCTGACTTTGAGGGGGCCCTGCCACTCCATGGAGAACAATGGGAACTGTGTTATCCTTCCTGGTCTTTTGGGAAATCTGGTGACAGAAGAGCATGGTGCCAAAAGTTAGGAGCTCCCAGGAAAGTCTGCTGCACTCTGGGAGAGCCGGGGCACCTCCATGGTCACACCCACCCCCAGTCTCCTCTGAGGCATCTGTGTCTGTGGACAGCCCTAGAGACTTCAGAGACCCTGGGGGCTGCAGGATGCTCAGCTCTCTCTGGCTCCGGGAGGCTTCCCTACCACAGAGCCCTCCACTAACTGAAACCAGAGAGTGAGAGCAAGGGATTTTGACCATCCAACCAATAAGCAATGATTAAACACCTGCTGCATGCCAGGGGACAGAGAGAATTGGCAAACGCAGGCCTTGCTTCCAGCCCAGCGGCAAATCCTGCCTGAAGAAGCTCCTGGAGAGCTCCTCCATCCCTCTGAGCATGCTTCCTGGGGGGGAGGGGGAGGCGCTCCCTAAAGTCTTTGATTGAGTGGAACAGTCACCACCTGGTTAAGGCCAGGGGCATCCAGGTGGCACAGTGGAGAGAGCTCCAGGTGACTCTGGGCAAGTCCCTCAACCCTGTCTCCCTCAGTTTCCTCATCTGCAAAATGGGCTAGAGAAGGAAATCATGAAGCACTTCAGTATCTTTGCCAAGAAAACTACAAACAGGGTCAGTCAGACGTGACCGAACAACAAACAGGGCAGGGTGATTGGACTGAGTCACACACAAGTCCTCGCCCTCATAGCTAAGAGACAGGACAAGGCAGTTCATAATTAGTTACTCAATTAGTGACAGAGACTCAATGGCTCAGGGGAAACTGAGACCAGCTAGTGGAAAATGTTAGGCCTAGGAAACCTTGAATGCCGGGCCGAAACTGACTCTAGCTGTGTGAGCTCGGCTCCATAAAATGAAGGGGTCGGTGGCCCTGCTGACTCCGAGATACCAGGACGATGGAGAGTAAGTTTCCCTGGGCTTGGAACAGTCTCCTGATCCCTGACTCGGTTCCACAGAACACCTGTGGGCTGCCCCAGCCCAGGGGTAGTGCCTGCTGCCCCTCTCAGCCCACTGCCGCCACCAGCCCTTCCAGGGTGCCTGAGGACCCCTTCCCTACTCCAGGCCCCGGATCCGCCTTGCTGATAGCAGAGCGGCCTGTAGCCCTTCCCTGCAGAGTGACCCTGGACAAGTCACTTCCCTTCTGTCTGCCTCAGTGTTCTCAACTGAAAAGTAGGGATCACAGCACCTCCCTCACAGGCTGCTGTGAGGATCAAAGGAGATTCTGTTTGTCAAGCATTTCGTAAACTTTAAGGTTCTATATCAGCGTTGTCATCATCTTCACATGATCTCCAGAGGTCGAAGGGACCTCAGAGGCCAGACAGTCCTAGACTTAAGTGAGAAGGGAGGGCATGTGAGGTGGGAGGCACAGCCAATGCAAAGGCCTGGAGGGGAGAGCCTGGGCCAGAGCAAGCGGGAGAAGGTCAGTGAAGGCTTTAGAGGAGATTCTATTTAATGCTCTCAGTAATTGAGGAAGGAGGCTGGCCTGTCCACACAGAGAGCGCTGACCTGCGGCCTTCCTCCTTCCTTCCCATCAGGCCTTCCTTCCTCTCTACTGGAGCTGCATTTGGATGACAACAAAATCTCCACTGTGGAACTTGAAGATTTTAAACGCTACAAAGACCTGCAAAGGTAAAAGGAAGCCATATCTGCTTCCCAGGTGGTGCCAGACTCTGCGGCCCGCCGGGAGGGGAGGGGCGTTCCCTCGGCCACTGAGTGGGCAAGGGGGGCATGAAGAGGCACTCAGGCCTAAACCCCTCCCTGCCCCATCCAACCTTGCTCAAGGGGAGATCTCCCCAACACGCAGGGGCGGTAAACGCTTTACCAAGGGGAGGGAGAGATGTGCAACAGGCAGCCTCTCTGGCAGCCCGGCCCCAACGGCCCACACCAGGGGCACGGGCACCTGCTGCCACCTTTCTCTTCTCTTTCCAGGCTGGGCCTTGGCAACAACAAGATCAAAGACATTGAGAACGGAAGCCTCGCGACCATTCCACACGTGCGAGAGATCCACTTGGAGAAAAACAAGCTGAAGAAAGTCCCCCCGGGACTGCAGGACCTGAAGTACCTGCAGGTGAGGCCTTCCACCAGGTGCACAGCTGCCATCTCAGGTGTGCAGAGTGAAAGGCCATTCCAGAGAGGACGAGGCAGGTGCCTCCCCAGCAAAGTCTCCCCAGGCTTCCCCACATAGTGCTTTTCCCATAGGAAATCAAGAGGCGGCCTTTCCTTATTCCTGCTTCCTGTAAGAAGCAGCTAGAGCCCAGCCACAGGAAGGACCCGTCTCCAGCTCCTGCCGCTCTGGCCTCCTTCTCCTGCGCTGATGAGGAGGAGGCCTCTGTCCCTGCTAGGGCCAGTGCCTCCCCCCCCCCTTCCCGTCTCTGCCCCTGCCCCCTTCACTCATCTGCAGTGTCTCCCTGTCTACAAAACCCAGCCATGCCTCCTCCAGCCTCTCATCTGAGCCTCATCCATCCCCACTAACCAGCCTCCCATGTTAGGTGCCGCTAACCTCAAAAATGCATCTACCAGAGGGGCCTTTGCTCTCCCTCCTCTTACCTCAGAAAGCTTGGCTTCTGACCTTGTCCTTCCGCCCAAACCGCCTTCTCCAAAGTCACCAGTGGCCGAGCTGCAGCCTCTGATGCTGCTGGTCACTCTCCCTAAATGGCTCGCCTCTTTCCAGGTTCTCAGGACACCCTCTCTTTCCTGCTTCTCCTCCTCCCTCTCTGAAGACTCCTTCTTGGGCTCCTTGCCTGGACCCTCCTCCAGATCATGTACTGCCATCACAGGGGTCGCCCCTCTTCTCCCTCTGTCCTGCTTACCTGGGTGATCTCATCAGTGTCCGTGGATGAAGCGACCATCTCCATGCTGAGGATTCCCATATTTGTCCATCCTGTCCCAGCCTCTCTGCTGACCTCCCATTTCCCATCTCCAGCTGCCTTTCAGGTGTCTCTAACTGAGCGTCTGGCAGACATCAGACCTCCTCCTCTTTCCTGCTAAATCCTGCCCCCTCTTAACTTTCCTGTTACTATAGAAGGCAGCACCATTCTCCCAGGCTTACATCCTAGGTGCTATCCTGGAACCCCGACTCTCTCCAGGTTTGGAGAAATAGTGAGGTTAGCATAGGGGCAGGTAGGTGGTGCCAGAGTGCACAGAGCACTAGGCCTGGAGTCAAAAAGGCTCATCTCCCTGAGTTCAAATCTGGCCTCAGACATTTAGTAGCTGTGTGACCCTGGGCAAGTTACTTAAGCTTCTCTGCCTCAGTTTCCTCATCTGTAAAATGGGCTGGAGAAGGAAATGGCAAAGCCCTCCAGTATCTCTGCCAAGAAAGCTCCACAAGGGGTCACAGAGTTGGACATGACTGAACAAGAAACACATCAGTGTACCCGGGAAACCGAGTGCATGGAGAAAGGCAGAAAGGGCCATGTTTGGAAGGGCTGACTTTCGAATTCATCCTGGTGGTGATGGGCCGCCAGTGCAGCTCGAGGAACGGAGGGTGAGCTGGTCAGACTGCCTTTAGGCACATCTCCTTGGCAGCCAAGGAGACGGATGAGAGACTGTCGTGTCTGTCCAGGAGAAAGGTAACAAGGGCCTGAGCTCGGGCTGCGGCTGCAGCTGTGGCTGAGGGGGCAAAGAGAAGGGGACGCATGCAAGATAGGCTGGGCAGGGGAGCATGGCAAGGCTTGGCCACGGCTGCCAGCGGGGGCTGAAGCAGAGCAGACCGTTGAGTGTGAAATGGGCTTTCTGCTGCCAAAGGCCAAGGCTCCGATGACAGCATGGTGGAGAGGGGATCTCTCGGCACAGCACAGTTCTGTGAGGGCATCACTGCAGCCATGTGGAGGGAAGACGATCCTCAAACTGGAGGAAATTAAGGAGTTGTTGGGCTGCTAGCATTCATGGGGAACTCTACTGGGAGCCAGGTCAGGGAGGGTGAAAGAAGGGCTCTGGGCAGGGACGGGGAGGTGAGCAGGGAAGAGCCCTCAGGACAAGGGCAGGGCTGGCAGGCTTGGAGGCCAGGAGAAGGGGACAGCATGGAGTGTGCAGCGGGGCTCAGGGAGCCCGGCCAGGAGTGTGCACACTCAGGACCTCAGCATGGGTCTGGTCCAATGGATCTCTAGAGCTGACGGTCAGCTGATGGTGCTGGCTTGAGGATCTCTAAGGAAGGAGAATCCTGCCTCCCCGAGGCAGCCAGTGTAGTCCACAGGCTGGATGTGTTGTTCTCAGGGGAAAGGTTCTGAGGATAGCAAGGCTAATGAAAAACAGCCCCTGCCTTCAGGAAGCTTCCATTCCCACCTGGCAGTGCCTTCGCCTGCCCCTTGGAGAGAACCTTTGGCTTATTGTCTAATTCTAACTGAGCTCCATGGCCAGCACCACCACAAGGCTCTGCCCATCTGCCACGAGGGTCACTAAGAGGGGAACAGGGGCCATGAGCATCTTTTTACTGTATCTTTTCCTGCCTTTCACTCCTGAGAACTAGGGCTCAGATCCCCGACGGGTTCAGAAATGCCTTCTGCTCCCTTCCCTAGCCCCCCTTCACACACTCCCGTGAACAGCCATGACAATAAGGCCGCACACCAAGTTCCCCATACCATGCTATCAGCCGGCTGGGGGGAACGCCCAATACCTCCAAGGACAGCCACATTCTTCAGGACCCTGTCAGTGGCCTGGCAAAGCTCACAGACCCCTACTCAGAATTATGTTCTGTGGGGTTTTGAATGCTGATTCCAAAGGGAAATAATGACGGCGAAGTCATTGTCCCAATATCAGGGGGAAGCTCAGGCTGTGCTCGCAGAGAGCCCTGACCATTCCAAACAATCTGCCGAGCCACAGTCCCGAGCCCCTGCCATCCTAACTCCCTAGCTCTTGTCATCTCCCATGCCAGTCCCTGGAGAGCTGACCTGTTCTATTCTCTGGCTAAGTGTCCTCTGCCTTCTGAGCCCTGTGCTGGCACGGCTCTTCAGTCATCCCTCCACATGCTGTTCAAGGAGCCTCTGAAAGCCCCTTGCCCCCAAGGCTTTCCCAAATCCCAACGAGAATCTGGGCCCTTATGGTGCAGGGCCACCGGCCTCCTGGCTTGGCCCATCTGTGGCCCCTGCCTGCAGCGCTCTCCCTCCTCCTCCCAGTTCCAGTGGAAGGAGCCTGTCTGCCACTCCCAGATGCCGATGCCTTCCCACCACAATGCTCACTGACTAGCCCCGAGTGTGTCTATGCACCACCAAGCTGGCTTCTTGTTTCTGACAGGTGATCTTCCTGCATTATAACAACATCACCAAAGTTGGAGTCAATGACTTCTGTCCCACGGTCACAAAGAAGAAGAAAACCCTGTACAGCGCCATCAGTCTGTTCAACAATCCCGTAAAATACTGGGAAGTGCAGCCGGCCACCTTCCGGTGCGTCCTGAGCCGAATGAGCGTCCAGCTGGGGAACTTCAGGAAGTAGTG
This sequence comes from Petaurus breviceps papuanus, assembly GCF_028583685.1. Taxonomy (NCBI): domain Eukaryota; kingdom Metazoa; phylum Chordata; class Mammalia; order Diprotodontia; family Petauridae; genus Petaurus; species Petaurus breviceps. The sequence continues at coordinate 76,191,702 of NW_027185761.1, read as the reverse complement.
CTCAGGGAGGGACGAGGGCGCGCTGCCCACAAAGGCCTCCACAGTGTCGCTCTGAGGACACTGGAAGTCTGTCAGGTTGGACGGCTCTCACCCCAGTTAACCTTTGATTTGGACGTTGTAAATAGGGCACATAATCTGACAGTTCTGTCCTTGATTTGCTTGACAAAAACTATGGCAGAATTTTACAAACAGATTGGCACACACCAGCAGTCAGATTTTGTCAAATGACATGCTTCCAAATTTCTTTTTTACTAAAAATGAAAGATAACAGGCAAAGACTTTGCCCTTACGGCTTTTTACTAACCATTTTTAAAAGGAGAATAACGCATGTGAAATGTCTGAATTCTGTACAGGTCAATTCACTGTTAGAAAAAGAGAATTGATAAGGACAGCGACGCCAAGGGCTACAAACCCATGTTGCCCTGCTCTCTCACTGATGAATCAGGAAGTACTGTAATGTCCCCTTTCTCGTGGCACAAGCAGGATTGGATAATAGGAAAAGGGAATGCTCCTGGGCTCACAGCTGGGGTGTTTGACCCACAACGAGCCCAATGACGTCTGCCAAGAGTCACTGCACCTTCCCAGCCCCAGTGATGAAAGGGGGGCTTGGGCTGGATCACATCTTCGTTCTTAGGATAAGCACCAAACTAAGTAGAAAAACTATATACGTAGGGAGTTAGTGAGTTTCTATTAGAACAAGTCTATAATCGCCTTCTCCATTATCTGAGTTATCTTTGTAGCTTTTCATGTCATATTGCTAGACGATGTGCAATTAATGACACAGCGTAACCTCACTACCTGGGGCGGCTTTGGGGGAGCCCCATCGCCCTCACCTGGTCAGAGGAGCCTGGATGCTAGACCAGAGGTTCTACGGCAACCAGAGGTTCCCTCCAAGCTGATCAACCTAGGTAGCATTAAAAGATACTTGTTTTAAGAGATTTGGTAGCTTATGTAAAATATACAAATATTTAAAGTTGTGTATAAATATCAGGAATATTTTCTATATCTCCTGACCTGTATATTTATTAGCAATATTCAAGATAAGTTAAGTAATATTTGAGAATAAGGAATACGTTATTAAAAATGTTTGATTCATATCCGATTTCCTTGTTTGGCATTAAGTAGTTTCCTTCTCTTGCCCAGGAACAGCTTAATTCAGACACATTAGAGGCCGAATGGTCACAGGGGCCCCCTTAGTCACAGCTGACAGAGGGTACGCCGGGGTCTGTCCTTTGCCCTCCCCCACCCTCACACCACCCACGGCCCCAAGAGGTGGAACCAGGAGGTGCCAACAGGACAGCTCCTCCTGGCCCCTGTCCTGGCCCCGCAGGGCAGGGGACTCCCAGGGAGGAAACTCCTTCCACCAAGGCAGAGCCCCCCCTGACCTGCTGTGTAGCATGTCCATGTACACATAACACGGGCATGAGGATCATACATGACACACGGATAAAACACAAATGCAGAGACACATGTATTGTGTAGCATAACATGCACCATGTGTTACCTATGTGGTGTGCATGCCATGTGGTTATCTGCGTGGTTGTGTGTGGTCACAGGGCTCTGTGCTGTGCTTGTATATACATGCTTATGATTCCCTTAGCCCTACTATGTACCGGGCACTGCGCTAGGCACCTTTGGTCATCCTTCTGGTTCCAAAGCGGCTTCCGTTACATCACGCCATTTCTCAGGACGAGCTGAGGTCTATTCAAAAGCTTAAATGCTCTCCAGATAGCAGACACTTCAGACTAGAAATGAACCCACTGGGGTCTGAAATGGGGGCACACGGGGCCAGGGGATGGGGAGTTTCCTCCTCGGCCACAGAAAGAAGGAAGCCGAAGCTTCTCTGGGCTGAGAGAAGGACTACCCAGTGCTGGCCAGAGGAGGGCAGCCACAGCTCAGACTCCTGGGGGAGCGAGTCTTCAGAGAGAGGAGGGAAGAGGAAGAGCTGGGGGAGGAGCCCAGGACTTATGCTCTCCCTCCTTCCCTCCCTCTCCCCCATCCCACGGGGCTCTGACCCACTGGCACCATTCCCTGTGGCTGACAAAGGGCTCGACAGAGATCGCATCATTTCACAGGGCTATCATCCTTTGTATTTTATAGATAAGGAAACCAAGGCAGACAGGGGCTCAGTGACTTGGCCAGGGTCCCACAGACACAAGGTTGAACCAGGTCTTCCTGCCTCTGTCCACCTCTGAGCCATCTCAGGGGCTCTGAGGCACTGATCCTAACTCTCATTTAACAGATGAGATAAGATCCAAAGGCCAATATGAGCCCAGGCTGCTAATGTCAGAGCCAGGGGCTATGGCCTGGCAGACGGAGGGGACACTTCTGACATTCTTCCTCTCAGAGTCATCGGGGGTACCCAAGCACCAGCAACTATCCACTGGCTCAGTCTGCCAGATTAATGAACGAATCAGAAAGTACTGTTCTAGATCAAAGTGCCTGCATGGTCAGCACCAGCGCCAATGCAGCGCCAGTGCCAGGGCCAGTACCAACACCAATGCCAGCACCAGTGCCAATGTCAACACCAATGCTGATGCCAGCACCAGGGCAAGTGCCAGGGCCAATGCCAGTACCAGTGCCAATGCCAAAACCAGGGCCAGTGCCAATGCCAACACCAATGCCAGCACCAGTGCAATGCCAAAACCAGGGCCAGTGCCAATGCCAACACCAGTGTCAGCACCAATTCCAGCACCAGTGCCAACGCCAGCACCAGTGTCAGCACCAATGCCATCACCATCACCAGTAAAAGTTATTCCAAGCAGATAAAAGATAAAATTAGGTCTGGTCTCCAAATCCAGCTGAATTGGCTACATGTTCTCAAGCTCCCAGTTGTATCATATGAACCACAGCAAAGCCTCAGGAATTCAAATCTTATCAATCTGAAATTTATGACGGAGCTGGTGAGAATAAAATTCACCTTTATCAGCAGCCCTTTACAAAAAGAAAAGAAAATGTAAATATCATTCAAAACAAAAGAAAAATCCAAGCAATGTCAGTAAGAGATAGAAGAAAATATGGCTTCAAACCAGGAGCTCCCGATGATGCGTCTTCAGGCCTAGACCAAGAGCAAGGGGAACGGCTGAATGTGTTTGAGGTGATTGTCTTTTGGTAGAAGGTGTTTTATGTTAAAATCTCTGAACTAAACACTCCTTGCAAGGTTAACATTTTCATAAAGAAAAATGGAAAAGAAAAAGCTTTATTTGCGAAAATTTGAGGCTCCGACCAAGGCTTGTCTGTTTGCTTTCACTAAAGCCAAGGTCCTTCTGCAGTTCTCCTGCTGGTCGGACCTCTTCCCCACTGCCTTCTGTCCTCTTCCTGGGCCTTCTCCTCAAAGCCTCCACACCCTTTCCTTTCTGTTCTTTGAGGACAACACTATTGCTAATTCCCTCCCTAGCTACCTCCCCAAAAGAAAAAGGAAAAACCGGTCCTTGCAACAAAGACTCAGAGTGAAGCAAAACTGGGTACAAACATTTGTCTCCCCCAGCTCCCAGAGTCCCCCAGGGCTCTGTCACCAAGGGAGCAGCAGCCTCTCTGGCCTGCCCAAGCTCATGGCCCCTTTTCAGTCCTGATCCTGCTGGGCCTCTGCAGCTCTGATGCTCCCCCGGCTCTCCCCCCACCAGCTCTTCCTCAGGCTCACACCGGCATGTCCCCCTGGGCTCTGTCTGGGACCCTCTACTCTGTTTTCCATTCTGTTTCATTTGGTGACTGCACCAACTCCCGGAGTTTCACTTATTGTCTGGTTGCCACTGTTCTCACTTATCCAGCCTTAATCTCTCTCTGAACGGCCAGATTTGTGCCCAACTAGATGCCTGGACATGTTGAACCTGATGTGTCCAAAATGGACCTCACTAGCTTTCCCCCTAAGCCCAGCTCCGTCTACCATTCGCCCAGCCCAGGAGGCACCCTGGGCTCCTCGCTGTCTGCCATCACCCTTACCCAACATGGTGCCAGGGCCTGTCAGTTTCACCTCCCTACAGCTCTCCAGCACACCTCTTCTCTCCTCGGCCCCTGCCGCCTCCCCAGTGCAGGCCCTCAGTACCCCATGCCTGGACTATTGGAACAGCCTGCTGGAGGATCTGCCTCTCCCCACTCCCATCTAGCTTCTACCCTGCCACCAAAGCACAGTCTCCTAAAGCCAGATCTGACCAGGCCGTATCCCTATCCCCCATTGCATAGACTCCAATGGCTCCCTGTCACCTCCAGGACCAAACATAAAATCTGTTTGATGTTCTAGCACTTCACAACCTGTCTGTAATTCAGACTCTTCACTAATTGCAGGGACTTTCCCCCCTAAATTCTGAAATGGGACAAGCCCAGGGAGAGTGTACAAAAACAGAAAAATGTAATAATGCCCCCAACCCCCATTTCAGGATCTTGCTTTTTATCCTTGATCTTCTAGATGTTTCTGGATATTTCTGATTCTATGTATTTAGAGATGCAGTTTCTTGTGTCTTTTCCTGTTTGCCATCGATTCTGATAAAAGACTTATTTGAAGAGTCCAAGAGAATTGAATCCAATGAAATGTTTCTTATCATGCTCAAGGGCTCAGAATCTTTTTTAGGAGGAAAAGATGCCTGACTATGTTGAGAAGACCATTCAAGGCTTCTACAGGGAAGGGACTGTCACTTGCAAGAGTCTAATGTCATTACCAATGGTGCGACAAGACATTCATAAATGACTGTGACCCTAACAAAGCCTGCCGTGGTTCTTTGCCTGAAATTTTGAAGAAAGTGTCTTCATGTGGACCAGAGGCTGAGGGCTGAGAACAGTGCTGCTAATAAGAAACACATGGGAAGGCTGTGTAATAAGCTGCAAACCTGACCCCAGTACCATGGGCCACGTTTGACATACCAAAGTCTTGAGTAAGAGGCTGGGTTTTTATATTTACCTTATATGTTCAACACAAACTCCCAAGAACATAGACCACTGAGGATTGAAGTTCAGCAGCAGAAAGGCAGTCTGGTGGATTTTTTTTCAATTCAAAAGAAGGACGACTTTGGAAAGAAAAAAAAGCACCAGACTCACTTTACCTTAGTCGATTGTACAAGCTTGGAAGAATGTGTAAAAGCATGATTTCAGCAACCCCTCCTGCCAAGAGACACAAACCCTGACTTGGTGTTTGAAACAGGAGTCCACTGGGTATGAAACAAGGCCTTGTGAGTCCTGGGAAGGGAAGATGGAGAAACTCTCTCACCCTCCAAAATAAAGCCAAGGCGCCGTCAAAGCCCAGGGTACACTTCTCAGCTGGTCTTCCTTAAATGCCGAGCCTGTTCCCCCCTCCTGGATGTTACACACAGACCAGGCGATCACCTTCATCCTGGCTGGATCAGCAGTTGGAAGGGCTGGCGGCGAAGTGTTGAGACTGGCTTTGGTTGGCTGGGCTTTTTGTTTTTTTTCTTATTTTGGGGTGGGGGGTGCTGCCTGGAAGAGACAGCTATAAGTGTAAAATAGATTCATGACCGTCATGTGGCTTTGGTAGCTCATGACATCACTTCTGGGGCCTCTGTTTACTCATTTGTGAACTGGGGCGGGGGGGGGGGTTAGATGCTGCCTCGAGTCTCTTCAAGGTCTAACCTTTAAGATTCCTTTGCTTGAATCTTGTCTGAAAGAAGCTGTTACCAGTAAGCTCATTCCTGGCTCAGGGCAGAGGGGACAAGGGAAAGCCTACGTGTTCATTATGCAGAACTGCAGATGGATCTCACTAACATTAGGCTTTGCTGCTATAAAAATCTAGGCTGCCCCTTAATTTGAACTAGAACATGGGGTTAGTTCCCCCTTCTGGTGGCCATTAACTTGGAGAACTCATTTGGAATGGGAATGAAAATAAAAGCAGTAATCAGTGCAGTGGTTCATTTAGTTTTTCTGTTGACCATTCAGATTATAGGAAATTCATGCCACACCTCAAACCCAAACGAAGGAGGGAAAGGAAGAATAAAACCACATAAATTGACCAGGGCTAGCAAAATTTTTATTTGCATTCGTAACGTTTTCTGGAAAAGAAACATATAATTTAATCCAACCCAAATGTTACTAAAGCAAATTATATTTTTGCTTAAATTGCTACAGTATTTCAAAGGACACCCCTGACTGGGGACAGTTACTGTGGATTTTTAGGAGCCACGGTTACAGATTTCAGGAATTTCTGATTCACCCAAAGGATTTGCAAATTCATCACTCACTGAAAACTAAAGCAAGATCAGGTATGAATGGAAAGGCAATATGTTTTGTATTTCAATGTCTGGAAACAGTATTCCTACTGTTTATCAACCAGAATATTTGCTTGTTAGAAAATAAATGGTCGACTGATGACTGAAAACTTTTACTGAGAGAAGATCTGGTGACCAACCTGTGGGAAATGACCGGTGGCCAGATGGCCGGAGAAGGGAGGAAGCCTTCCTGGTCTGGGAGATTTCAGGGGCTGCCTTTGGGCGCCCAGTGGGGTGGGGCTTCCTGAGAACCCCAAAGGCCGACGTCTGGCTTGGGCGTCAGGACCAGGGAGCTGGGGGATTTCTGGCTACGGAGGATCTTGCTTGGGGTTGAGGTCCCTGATATTAACTGCCGCTTTACCTTACTGTGGTGGGAGAAGGGAGTGGAAGAGGGAGACTTTGTAACTGACTCAGGAAGTTTATTTCATGGTCTTTCTGCATATTCCTGCTCTTACTTTGTCTTTCACTCCCTCATTTGCCCCTTTTCCTAAAATCACAGTGAAGGGGAAAGGATAGAATCTGGCTCATGAAGGGTTCTGGGGAATTTAAGTGAACAAACACTGGGGTCCCAGTCTACTAAGGTCTTACTGTGTCACTGAAAGAGCTCTCTAGAAATCAGAGGTTATGCTCTCAGAAGACACTTTGGCTGGATCTGCTGAGTCTTTTGCTTTAGAAGAGGCGGCCTCCATTGAGTTGAGAAATGTTAAGGCCAGTCCAGAAGCTTGGTTTCATTAGACCAGATACTATCACACAGAAACAGACTGCCTCTGAGACGCTGCTGATGCCACTTCCTACGCCCCTAGCATCGTAAGGTGAATTACTCATCATTTCACTCATACGAGGACAAAGGGGTCCTTTCTCCAAGTAAACTCAATCCCCAAGGCATGAATTAACCCTCTGCTGGATGGCAGGCATTGGGAGTAGGAGCCAGGAGATCATCAAACTCAGTGCCTTTTACTTAACTTGTGACTCATATCTGGAATTTTTTTTTAAAAGAAAAAGATTTTTTTAAAAAAGAAATTCTTGTAAAAGAGGAAGCTTATTTTCGAATTCCTTTTAAATTATGTCTGTATTTAGTGAGCAGCAGCGATGTTTAAGAAGTGATCCCCGAAAAGCGCTGTGGTAAATAGTAGACCAGAGCCCTGGCCACACAGGGGCACAAGAGGGAGGGAATGGTTATGTCTGATGCGATGAAGCATCCTTAACAAAAGGCCGAGTAAATGACAGGAGATCATTTAACATCAGTACTTAAAGACGGGTACTTTCCCTCTGTGCACCCAGTGGGAAACCACAAAGTCCAGGGGATCAGGCTGAAAGGGGGGGCGGGGTGCTGCTTTGGACCAGGGGTTCTCCATGAAGGAAGGGTGCATATTTTCTCTGGGTCACACTATGGACAGAGCAGAGAGATGGACTGTGGGGTGAAGTCAGGAGTGAATCAGAGTCATCAGAATCTGGAGGTAAATCTGCCGAGCGCAGAGAGAATGAGGACAAAGAGAAAGCCATGTCCTCCCCAAGGGACCGAGGAGTTCTGGAGATAGCTGTCCCAAACATACCCAAAGCCCAGTTCTAGCAGAACAGATTCAGATCCAGAGGGTTAGAGCCACCAACTCTCTGAAGAATGTCTCCAGCTGTCTCCAGGCTGACACAGACTGGGAGGAAGGGGGACTCAGGCCCTCCCTGGTCCGGAGAGGTTGGGAATGGGAGCCAGCTGAGCGGGAGAAACAGCAGCCCCAGGGGACAGGAACAGAGATGTGAGAAGAGAGAGGCAGGGGCCCTGCTGAGGAAATGGGAGCACGTAGGAGGAGGAAATGAACCACTACCATAAAGAGGGGATGGGCAAGGGGCAAGGAAGGAAAGACTGAGCCCCCATGCTGTGTGAACCCCCTCCAGGGGCCAGCTAACACGGGCAGGGATGCATGAGCATCCCAATGAATACCCCTCAGCCTGTGAATCAGTCAGATGACAGGCACAGTGGGAAGAGCACTGGCCTTGGAGGAGGGAGGACCCGAGTTCAAATCTCCCTCAGACCCTTCAGTCACTACAGCTCTGGGTAGCAGTTTCCTCACTGGCCAAGAACGGGCTAAGAACAGCTCCTGCCTCCTGGGCCACTGGGAGGGTCAAAGGAGCTCACCAACCACCCTGAACATCATCACTGACCGGAGACACAGCTGTGTTCTCACTCTAGCAATTAAGCAAAGCTTCGAACCCGCCAGGCCCCAGCATATCATACTCCGCTCATTACCTGTCCCTAACAAAGAGGAAACCCAAGCCATCCTTGCCGCTACTCTTAAGGTGGCCCCCCACCACCACACTGTTGTGCTTGCTGATGCTAAAGGCATCCTCCTGAAAGCGACAAGAAGCACCATTTCAGAGGACGTTTGGTCATCGAGCACTGGCACACTCAGGGGAGACATTTGCCCAAAGGTGCTGTCAAGCACCCTCAACGCTGGAGAACAAGGACGTGGGGAGAACTGGATAAACCCTTCCAAGTTCAATCACCCTGGCTCTGGATAATCAGCCTCTTCAGTGCAAAGGGGACCATGGAAGACGGGGCAGTGGTTACCCTGGGAAACAGGACCAAACAGAAGCCTCGCCTAAACACTGTGAATACTGTCCTCTTTAAGGATCACCAAGTCCTTGGCTCGGTCCTCAGGAAAAAGAGCTAAATAATGGCACCAGAAATGAAACAGACCAGAAGTGCCTGTGCCAGCGGTCGGAGGTCAGACAGGCAAAGGGCAAGGGCAGCAGCAGACAGGGGTCCGCCTGGACCCTCTCGAGCCCATGTGGCTCTCAGTGCCGTGGCTCTTCCAAGGCCACAGGACGCTGTGCCTTGTGGCCAGACAACATCACCAGAGGAAAGTGGGGCCAAAACATGGACCTCAGGCTCAGGGAAAAGCCTGGGGTTGCTAAAAATAAATTGGCAATCTTGAGGAGACAGTCCATTCACCTCCCCACTGCAAACCCAGTTGTGCCCACTGGCAGTATCTGTCACACAGATGGATGGGTGACACTGTATATTGCAGTTTCTACCCAGGCATTCTTCATCTGCTTGGTTGTCCCTGTGTCTGGTCAGTCCAGATTCTTTTCAGTGATTATGAATCTCATTTAGGATAGGAGTCCCTACAATGAACTTCATTCATGAAGCCCATGGACAAGAGTCACAGACGATGGCCAAACATGGCTGGACTGCACTCGGCACCACTGCAGGAAATACCCACACTTAGAAAGACATTGCCAAAGTGCTGGATCTGTCAAAGCTGAAAAATGAGAGACAAATGAAGGAAGGGGCATCAACAATGATAAACACAATCTTAAACAGAAGCTGAACCAATCTCTCACCAGTAAACAGTCAGGACATCAGAGGAGTCTGGAAAAGACTTCAGCTATCAGCAAGCCTGGGGTGTAATGCCATAAGCTCACTAAACCTCGAGGAGATGGATGGAGCGGTAACTGGAGCAGAATCATTTCATCAAACACCCAGAAACAGGATTAGGAGACACATTTTCTCAAGACCTTGACAAGAGACCCCAGTGAAGGCAAACCGCCCTGTGCCCACTGAGAGCAGTGCCAAGGGGAAGCACTTTTCGCCATCAAGGTCCACCACCTGTGGACTCTAACATGGGCCTTGGATGAGCTGCAAGAGGAAGACAAAATGGGCCTGAAGAAAACCCAGCTGGGAAATGCAACTGATCCCCAGGAACCAAGTGCCTCCTGCCTAGTGAGGGTCACACACTCACAAATGACGGGCTTGTGGGCTGTCTGCTTACTGTCCTTCATTCTCGGAAAGGACCAAAAGGGCATCTCTCCATTGGAGCCAAGGCCCAGTGTGTCCCACTGTGGCCAAGCAGACCAACGCGACCCCGGGTCAGGCACAGAGTCCACGGGAACATCTGGAGCAGGGATGTCTCTCAGTTGGCATGTCTCACGTTTCCTCTGGGCTCCTTCCATTCTGCTTCTGTCACAGTACCCTCTCTGATGCGGGCACGCTGTGCTGGGCGGTCCTGTGCTGCCACCTCTCCATCTCACAATCGACTGCACAGTTTTTCAGAGAAGAGAAGAGGCACAGTGTGGACAGACTCAGGTTTCCTGACTCCTGGGCCAATGATCAGCCCACTCCCAATAGAGTCCTAGGTGACAGGCGCCAGGAACCCCAACATATGGAAGGTGCAACGTGTGCTGCACACACCAAGAGGAGGAAGCTGTGATTAAAGGCCACGGGCTCTGAGAAAGGCCAGTCCTGAACAAGAGCTCACAGAATACACAGGAAATCCTGCTTTTTAGAACAACCCCATTCTTTGTAGCTGATCTGTTAGTGAACAAAGGAATGGTCCTGGCGTTCTGCCTCACCAGGTATGTGTGTGTGGGGGGTGTTTGTGTGTGTTAAGGTTAGGTGGAGGCAGGGAGATGGCAAAGTGGGTAGAGCCTTGGACTAGGAGTCAGCAAGACCCGAATTCAAACCCTGCCTCAGACCCTTCCTTACTGTGTGACTCTGGGTGAGTTCCTTAACTTCTCTTAGCCTCCTGTGGTAGCTGTGAGGATCAGATAAGTTAATATGCATCCAGGGCTTGGATTTCTCTACATGTTTACTGTCGATGATGATTGTAAATCACTGTAAACCAGTGATCCATCCCAGGGTCTCTTCTCCCCTTAGGCCCCCAAGCACAGCCCTGAGGAAGAAGCCAGCTGACTCCCGTACTGAGACCTCACAAGGCTATAGTCAGGATCAAATGAGACTGTATGCATAATGGGCTTAGCACAGCTCCTGGCACACAGTAGGAGCTAAATGAATGCTTGCTCTTCCTCTCCCCCTATCACCTCCACCCCCAGGACCTGAGGACTGAGCTGTCATTCTGGGGCAGCCAGAAGCTCCCTTCCCAAGGTGTGGGGGGCAATCAGTCATTTCCAATGCAGATGCCTTTCTCCTTGGCAGAGAAAACAAATGCCAATACTGGAGCTGAGGGCTCTGCCTTCTCCAGCATCAGTCACCGTGCCCCAATCACATCAAACAAAAGCCTTTTCGCTTGTTCGATCCCCACTTTTCTTCCAGCATAGCTTTTAAAGCCCTGGATTCTCTCACCAGCTTTGGCTCAGCCTGTATCTCAGCCCCCCTGAGGCTGTTTTACAGGACCTGGCACTCATTCTGGTACCTGCCCTTGCTTCCACCATCTGTGTCGATAACCTAAGTTAGTTGGCAAATTCCTTGGGCACCACAAAGGTCTCTTAAGACAAGTCTCATCTCTCCTCAGAACCACTTCCTTCATGATCCCCATCAGCCCTCCTGGGCTGACTTCCCCTGGGGCATTTTAGGCTCTGGGATCTGGTCCTCGAAACCTGCTTTCCCCAATCCAGGCTTAGTTTCTCCTCCATCTTCCCCCCAAGTTCCCTTTGTTTCTACCACGACCACTGTTATTGAGACTGATCCAGAAGAGACTTTCCTCATCGAGAGATCTAGAGAACCAAAGCCTTCCATCACAAGGACACTGGGCCTCAGTGCCGAGCCTGTGATGACCCTCCTTGGCCTCTATGGGGAGGGTCACGGCCACCACCCTCTTATGCCCTCCCTTTGGCTTCTCTGGCTTTGGCTTTGCCGCCCTCCCCTGAATCCCAACCCTACATCCTTCTCCACCTTCCTCACTAGCTCTTCTTCCCCCTCCCCCTCCTTCCATATGAGACCTTGGCTCCTCAAGACTCTGTGCCCAGCCTTCTTCTCTTCTCTCCCTCTGCGCTCTCCCCGGGGGATCTCCTATACTTGATTCTCTTCAGCGCCAGCTCCATGTGGACAAATCTCAACTCTCTCTGGCCTTGGCTCTTCCCCAGACTCTCCCTTGGATTTCCCAATTGAGGCTCAAGTTCAGCCTTCCTAGGACCAGCCTCATGGTATGGGCTGACCATCTGATTCCTAGTTATTCATGCTTGTTTTTTACCAATCCCTTTAAAAGCTCTTTGGCTTTGTCCAATTAACCACCTCTTCCTGGCATTACTATCCAAGGCTCCAATGTGTACCTTCATAATGCTTATTATATCAAACAATGCTTGCTTCATGCAAAACACAGTCTTGTTAAGAATTCAGGCTCCTTGGGGGTAGTAGCTAGGTGGCACAGTGAATAGAGCACTGGCCCTGGAGTCTGGAGGACCTGAGTTCAAATCTGGCCTCAGACACATAACACAAAACTAGCTGTGTGACTTTGGGCAAGTCACTTAACCCCAATTGCCCTGCCTTCCCCCTCAAAAAAACCAAAACAAACAAACAAAAAAAGAATTTAGGCTCCTTATGATAACTCGTGTTTCTGAAGGTTCTATTTTGTTCCCTTTCAAATGAGGTTTTCATGCCCATCCAATTTTTTTAAAAGGAAGTCCTGGGTTTAGTGCTGAGGATGCAAGCTGAAAGATGGGAAGGAAAGAAGTCCTTTGTGGCGGCCCCGGCTCTGGCGCTCTGTGTTGGACTCTATGACTCTCCTATTTCCCTGTATCACGCGTGAGCAATGGCTCCTTGGGAATATCTCAGATTTCTTCCAGGCCTAGGAAGGTCCTGGTTGTTCGACCAACCCAGTCTAAGAGAAAGAGAACAAGAGTCTCTGTGTCTAAACTGGACTTCATTCTCCTTCCCCCAACAAACCATCCCTCTTCCTATTTATGGCACTGCCAGCTCTATCTCTCCCTGGTGCATCCCCTGGTGTTCTCTTTGACTATTTCCTCCCTAAAAGGCAAAAGTGAGGATGTTCCAGGCATGAGGAAAGCGAGTGGAAAGGCCAAGAACAAGAGAATGTAGGTATGAGTCAGCCAGTGGGGCTGGAGCATGGAGGGCAGCAAGGAGCCTGGCAGCAGTGGTGAGGCCAGTCAGAAGGCTACCACAGCAGTCCGGGGAGGTGATGAGGGGCTACACCCAGCGTGAACGGGTAGAAGAAGCATGCAAGAGATGCTGTGAAGGCAGAAACCACATGGCTTGGCAACAGGTTGGACGTAGGGGGCGGGGAGCTGAAGGTGACCTAGGAAAGTCTATATTTTGGATATGTTGAGTCTGAGATGACTCCTGGGACATGTGGTCTCAGATGGTGTCAGGCAGGCAGTTTGAGATGTCCCCTAGGAAACTGGAAAGGTGAGACTGGGGGCCAGGAAAGGTTAAAGCAAGGTCTAGAGATGTGGGACTCATCTCCATGGAGCTGATGAGGGAACCCAGAGGCCCACAAAAGCATGCCAAACAAAGGGCAGGAGGAGGAGGGCCCAGGACAGAGCCTTACGGGCCACCCTTGGGGAGTGGGCACCGGGTGTCGTGTCTGAAGAATGAGAGAGAAACAAACTAGCCAACCCGAGAAGAAATCGTCAGGCTGCTCAGGCCTGCTGGCAAGAGACAGCACAGTGTGGTGGGAGACGCGTGAGGTCTGGAGCCAAGGACATGAGCTCACCTCAGGGCTCTGCCACTCGCCGCAAAGGTCACCAAAAACGTCTGCTGGTGTGAAACAAATTCACTCCCAGACATCATTCAGCCTTGTGTGACGCAGGCCCCTCACGGGTAAGATATGAGGTCAACTAACACGACCTCTCAGGCCTTCTCCACCTTGAAATGTGGATGGCTCCATGATATCACGTGTGTGCATGTTTGTGCATGCTTGAGCACACATAGACAAGCCTTCACATGTGTGGCAGGGGGTGAGGGTCAGGTTGAAAGAGTCTGCCTTAAAGGGAATAAGCGGGAGATGGATCAAAAACCACCCCACTTCCATAATGACTTAGACACATTTCTGAATTTGTAGATGCCCTTTTCTCTTAGGAACAGATCCTAGAAAAAGCCGGCTCTCTCCTGTGGTTTGCAGTAGATAATAGATAGAAGGAGCAGAAGCAAGGACTCAGTTACCGTGGCAGAGCCGGGAAAGTGGGGAAAGAAAATGAGAGGGGCATGCCGGCCATCCGGCTGAATGCAGGGAGGGAGGCAGGGTCTGGGAATCAGTGACAGTGGAGGAAGCAGAGGGGGCCTCCAGTCCTGGGGCCAAGGACCACATTTCCAGCAAATCTCCAAGAAGCTGGTTCCACTCAGCAGGGCCTCAGACACAGCCCACAGTATCCCCCCCACCAGAGCCAGGTTCAAAGGCAGCTGGGAATACTGAGGTGATGAAACAAGTCCGGTGGGTACCACTCACAGGGGCCTCCAAAGCCAGTCCACAGCCCCAGGGCCTGACGCAAGGGTGGCCGCCCCTGAGCGCTCCTGCCGGACACAGTGAAATGGCTGGCACTGAGGCTCTCGAGTGGCCCTGCCAGCACTTCTCCAGCACCACCTTTGGCGCTGCCACTCACCTACATGCTGCTTCCACTCTGCTGGACAGCAAACATGCTCTACTGTGTATAAGTGTGAATTTAAGCAAAGCTGCCCTGAGCTTTTTCCCTTTTCTTTTCTCCTCTTTAGACTTAATTAGGACCTGAGAACATGAGTCTTCTCAGGCAACTATCAATCATCTTCTTCTTCTGTGAAGTCACGGTGTATTGTCAGTATGAGATGTACCAGACAGAGGAAGACTATGGTGAAGAGAGTGAGGAGGGATACTCGCCACCATTTTATTTCCATTCCAGTCAAGACCATGGGATTCTCTCTTACCAAGGTCCTCTTGGCTGCGCTCCGGAATGCTCCTGCCCACTGACCTTTCCATCCGCCATGTACTGTGACAGCAGGAAGCTCAAGACAATTCCAAAGATCCCCACCCACATTCAACAGCTCTACCTTCAGTTCAATGACATAGAGGCTGTGACGGCACATGCCTTTGCCAATGCTTCTAACCTGAGGGAAATCAACCTCAGCCACAACAAAATCAAGTCTGACAAGATCGAACACGGCGTGTTTGTTAAACTTCCTCATCTCTTACAACTGCATTTGGATCACAACGATTTAGAAGACTTTCCATTTCCTCTTCCAAATTCTTTAGAAAGACTTCTTCTTGGGAACAATGCCATCTCCAGAGTGGAGGCGAATGCCATGGAAGGATTAATAAATCTGACCATGCTGGACCTCTGCCACAATCAGCTGCGTGACTCCTTATTGGAAGAAAACCTGTCTCAAATGGGCAAACTGACGCAACTCAATTTATGTAGCAACAGATTAGAGTCAATGCCTGCTGGCTTACCTTCATCTCTCATGCACCTCTCTCTAGAAAATAATTCCATTTCTCTCATACCAGACAATTACTTCAAAAAGTTCCCCAAGCTTCTTGCCCTGAGGATATCGTATAACAACCTGAAAGAAATCCCCTACGACATTTTTAACATTTCCAGCCTTGTGGAGCTCAACGTTGGCCATAACAAACTGAGGCAAACATTCTACATACCAAGAAACCTGCAACATCTGTACATGGAAGACAATGAATTTGAATGTAAGTAAAACCCTGTCTTCTTCAGGAGGGAATCAGGCTGGTCTCTGACAAGGGAGCAAAGAGAATTCTGACCCTAAGGCATGGCCACGGTAGCACCTCTGAAGTCATCCAGATGAAGGGCAGAACCATGTGTGACCAGAAAATCTCCTGCCTATGGTACAAAACTTAGGGTACTTTCTGTTCAACTGTGCTCTGTTCCATATAAGACTAAAGCACTAAAAACATGCAGAAAGCCTGTCAACACTTACTTTTCTTTCTCTGATTACTTGAAAAACAATCAAATACTTACTTCTCCAAGAGCTAGTTGTAGCTGCTGGCATAGGTGCTGCTAACCACTTTGGGGGTCTATTGGAAGGGATTCCGAGGCAGGTGGAGGCTGTGCCACATGGCCCCTGAGAGCCCTCCCCACTCAGGCATCCTAATGGCGGGGACATTGATTCATGAATGCTGTCAACCAGCTGCTTCCTTACATGGGCTCTTTGTAACATTCAAGACGGCCTAGACGATAACTTTCTGTTTTTACTTTACAGACATAAATGTCACCCTGATGTGTCCATCCACTGACCCAATCCATTATCGACACCTGACCTACATTCGCCTGGACCAAAATCGGCTAAAAGAACCAATAAGCTCCTACATCTTCTTCTGTTTCCCTTACATCCATAGCGTTTATTATGGTGAACAGAGAAAACCTGATGGGCAAATGGTGCAGCTGAGGACACAGGTGTTCCGCAGGTTTCAGGGTGATGATGAAGATGAAGAAGAAGAAGGAGAAGGAGGAGATGGAGAAGGAAATGAGCCCGAGGGGCAGGAGCAGGAAAGGACAGAAGAGAACTTTGATCCTTACTTCTATTAAATTCAATGTCTACAAGGAAAATGTAGCCTTACATTTTTACTTTACACAAGCTTAATTGCCATTCCGGATGTCACTGAGTACTAAAAAAATAAACAGAAACCAGCATGTTGTATACTCAGGATGTGAATTTTTAAAATTCAATTTAAATGTGGCATTTTTAAAGCTTAAAAAAGGCTGCTGTACCCCATCAAAAGAGTAACCTTAATCTCATTGCCTTTTCCTAATTTTTAACTGTTACAGAGAAAATTTCCACTAAATATTAAAAGGTCCACAAAGCAGAAAGCTCCAGATCTCCTTGTACTGAGTGGGTTCCAGTCCCATTGGTTAGTTAGATAACCATGTCATGCCCCACCCCTCACCCCGGCAGGCCAGGGGCTGGGAGCTCAGCAGAGAGGCCTTGAAGGCAGAACTGAACCGCCCTGACGAGGGGCACCTCATGCTTTTATGGGAACACAGACATAACAAAGGTGCACGGAAATGTGACACAGTGTCGGTGTTTCTCTGACAGCCAGAAAACAGGGTGAGAATTGGGAGGAGCCTAGGAGAACCTCCAGAACCCCCCCCCCCCAGCCCAGCTCGTCCAATGTCACATGGCTCACAAGACTGAAAGCACACAGATAGAAGGCTGCAGCCATGTAGCATCAGGGTGGCTGCTAGAGGGCAGGAGTCTAATGAAAATTTACACTGTGCCCGTAGTCACCATTGTTAGTTAACCTGGTAGAGATGAAGACGTACAAAGGGCAGAGGCAAGTGGGGCGTCGTTAGCCCTGGCTGCTCCCAGGACGTCCACACACACACATACACACACACACACGTGCGGGCAGACGCCATTTCTTAGATATCCCTCTCACTAACAGAGCACCAGGGCGAGAACATTTAAACGCTGACTTTGTTGGTGGAACGGGTGGGGACCTTGGCTCCTCCCAGTCCCTGGGCCCAGCCCTGCTCTAGGGCCAGCATCCTCAGCTGTCTATGGGGCTTCTCCAGTGGGCAAGGTGACCACATCCCAAGCAGCTCAGCATCTCTCCCAAAGCCCATCCCTCCTCCTAACTCTTAACGCCCCTGCATCCATCAATAGCACTACCCTCCCCCGTGGCCCAGGAGGACAGCCTCAGGGTCACCCTCAGATCCTCCCTCTCCCTTGCCCCCATATCTGCCAATTCTTGTGGCCTCTTCTCCCACATCCTCCTGCCCACCCCTCCTCTTCTGCTCCTTTGCTCCTGCTAGAGTCAAAGGCTCCATCATCTCTTGTCTGGGCTAGCTCAGGACTAGCCTCAAGCCTTCCCTCCTTCAGGGTACAACCTCCCCGACCTATCACGGCCCCTCCCCACATTTTGCCTTCTGGGCTGCTTGGGCTCCCCCTCCTGCCCCAATGATCTCTACAAAGCCTGGGCCAGATCTCCCCTCTCCCACTGCCCCAGGAAGTCACCCCTCCCCACCCACTGGGCGCCAAAGGCCATCTGACCAGACCAGAGCCCTAGGGCCTCCCCCTCCAACTTGTGAGGCTCTGGCCACTCTCGCCTGACTCTGGTGAGAGGAAGGCTTCCCAGGGCCCACTCCTGTTATGTGGCCTCTCAGTAATGACAGTACGCCCAACTAACATGCCCCTGCCCTTCAAGGCCTTGCTGCTTTCTCTCCTGTTTATTCCATAGCTCCCTGCTCACTCTTCCCCAGAAGCCCACCACCCTAAAGGGCTTCCTGGAGATGGGCGCCATCTTGTCTTCTATCTCGTCCCCTGCAATAGGAAACCTCTGAGTCTCCACTCCCCACTGTCCTCTTGGCTACCGGTTTGATCTTCCTAAAGCATGCACCCTCCATACACAAAGACCACACACATACACACACCACACAAACCCAGCACATACACACCCACCAACCACAGAAACCCAGCATACTACACATCCACCAACCACACAAACCCCCCACTATACACCCCCCCCCACAAACCCACCACACATACCCCCACAAACCCAGCATCCTATACGCACACCACACACACCTACCCCACTACACACCCACCAACCACACAAACTCACCACACACATACACACACACACACACACACCAGTAAAACATTTGCCCCTTGAGGCAAGGACAGTTTCTCTCTTCCCTCCACACATGCCCCACTTTGCTCAGATAGTCACACTGGGTCAGAAACAAGGCTTGTGGGCGCTGTCCTGAGGCCAGGGTCAGGTCTCCTCTGATGTCTCTTAAGGTTCCTTCCTGACTGTGTCTCTCTTGGCTGCCTCACCACCATCTTCAATCCACCAGACTGCGGCTCTCCTGCAGACACGCTGCCCACCAGACTGCCCCAATATGAGGATCTTGGGAGTCCACTTACTCCCTCCTGACTTCCCTCTTGCTCCACTCACACCTTCAGCTCTAACCTGTGAAGTTTTTGGCATCCTGACTGCCACCCAGTGTGGGAGTTCTTCCTCCCCACTTGGGGTATCTACAGAATGAATGGTGTGCAATCCATGCTTCTACCCACAGTGCTGATGAGAACAGCCCAGGCCAGAACCAAGCCCAGACCCCTGGGGCCCTCCACTGGAGATCTCCTGCCCTGCTGCCATCTGGGCTGTTCACAGCTGATCTCTGAAGACAACTCATTATGGCATCATGGAGACTATGGGGGGAGCCAATAATTATGTAAATAATTAGGCTGACACTACTTGAGGCAGGAGAGTATGCAAATAACTGAGGAGCCAAGGGAGGGGCAGGCAGGACCATTCCTGCTTCAGTTACTTAACTGTGGGCATGCTGCCCATGGCCAGGAGAGGGCTGGGGACACAGCCTAGTCCCCTCCTTGTCCTGTATCCCTGGGGCTTTGCAGTTTCCAGCACAGAGCAGGCAGGTGGTGAACTGGATGCCTCCCCCGGCTCACATCTCCATCCACAACCCGGCCATTGCCGCCAATTCCTGGAAGGCATCTCAATAACCAAATAAAGACAAAGCCATCATCTTTCTCTTCTCTGGTTCTTCTGTGGATGACCTCTCCTCTGTGCAGAACATGGGGATTTTCTTTGACTCGCCCCCTTCCCTCATCTCTTCTCCACAAGCCATGAGCAGACCCTGTTCATGCCCTCTCTCCCACTCTTCCTTCCTCTTACCACACCCCCCAGAAACAGGTGATGGCATCCTCCTAGGTCATTCTGCTTCCTCCACCCCCTACATCTGAGTCGGGTGTCTAGCCTCATCCTTCAGCTGAGAACGGTCCCTCCCAAGCTGTCCGACGTCAGAGCCTTCTCTCAGTCCCCATTCTCCTTGCCCTCTCTGCAATCTCTGACAAGGACAATCAGGGCCCCCTGGATATGCTCTCCTCTCTAGGTTCCGTCCTGGGTCTTCATTCTACTGACCATGGGTGCTCCCCCGGCTCTGTCCAGGCTGCTTCTCCTCCCTCTCTATGGAGACAGTTCCCAGCAATATCTATCCATCTAGCCCTGGGCTCTCTCTGTGCACCGTTATCACATCACAAGTGGCTTCTGAGACATTGGCAAACGGATGTCCCCACAGGCATCTCAAATTTGATGTGTCCAACATAGAACTCATTATCTTTCCCCTGAAATCCTCTCTTCTGCCAAGTCTCCCAGTCCCCCAGAGGCCGCCCCCATATCTCCCTGGCTCTTATCCCCCATTTCTATCTGCACTCCATGGCACACATATGCCCTTCGCTCCTTTGACCCTGGTGCCACCCTGGTGCTGGCCCTCCCATAGCTACCACCTGGATTATTGCAGCAGCCTGCTGGGTGGTCATCCTGCTGCCTCAAGTCTCTGCCCATGCCAGCCTCTCCTCCACTCAAATGCCAAAGTGACCCTCCTAAAGTGCAGGTCTGATCACATTTCCCCCCCCCCCCAATAATCTCCACTGGCTCCCTATTCACCTGACTCCTCTCCTGGGGCTCTGTTATCATGATATTGGCCTCTCTGAGGTTCCTCACAGGTGACCCTTGGGCTTCTCATTCTGTGCGTTCTCACTGGTTGCCCCCATGCCTGGGATGCTCCCTCTCCCCACCTCCACCACCTGCTGCTCTGGCATCCCTCACAGCTCAGGTCCAATCCTGCCTTCTGTCGGAGGCTTGTCTTGCGCCCTCCACCCTAGCCCCACAGCGCCTTAGTTCTCAGTCCATCTGCCAGACTCCCTACCAGTGACAGACACATTCTGTTTTCCAGTTTGCAAACATTTTTTAAGCATTTACTTGGTGCCAGGAGCTCAGGACACCGAGAATTTCAAGTCTCCATGTGTCCTGGCCCAAATGCTCATGACCATGCTTTGTGTGCTGGTATAGACACCTGAGGCCTTGGGTTTTAGGACTGCCGGCTTTCCTTTGGAGAGTCTGTTTTCCATGGGATTCTGGGGGGTCTCAAGGGTGGTGGTTTTTTGTGTCCTGCTGACATGGCATCTAGATTGGGGGATGTGTGGAGGCAGGTTTCTGTCTGTCTCCTAGTATTCAATGTAAGCCCTGCTGATGAGATGAGGGTCCTGCTGTCCCTCCCATCTCCACCCCTTGCTTGCCAAGGCCTCATTTATCTAGGCCCAAGTCCTCTGGGCCTTCCCCCACTCTGACCAGCTTTCTCTAGAAACTCAATAGGTATCAGTGGACTCCTTACAATGGGTGCCCCCAAATGCACAAAGCACATTGGATGAGTCTGGCCAGGGAGGACCGCACACTTGAGGCATCTGGTTTCAATTTGGATCTTGAACTGTCTCTCTCAATTGGCCAAGGCCTTTGCACCAACTGCCCCTCGGTCTGGAATGCTCAGTCCCCTCACCTCTACACAGGGGCCTGGCTGTTTCCACTGAGCTGCAGGCCAGCATTGGGTAGGAGGCCTCTCCCACCCCCCTGTGACAGGGGCTTCCCCTTTCAGATGTAGGAGGGGTGTATCTACCTGGCTATGATGTTAGGATAGTTGGCAGGGACAGGTCTTTAGGAGGGAAGGGAGTCTGATCACAGTTTACAAAGGTGTTTATTGTCTGAGAAGAGCAGAGAGACAGGGTTCTCAGCTGCTCCAAGGGGAGTGGATCAAGGAGGAGGTATTCAGGCCTCTGGGCAGGGAATGGGCTGAAGGGAGAAGATGGTAAGCAGAGGGTTTGATAAGTCCCTAGGCTGCAGCGGCTGCTCACGGTGGTTTTTGTGCTGGGCAAGGCTGCTTCTGTGCCTACTGGCAGCTGCAGGGAGCTCCAAGTTTGGCTAAAGTTCATGGGCGAAGGATCAGTGCCGTGTCAAGCAGCTCCGCGCTGTATAAGTCCTCCCGACTGGCTGCTAGTTGTGCTGCTCCATGGTCTGGAAACTCCGTGTCTGAGCCCTTAAGATGGTCAGGACAAAGTCCATGTTTACACACCGCCAGAGACTATTCTCTGGGTCTGGCTGTTCAGTCAGCCCCACCGAGTACCCAGCATCCCCACATCCTGCACACAAGGAGAGATGCTTTATCAAATGATTCCCCCACACCTGGGTAAGCACCGGCTCAGCCACCCAGTCAGACAAGGAGACTCCTCCCGGCCAGAGCTCGGCCGGCTCCTGATGAGGCCGTCTCTCTTGTGGACGTTCACTGGCAGCCCGATCCGAGGAGCCTTCTGTGTGAGAGGCCTGTGTAGGCGCGAAGACAAAACCCAGAGCAGCTCTGGCCCTCGGGGTTTACGGCTGACTGGGGAGACCCAACAGCAAACCTGAGATAAATGTCAGAGGTCACTGACAGCGGAAAGGCGTCCTGGAGGACTGCTCCTGGACCTCTGCCAGGGCCTGCAGTTGGGTTCACCGGCCTTCCTTCTGTCCTCTCGCTCTCTTCCCTTCTTTTCAAAGTCAGCACCGAGAACGTCCCTTCCCCCGCCGCTGTGCCTCTGCCCCGTGGCCAGGATGCCCCCTCCTCGGCTTCCGTGCTTGGCTCAGGTGCTCCCAGAGCTGACGCCCTCTCCCTCTTGAAGCTGCCACTTGTCCCTTCCAACAGTTTGTGCTTACTGACTCATCCCCTACACGGTCCGAGAGCAGGGGCCGTCCCTGCATCCCCAGCACCATGGAGAGGGCTCTGCGCACAGTAGGCATTTTACAAATGTTCACTGACCTGCCTGGGATTGTGGCAATTCTGTGAAAGGAGCTTCCTGAAGTCCAGTTCAATTGAACAAATGCTAATTAGGTGCCCGCTTCACACAAGGCAGGGGAGACGTCCCTGGAGATCTTGGCAGAGACACTGCAGTGGTTGGCCATTTTCTTCTCCAGCCCATTTTACAGATGGGGAAACTGAGGCAAACAGGGCCAAGTGACTTGCCCACGTAAGTGTCTGCGGCCAGATCTGAACTCAGGAAGATGAGTCTTCCTGAACGCAGGCCTGGCGCTCTGGATGCTTTGGCACCTCCTACCTGCCTCGAGGGGAGGCAGATTCACCAAACAGACAGAGCCTTAAACTTGGGGGTCAGAAATCCCTGGGTTCAAAGTTCGATTCACTTATATATTAGCAGCGTGACCATCAGACCTCTCTGAAGCTCCGTGAAACAGGGGCATCATTAATTCTGATCTGAAAGGGTTGCTATCACATCTGTATGAACATCGAATGTCTCTGTAAAGTGCCTGGCCAGGCTCAAAGCACAGTGGAAGTGTGAGCTATTACTAATATTTCTTTAAGCTTGTATTTGTATCTCGAGGGCTGGGCACACAGTCAGTGATTAATCAATGCTTACTGGCTAAGTGACTGACAGTGCCCTGCACGCTAGGCACTGGAGGGAAAGAGCCCCAAGAAAAGGCCTGGCCCTCAGGGGCGACGCCCAGCCCAGTGTCAAGGGCGGACGTGCCCTGGTGAGGGTAACTCAGGAGGAGACAGTTGGAGGAATGGGGGAAGGTGGGCATGGACCGCTAGGTAGAGCCAAGGCTCATGTAGAGACAGCAGTCTGAGCCAACGTGGGGACATATGCACCCTACACAGCAGCCAGCAGAGGGACGGCCAGTGCAAAGGCCCGGCGGTGGGAGATGGCGTGTCACAGGCGAGAAGCCGTGCAGCGGGGCCCAAGGCTGGATCAATCACACCCTCCAGGCGTGCCCGTGCATGGCTTCTCAACCTCATGGCCCAAGAAAGACCCATGTTTAACCCCCCTCCCACCAACTTACACGATAATGATGCCGTTTTCCAAACCAGAGAACACGGGAGGAAACTGTGTTCCCAGAGCACGCCAGAGGACCAAGGCCAGAGATGCATTCTTCTGGGACACCTGAGCACAGAGTGAAGAGATCTCTACCAGAGGTTGACTCACATGAAGGCTTTACTTGGGAAAGCAAAGCCTGCTGCCCAGAAAGGTCCCTACCTCCAAATATGTGTCTTACATGTATGGGGGATAAAACTGCATCAGGAAGCAATAGGAAAACCGCGAACAGATCCAACAATGAAGCCATTCCCACTACAACTAAAATGTGAACTCCTCTGGAGGTATATTAATGGGATACATATGCTGGAGCTTGGCGCCCCAGTTAATTCAGAAAGCAGATGGGGCGTCTCATAGGAAAAGGGTCAGATGACCGACTATCTCGCCATCTCAATAAACTAATATCCACCAAAACAAACAATTCATTGTACACCCAAGAGTCAAGAACGACAAGCTGGCGGGGTGGGGAGCTGGGGGAAAGTCCTTGGGGCTGCTGTAATTCACCTCTTTTCAGGAATGTTCTGAGCATGCTCTCCCCTGACAAGAGAAGGAATTTTGGCAAGGCCGTCTCCCCCATGGAAAGGGCTTTTAAAGCTGTCCGCCCCTAGAACGCTGGAGATCCTGAAACACTCAGCAGCTTCCCCTGCTGCCTGCGTCCTCCTGCTGTGGGCTGGGGCGCGCGCGCACACACACACACGCACACATACACGCACACACGCACACACACACACGAGTGTCTGCCGGAGAAAACCACAAGCACTTGAGGACAACGGACACGGTAGGCTCTTTTTCAAAGCTATTGTAAATACTGGGTGTTGCTACGTGGGTCATTTTTAATTGTTTTAGCCAAGTTAGAGGTCAGTTTTTACAGAGGTTTCCATTAACTTTGAAAATAAATACCAAAGGAATGTTTTGAGCGTTGTCTGATTTCAGATTCCTGACATTAGGCACAAGGTGCAACCAAAGTGGTCAGTTGACCGTGTTTGTCACTGAGGGGTGGAGGGTGATTGGAGCCTGGGGCTGGTGTGCAGTCCCGTAGTGGTGAGCACCTTCACAGACTGTGAGCCCTTCGGTTACCCATGGCCCCCATTCAGAATGCTGCTGAGTTCTCACGAGGACCCTGCAAAGCGTCTGCCCTGAATGCCTCCCTCTCCCGTGGCTCCAACAGAGGCTTAGACAGAAGGACCCCACTCTGAAAGGGCGTCCAAGGGGGAGGAGGAAGGGGTTCTCTCCAAAACCACTCCACAGAGTGAAGACAAACATAAAGGACTTGGGGCTTTGAAAAAGAAATCATTCTTGTATTTATCTTAAAAGCAGAAGTTGATCCAGATTTCCTTGGGAATGGCTCATGCTGATATCACAGCCCAATTGCAGGCGACACTCAGATGAGGCTCTCAGCCTTCTTTCCAGCTTTAGTATTCATACAAATGTAGAAAAATGTCAGCTTTATGATAACTGTGTCAACATAATCTGACCATGAACAAGAATTAAAACAACTAATGCGATTTAGGACTTTTCATTGAGAGTAAAAGGAACTTTTCAGCTGAGAGTGGCCAGTAGAACGTCCCCCAGTTTCTTGCATTTGGATGGTCAGCGATTAATGGCCATGTGGACAGGCTGGGTTAAATGCTTGCTGCTGGCTCCATGGCCCTTGCGCCTCCCCTGGGATGTGAGCGCTGCCTGACCTGCCTTCTCTCTGTCTCTCGGCTCTCAGGCAAAACGAGAGGGAACATCGTCGTCGCCCTCAGCAACTCCCACCTGGGCACCGTGGTCTGGGCCGCCATGAAGACCCTGCAGGCCGCCCTACTCTGGTTTCTCCTGATGCCCTGGGTAAAGCCAGCCCCACCCACTCCACAGAGCTCCAGGACAGAGACTTTTGAAGAACTATGGGATTACAAGGAGCCACCGCAGAACGGGGAAACCACAAAGGTAGTGTATTTGTGATTCTACAGCCAGCACAGGCTGCACGTGTGTGTCCTTGACAACACTTGCTAACACACACAAGAGAGAATGTCGTTTAAATGATTTTGAAAATCATTCATCGTCATAACTGTCATAAAGTAGATTTCCAGGAGTGTTTAAAGTGAGAATTGTCTGTAATCACTGGATTTGGCGAATGTGAATGGGGGATGGGGAAGTCTTGGGTAAAGTAAAGTGCGGCAGATGTCCGCTGTGGCACCTGCTGGCACCTCCCCGCGGGGTGCCCAGGGCTACAGCCCAACAACAGTCAGGAGCCCTCTCAGGGACGGCTATCCCGGGGTGATTCAAATACAGGAACAGAACCAAGGAGTACAAGAAATATTTATTTTGGCTGGGCTTGTAAATCACTCTCAATGAGATCATTTACATGTTACTCTGGGGTTTTGGCATTGACCCGAGATGAATACTGATGGAGGGAAAAAACACTAATGCTGTACCTAAGTCCCTCAGACCCCCACTGCCGTTCACACAAGCGATCCGGATGACCCAAAAGGTCTCCTCCACACGAGTCAGGCAGCCCTGCAAGGCTGACCCTGCAAGTCCCCACTGTGTGGCCGACAAGGCCATGCTGGAGATGCTGGCCTGGGGGATCGGGCTCTCACATGGAGGCCTTCAGCTATGAAGTAGGGACGACTTCAGGGAGAAGCTCCTTGTCTACACTGATTTTATTTGGGGCTCAATTTAATAAAGATGAAAAACCAAAGAGAATCCCTGAGTGGGTGACTCTGTGGGGCCTCAGGGAGTGACTAGTCCAAACTCCCAGCTTATGGTCCTCATCTGGCCCTACTGTGCGCAGACAGCACGGGCACTCTGGCATGTGGTCCTCCAGCCCCACATCAATAGTAACAGTAAACCACTAAAGTGAATGTCCTACTGTAAGCCCTTTTCCTGCACCATCTAATCTTACCCTGGCACCAGCCCCGTGAGGAAGGTGGGGCTGTTATTCCTGTATTATGGACAAGGAAACCAGGGCAGAGGAAGGGCCAGGAACTTGTCCAAATCCCAGGCCCGGGGGGGGGGGGGAGGGGGGTGGGGGGTAGTGTTCTCCACAGGACAGTCGTCTTCCCGACATGTGCCCGATGGCTTCACGTATGCCCCGTGTTTTCCCTTCTCCAGGCTAAACAATTCCCATTCCTCCCCACTTCTGACTGCCAGTTTTCAATCTGTCCTGAAATGTGGCATCCTGACCTGAACACAGAGCTTGGGAGGAGGTGCAACCTATCCCAGCAAGGGAAAGGGGGTCACTGTCACCTCCGCCATCCTGGACACCATGTCCAGAGCAATTAATGCCACCCCCTCCCTCAGGACCACATCACAGGGACTCACACCAAGCTTGCAGTCCACTGAGATCCCCAGAATGTCTTTCCATCCAAGTGCCATTGAGGCAGGCTTGCCCAGCATGCAGGCCTTCACATGTATTCTTCAGGAGGGCGGTGTCACCAGCACCAGCCAAAGGGCTTTTTGGATACTGAGTTAAGTGCTTGTTAAGTGACTGACTGACTGACTGATGTGTCAGGTGATGAGTCTGCCGTCACTCCAAGCATGCTCTCTCCTCTGTGAGTCTGAGGAGCACGCTGTCAGAGGCATCCCAGAAACCTTAAAGAGGGAAGTGAATGTGAGGGACAGTTATTGTGGACTGGGCGAACAATGTGCTCTTCCTCAGCCCCTACTGTGTGTCCCGCACCTGTTGTGTGCCCCGCACCTGCTGTGTGTCCTGCCTCTACTGTGTGCCCTGTGCCTACTGTGTGCCCCGCACCTACTATGTTCCTGGTGCCTGCTGTGTGCCCTGTGCCTACTGTGTGCCCTGCACCTACTATGTTCCCTGTGCCTGCTGTGTGCCCTGTGCCTACTGTGTGCCCCGCACCTACTATGTTCCCTGTGCCTGCTGTGTGGCACACACCTACTATGTGCCCTGTACCTACTGTGTGCCCCATACCTGCTGTGTGCCCAACACCTGCTATGTGGTGAACACCTACTGTGTGCCCCGTGCCTGCTGTGTGCCCTGTGTCTGCTGTGTGCCCCGCTCCTGCTGTGTGCCGCGTGCCTACTGTGTGCCTGCACCAGGTATACAAAAACAACAATGAAGCAGCCCCTGCCCACAAGAAGCTTCCACTCTATGGGTTGAGACAATATGAACATCCCCTGTAAGTTCTAGAAAAAGCAAACACAAACTGCTTAAGGGAGGAAGGGACGAGCAGCTGGGGGGTGGGGGAAGGGGACAGGGCCTCGCATGGGTGAGATACCAGTCGAAGCCCCTGCAGAAATGGGCGACTCTAAGAGGTGCAATCAGTCATGGGGCATATAGTCTGTGCACAGGCAGCAGAGGGAGCACCAGCCCCGAGGAACAGCCAGTGGGGCTGACCCAAAGAGCTCCTAAAGGGCAGAGACGGGGGAGGCCAGCTTGTGAACAGGGCAGTTTGAGTCTGACCGAAAAGCAATGGGAAGCCACTGGAGTTTACTGAGCAGGAAGAGGCCTGTGTGCTGGCATCCGTGGGGAGGCAAATGGGGGCCAAGAAGGGGGGGCCCCCGCAGCGGGGGGGGGGGGGGCGGCGATGAGGGCCCCACCGCTTTCACAGCTGACATTTTGATGGCCGTGGATGTTACGGCCTGAGAACCTCCAGGCCGATGCTCTGGGCCTTAGTGGCCCCAGTCTAGGGACTGCTGGCCCCGCCTTTGTTCTTGAAAAGTATTCCCCGAATCCCCCAGGGCTAGCCGGCTCTTTCAGAGGCTCAGTGAGTCAGCTCTGAAGCCACGGTTTAGAACTCTCTCTGAAGGGACAGCTGCTGTCATTCAGTCATGTCTGACTCTCCATGACCCTGTGGACCACATCACGCCAATGCTGTCCGTGGGATTTTCTCAGCAAAGATACTGGAGGGGGTTGCCCTTTCCTTCTTTAGTAGGTAAAGGCAAACAGAGGTTAACTGACTTGTCTGGGGTCACACAGCTATAAGAGTCCGAGGTCAGATCTGAACTTAGGTCTTCTAGACTCCGGGCCCAGCTCTCGACCCACAGAGCAGTCTACACACAGCTGTAGTCAATGTTTATTGACCACTGACAAGCCAGCCCAGATGTAGGGTCCAGAGAGGGCAACATGAGCCTATGACAAGCCTTACGGATGGGAACGGGAGCTGCCTTTAACACACAGACATGCAGGAAAACCCTCCATGCTGCTGCCTTCACAGATGACAACATACTGGCAGGAAGAAGGTATCCTGTCCATCAGCATGTCCACCTAGAACAGGCAGCACAATGGGGCGGAGAGCCCAGGACTAAGCACAAGGAAAGAGCAGAGGTCAGTCTGTGACGGACCCATGTGCTACCAGCACTGGAACAAGGCAGGGAAAACAGCATCTCAAAGCGCTAGGACGAGCATTTCCCAGAGGCCCATGGGCAGCGAGCAGGGCGGAGCTTTCAAGGCCATGGAGAACCAGGCCAAGGCATGGCCGAAGCAGGCAATCGGGCCAGGCTGAGGCAGCCGGAGGGCCCTGGGGGGGTCCCTGCCTTCCTTTCCAGGAGGCCTTTGCCATGCCCCCAGATGCTAAAATCTTCCCTTCTCAGAGAGGGAGAACAGGGGCATCACACCGATCTGTCCTCAGACCCTGGGAAGGAGAGGGCCCAGGGCCAGAGCCCAGGAGCCCCGTGCTCATGGCCATCACCTGGAGAAGCTGCCCCATGGACACAACCTGGAAGCTGTTCCTAAGGGTGCTGGCCCCAGATGCCAAAGACGCGGAGAAGAGGCTTCTTGCCATCCAAGTCCTCGGCCTGGCCGATGAAGTGAAGTGAAGTGATATGGAAGAAAAGGCCTGATCATCTGCTCTGCTGAGACACCCTTGGCACCTTCTCTTCTGGCTGCAGCTGAGACCATCCCTGGGTGAAGTCTGGCTCACTTTCTGTCTGTGTCCCCAGGGCTCCACACACAGTAAGTGCCTAAGGAAGGTTTTTTTTCTGAGTAAGAGCTAGCACTGGGGATATGGACAGATCGCAGGTGGGCAGCGGCCAGAGGGCTGCCCTAGCAGGAGGCTGATGTCAGGAGACATCAGGGAAGGTCGTCAGCAAAATGGCAAAACTATGGGAGAACATGGACAAAAGGCCACAGCCTGGGCAGGCCTGGATGGGCCACAATCTGCATCCCTAGAAGAAGAGGTCATGGGCCCATGGAGGCATGTCCAGTATCTGAGGAGGGGCCAGCGCACCAGCCCTCTCCAAGACTCTCTGGAAGCCCAGCACTAGCCCTGGGGGAGGGGGTATAAGACCTGCCTCTTTTCCTACATGAAGGGGAAGTGATTCTCCCAGTTTGGGCACTGCCTAGATTGGAAGACAAGTCAACCCCCTCTGAAGCCCCCAGGTCCAGATGGGTCCAGAACCCCAGAGCATGCATCCTGTGACTGGCTCCACTAAGCTCCCTTCTGACCTCTGCTCCCCCAAAGGCACTGAAGAGCTCCCTGGGGCCCAAGCTGTCTCACTTTTACATTTGTATCCTTAGCATGGTTCCCAAAACACAGCAGACTCTCCACACGTGATCGTGACTAATAGATTGATTAGTGGGGGTTCTTCCTGGTCTAGGCCACTGCCCCCAGACTCATAATGGAGCTGCCTGCCCTCATGGCATCCCAGTTCAGCCAAATGGACCTGTTTTGTTCATCTCCTTCTACTGAGAATCAGAACCAAAGGTCTATTTCATTGTTCCTCACTCTGGGCTTTGCAGAACCTGCCTCTCTAGCCAAGGAGGAGGAGCCTTGAGCCTCCTGAAATGGTGGAGCCTGGAGGCAGGTTGGGTTCTCCTCTCCTGGGATCTCATGGCACTGACCCCAAGCCAATGACACAGACAGGCTGCCCCAAGTTGTGTTAGAAGTAACTGCATTGTGTTATAAGGGCCCCACTAATTCTAATGCAGCCTGTTATGGGCTCAGCCCCAAGCGGTGGCCCCCCCAAACAATGCAGAAACAGCCTGCTTACCGCACCGCGCCCGTCCCAACCCAAAGCCCCCATCACACAGAGCTCTGCCGGGTTTGCTTTCTGGCTAAATAAAGTAACTTCTGACCATCTTTATTTTTCTAATAGAAAAAAGATATTATGGCAATTCTACATGACTTACAAAAAGACGAAAGCGCCACAGAACGACCAGCAAGAAGCGAAGATGGCGGTAAGGGTTCCTGCTGGGCTTGGCTCTTCTGTTTAACTGAGCTTCTAGAAGGTGCTGCCTGATGGACTCGAAAGCATCTCAGGGCCAAGTAACCAAAGCAGCCAAGGGGGATCCCGGAAGCAAAACCTTTGTCTCTAGCTGTCTACGGACAGGGTCCCTCCTCACCAGAACATAAGCTCCTGGAGGGCAGGGAGATAGCGCTTCAGCACAGGGCCTGTGACAGAGGACAGGCGCAGAATGCCTGCTGGCTATCTGACTGACTGACTGACTGACTGATGGAAAAAGCCAATGCCCCAGGGAAGGATTACTCCAGGTTAGAAGGAAGCCTAGAAATATGGGCACATGTACACGGCATGCACACAACACACACATCATACAACACACATTCACACACATATACACATACACACTACACACACCACGACCATGCACACATATGGACACACATACACACCATA
>NW_027185761.1:76144938-76160561 GCF_028583685.1 Petaurus breviceps papuanus | reverse complement strand
TACGCACAGCCCCCCACACACATACACATAAACACACACATACACACGCCACGACCATGCACACATATAGACACACTACAGACACGTGTGCACACACATGTCATACACCATACATACATATACACTATACATGTGCACACACCCCCCCACATACACACACCACGACCATGCATACATATACACACTACACAGTGCACGCACACCCCCACACATATACACATAAACACACACCATGACCATGCACACATATACACACCACACACATGTGTGCACATATACACACCCCACCCCCAACAGGGGATAAGGCACAGAGAGATGCTTAGATGGCCCGCAGTAGCCACTGCCCACAGATTCTGTCAGCTTCCAGCCACCCTCAGCTCACACACTCTGCTTTGCCAAACAGTTACAACAATGCTGATGCCGTTTCCAAGGTTAATCCCGGCTTTTGAAAGGCCTCTCTAAGTTCTAACATCTTTGGAGAACGACACCCACCCGGTCACTCAGCTGTTGGCTGTTGCACACACATGAGTGAGTGTGTGTGGGCCTCATGAGATGAGGTTTTCAAAGGAAGTCATCTGAAAAAGAGGGGTTTGGGTGCACAGACCAGAGTTGGGGAAGGGGCAGGGCAGGGCTGGTGGGCGCTGGGCTGGAGCCAGAGTCCTCTGGGTGCGTGCAGCCTTAGCCCTGTCCTGGCCAGGAAGCCCCAAAGGCTCACTGAAGGCCGGTGCTCCCTGTCGTCCCTTAGAAATGCCGACCTGCCTCCTGTGCGTCTGTCTCAGTGGCTCCGTATACTGTGAGGAGACAGACATCGACGCCGTGCCCCCCCTGCCAAAGGAGACATCCTACCTTTATGCCAGATTCAACAAGATCAAAAAAATCACGGCCAAGGACTTTGCAGAGATTCGTAAGTTAACTGTTTGTCTTAATTCTGAATTCAAACACCCCAAAGGGGCGTTTCTTACACACACACACATACACACATATGTGTTGTGTGTTAGAACACAAAAGGGGGTTCCAGACGAGACTGCGATCTCTATTGCCCCATGGGTTTGTTTTTGAAAAGAATCTAAAAACTTCGGCCTGCCTAACGTTTCATTAGATTCCAAGCTCCTTGAGGACGGGGACCTTCCTTTGTCTCTTTCTGTATGTTCAGCACTTAGGACAGCCCTGGCACACAGCAGGGGTATAAGGAATGTTTACTGATCCACTGAATTATAAGAAATAATGAAGGAGGTGGTTTCTGAGAAACCTTGAAAGACACACGTGAAATGATGCAGAGTAAAGTGGGAAAGCCAGAACAGCTCAGACAATAACAACAGCCTAAAGGCGAGTGATCTGGAAAGCCTCTAAGTCCTGTGCATGAGGGACCACGATGCCGCCCACCCTCTGACAAAGGGGCAATGCACTCAGGGCTCAGGCTGAGACATCCGTGTGTGGTGGACACGGCTAGTGTAGACCTTCATCTGGCCTGTTCCAAAGGCATTGGCTTTTCTTTCTTTCTTTTCCCCAATGGGGAAGAAGGGAAGTAGGAAGGAAAGAAAGTAAAATTTTTAATTGAAAAAAAAAATTAAATTGAAACAATTCTACACATCCTTTGCAAACTTGTGGCCTGTCTGTGCCCCGGTCTGATCTCCCTTCTGTTCCTTTCTGTGCATTTTTAAAAGGGGTTCCCCTGGTCTTTCTTTCTCCATCACTATCCCTAACCCTCCTCCTCTCTTCCACCCCAACCCCACCAATTAAGGGATAGAAAGCAAAGAAACAACAAAATTAAATAGAACAAATGAGAGTGTACTCACTGCTGTCATCAGTCTTAAGCCTTGCAAGGTTGTTTTTTAGATTCTTTGAACAATCCATAACCCTTTATCATTGTACAAAATGGCGTGTGTATACACACGAACATCTATGCACACGCACGTGACCTTGGATCAGTCCGTGACTGGTGTTTCTCTGAAAGACCCTCAGAACCAAAATGATCCACCCCTACAAAGTCTGTTCTTCTTATGTAACTCCCCTAATACCTTCTGAAGACAGCCAGATTCTAGAGGGCCATTTGGGTCTTCTCTTTTCAAAGTTGAACCCTCTCCGTCCTTTGTCATCCTTCATTCATGCTTCAGTGAAACGCATGCAAACGCCTTCAAATTGTGACTCCCAGAATGCACACAATCCTCCCAGTGCATTTGGAACACCCCCAAGTCACTAGAGGACGCTGCCCTCCTCACTCCTGGGAGCTCCAGGATCACTGTAGCTTCCTGGGCTGCCCCTACTGCTGCGGCCTTACAAGGAATAAGAGCCCACTCAAACTTTCCTGGGGGCTTATTCCCCCCTTTCCTCTCTGCTCAGAAGTGGGGCGGCATCTTGGTTCAAGATTTCATGGATTATTCTAACAGCCTCCTG
This sequence comes from Petaurus breviceps papuanus, assembly GCF_028583685.1. NCBI lineage: Eukaryota > Metazoa > Chordata > Mammalia > Diprotodontia > Petauridae > Petaurus > Petaurus breviceps. Next base: position 76,158,167 of record NW_027185761.1, on the reverse strand, counting down.
ACCAGACATCCCTGTCCTCAGGCTATTCCTTCTCCAATCCCCACTGTATACAGTCTAGCCCTGTCACATCCCTCCTCAAAAGCCTTTACTCCTTCCTTCCCTCCTTCCTCTAAGACAAAAAGCCAATGTCCAAGGCCTATGTTTAAAGCCCTCTGCAATCTGGCTTCACCCAAACTCTCCAGTAAAGATGTGTCTTCCTTCCAACCCCACCCCTCCACACACTCGACATTCTGGCCAGATGGGGCCACTGGCTAGTTCCCAAATTTGAAATGCCATCTCCCTCCCTGGGCAGTCTATCCCAGGCAGGCTGCAATGAGATCCCTCCTGATTGCAAATTACAGGCTCAGCTTTGGGGCCCTGGACTCCACAGAGATGAGGGATTTCTCGCTCCTAAAATTCTCCTAAAACAGGCCTATGATTCTCTCTTACTCTGCAGTCGTCCTTGGCATCAGATATGAACTCCTCCCTCCCCTCTTGTCTGCCCAGGGCCTGGGCAGTTAGCAGGAATCATCATTGTTTGTGACTCAGTGGGAGCACCAGGCTGCGCCGCTGAAGGTGACAGAGAACCGGTGCTTGACGCATCTGCCTGGTTCCACCTCAATGCGGCTCCATGCTTTTAATGTGTGATGAAACAGTGCCCAGCTAAGGTGAAAGAAAACGCGGTGTTTTTATGTGCTTGTGTTCTTTCCCTCAAGCTAACTTAAGAAGGCTCGATTTCACCGGAAACCTGATAGAAGACATCGAGGACGGGGCCTTCTCCAGGCTCTTGCTGCTGGAGGAACTCACCCTTGCTGAGAACCGGCTGTTAAAGCTCCCAGCTCTGCCGGCTAAACTGACTTTATTTAATGCCAGATACAACAAGCTCAAAAGCAAAGGCATCAAAGCAAACACATTCAAGGTAAGAAACGTTTTAATCCAATTTTAACAAAGAGGGAAAGCCCTCAGAACAAGGAAATACACAGGCTGGCTGACTGGCTTGTAGCCACTCTACCCAAGTATCTATTTAACTATAATTGCCAGCGTGAAGGCCTCAGGTCTAACCTTGGAAACCAGGCCTCAGGTCTAACCTTGGAAACCAGGCCTTGGGTCTAATCTCAGAAACCAGGCCTTGGGTCTAACCTCAGAAACAAGGCCTAGGATCTAACCTCGGAAACAAGGCCTCGGGTCTAACCTTGGAAACAAAGACTTGGGTCTAACCTTGGAAACAAGGCCTGCTGAAACCAGGCCTTCCTATGCTTGCTCTCCACCTGTCTCCAGTCTACCCTCCACACAGCTGCTACCAATGAAGCCCAGGTGGGTGTGATCACTCCTCTGGTGGCTCCTTAGTGCCTCCAAGATAGAACCCACATTTCTCTACAGAACCAGGGCACTGGAAGCCCTTTCCAGGCTGGCTCCAGCCCCCTTTCCAGGTTGATTACACACAACTCTCTGCAGCAGGCAAACTGCCTCCTTGTCTTCCACATTGCATCATCTTCTGCCTACACGACTCTGCCCAGGCTGCCCCCCAACCCTCGAATAATACAGTCCCCAGTTCCCTTCCAAAGACCGTGGGCTTGGTGCTGCCTTCTGCAGAGCCTTTCCTGATGTCCCCCCAAACTACCTTGTATCAGCTTGGGATTGAGCCATGGCCAATGGGAAGGAGCCCAAGGCACCCAGGTAAGCCCCAGCTGCCTCTCTCCATCCCCTGCCCAGACCAGACCATCGAAGGCAGGCCGACACCCAAGGTCCTTCTTCCTCCCTACAGAAGCTGCACAACCTCTCCTTCCTCTACCTGGACCATAACGAGCTGGAGTCTGTGCCACCATATTTGCCAGAGAGCCTGAGGGTCCTCCATCTCCAGGTACAGTGTCCTTGAGCCCAGAGCCACATTCATGGTGCTGGGAATCGTTTCATTCTTTGAATTTGACTCTCCAGCAACCTCGGATGGCCTGCCCCTGCCTGGGGCACAATGAATGCGGTTGGTTGGTTCACTGAGCACCTCTCTCTCTCTCTCCCCCCTTTCTTCCAATCACCCCCTTCCTCTCTCCTCCCTGTGTCTTCTCTCTGTCCCCTTCTTTCCTTCTACTCACCATCTCTTCCCTCCCTCCCTCTGTCTCTCCCCTTCCTTCCACCCCACTTTCCTCCCTCCCTCTGTCTCTTCCCTTCCTTTCTTCCACCCCACTTTCCTCCCTCCCTCTGTCTCTCCCCTTCCTTCCTTTTACTCACCCTCCCCCTTCTTCCCTCATTCCCTCCGTCCCTCTTCATAAGAGGCACATTACCTCTCACAGACTCAGCTTACTGTTGCATTCACCAGTGTTCACAAATCCTTCCCAGCTGTTTTTTCTGGGTCGGTTTTGCCCTTTCATTTGGCACCAGTTCACAGGGGTCTTTTTGGTTTCCTCTGAAACTGTCCATTTCATTGTTTGTGATAGCACAAGGTTATTTCATTATCTTCCTGTGCCAGGCCGTTTAGCCACCCTCCAATACAGGGACAGCCTCTTAGTTTCCCATGTCTGGCGGCTAAGAATAAAATGAGCTGCAGAAATGCCTTTGTCCCCCTTGGTCCTTTCCCTCTTTCTCTGATCTCTTTGGCATGTGCGTACTTGGAGTATGATAGCTGGGTCGAAGGCTAGCCCACTCTGATGATTTCGGCAGCCTGCTTTCTGGGCAGCCAGCCCAATTCACAATTCCACCAGCAGGGTCCTCGGGCCTGTCTTCCCACAGACCCTCCAACATTTGACATTTTTCCTCTTTCGTCATCTTTGCCAGTCGATGGGCTGAGGTGGAACTCAGACTTAGATCAGTTTTCTGGTGATTTCACTACATAATTTACTTTAAGGCAATACAAGAGTCAATAAACTGGTCTAAAAAATGAAGAGGACAGGAAACTTGTATCCCTCCTTCTTCCTTTCCTCCTTTAGAATCTCCCTCAGGAAATGGCAGCTTAGGGGGCTCAGTGGTTAGAGTGCTAGGCCTAGAATCAGGAAGTGCTGAGGCCAGTGCAGCCTCAGACACCTCCCAGCCTCTCACAGACTCCTCATAGGGGGGTCACTGAACTGAATTGGACAAGTCCCTTATCCACATCCTCAACTGAAAAGTGGGAATAACAGCTACTGGCCACTAGCTATCTGCCCCAGGCTGTTGTAAGGATCAGATGAGGTCACGCTGTCAGTGCTCTGCACAGTGCGTGGGGCAGAGGAGGCCCTCGTGAATGCATACTGCAATTACTGTTAGCAATCATAACCAGAAGCATGAACTGTGCTCCACGGAGAGCCTGTCCACGACATTCCCCAAGGCCCCGGGGGAGAGAATTCCAAGACTTGGGCTCCACGGCTCCCAGCTCCACTGCCCTTCCTAGGTCCAGCCTCCAGCGTCCACAGGCCTTGTGGCCACTTTCCCAGTGCCTCCATCTCAATCTGGGTACAGACTCATCCTCCCCACAGCAATGCCCCTTGATCAACTTCTCTCTTTCGTGACTGGTACCACCACTATCACGACCCACAGGATCCAAACTCCATTCCCAGACACTCTTTGGCTCTGTCCTGATCACCTAACGCCCTCTGATACCCCACTGTCCATCATTTTGGCTCCACCCTGCTTATGGTTCTCCCTGTCTCTCTCCAGAACTATTAAAGCATCTTTTGATTCAGTTTCCACACCCCTGTGAGATTATCACACTGACCCACGGGCTAAACCTGAAGAGCCCCAATTGGTGTATGCAGCTCACTTCTCCAGACTTAGCACATCCTGCACACCAGACTCCAGCCACCTCGGACTGCTTGTCACATTCCCGACACGACCTGTCTGGCCCACTCCGCCCCCTGACCCTGTCATGCCTAGAACATTCCTTTCTAGATGCCACCCATTAAATCCCATGTGCCTAGGACTCCACAGTGCACTTGAAAGGTCTTGGACCCATCAGGGCACTCCATGTACCATTCATTGTTCAGTCGTTCCAATCACTTCTGACTCTGTGACCCCATGTGGGGTTTTCTCAGCAGAGACACTGGAGTGGTTTGCCATTTCCTTCTCTCACTCATTTTACAGATGAGGAAACTGAGGCATCAGGGTTAAGTACCTTGCCCAGGGTCACACAGTGTCTGAAGCAGGACTTGAACTCAGATCCTCCCAACTCCAGACCATCCACTGCATCACCTGGCTGCCCCCCAAACCCCACCTTGTAGAGGAAGTTTTTCCCATTGTTATTGTTGTGCCTTGTTCAGTTGTTTCAGGTGTATCTGACTCTTTAAGCCCACCCGGGGTTCCCCAGGCCTGGAGCACCACTCACCTTGCCCTGATGTGTAAACATGTTCTGTTTAGAAAAGAAGCTTGTCTTTTCATTCCCAAGAACAACTGGGGGAACCAGCTTTAGAGATGCTCTTCATGTAAGCCACAAGTGACTGATGTCAGACCCCTAACCAAGGTCTTCTATGTTACAGTTTAACAACATAGCTGATGTCACGGATGATACGTTCTGCAAATCCAATGACACGCGCTACATTCGGAGCCGCGTTGATGAGATACGGATGGAAGGCAATCCCATACTCTTGGGAAAGCACCCTAACAGCTTCATCTGCTTAACAAGGCTGCCCACTGGAACATACTACTAACCGAGGCTCACATAGCTGCATGTGCACCCAGAAGGGGAAAGGCGGCCGTCTGCTCTGCCCCGCATTTAAAGGGTCTCATAGTCTGGTCTAATTATATTTTCATGTATCCCTTGGCAGCTTTCAGGCACTTAAACTTTGTGGTGGTCTTGTTTTAAACTAGAATATTTAGAAAACTGCACATCTACGTTTTGAGTTCAAGATGTCACATAATGTGAATGATTGAGACTAATCAGTATCAGTTATCACCGTGTAACCCCCTTGGTCCATGGCAAGGTTTCAGGCACACTGTAACGGTGCCCTTGTATCCGTGTCTAAGCTTGGGGCTCTTCCTCTTCTCATCACTGTGTAAGTGTGCACACCCCCTCCCCAGGACTGTCTCTCCAATGTCCTTCTTCCTTGTTCTTACCCGAGGCCATAAAGTGTCTGTACGGCAGTGGGCCTCCCTGCCCTTACCCCTGGCTCAAAGTGAAATACTTTCAGGTACCCACAGTTTCTGCAACCTGGACTGACATCAGTGAGACAGAGTTATTACTGTTTTATGCCACGAAATACGGTAGACTCTGCTATGAGTCATGTATTCATAACAAACCTTTCTACTGGAGTTGACTTCTCCATTTCTTTGGTCAAACCCCAATAAAATGTACATTCACAGTAATTTACTCTAGTTTGGGGAGGTGCAGTGGAGAGGATTCCTTTGGCAGCATTCCCAGGATACGTCTCCATTCTCTGGAGGCCTGCTCCCTCCAATGCTGAGGTAGCTAACATGACTGTTATCATCACCTCCGTTTCACAGGTGAGGACATCAAGGCCTGCACAAGGGTAAGAGGACTTAGGCAAAGTTAGATTTGGAAAGAGAGCTTTGGTCTTTCTGCTCCTGGTCCATTCCTCCTTCTACAGCCCAGAGCATGCATCACGCTTCCTACAGAGGGGAATGTACACATGTGCTAGCTGAGCCCAGGTTTCACACATAGGTCCAAGGAATGTGTCAGCCCCCACATGCCAATCTGGCAGATCCAAGACCTCAATTCTGTGGACATTCCTTCCATGGATATAAATGACAGCTACTCCCCTTCCTTCCTATCTACCCATCCCATAAAATTCTTTTATGTGTCATTGAATAAATAAATCCTCCATCAATAGCCCACACGACAGACTGCAGACATTGTATTATTTCAGGACAACAGGCTCCTGCCCACCTGGATGCCACATTGTGCACACAACCCACCGCTGGTCACTTGCTACAGCCCAGCTATCCCTGATATGTTTACTTCCACTGATGTGTAGGTCACTCACAATTATTCTTTTGAGATCATAGTACCTATGGCTGATAGACAGATAGCATCCCTAGGACAGCAGTAGAATTTAAAAGACAAGCTTTTGCAGCTAAGGAATATTGAGAGTGACTTATCATTTCCCAAATGTGACTGAGTCCACTCTCTTTTTTCTCTTCCATTCTGGACCAGCTCAATATCCATCTCCATCCTTTATCCATGACACTGGCCCAGAATCCCCTGGATAATAAGCATTAATTATCATCATCTTCAATTTCCCTGTGTAGATGAATAGGAGAATCTCCTTGGAGGGACTGTGGATCTGACTGGGGAAGTCCTGCATTGGCCCATGGCTTCTAGGTGCCAATCAACACAATGTCTCTGCAAAACTATATCATTTATTGAGAAAAATGACAAAACTCTGGAGTTGAAAGAGCCCCCAACATTCCTCTGGACCCACTTGTACCAAAAAAAAAAAAAATCCCCAACCACTCAGCCAGTGGTGAACTAGCCTTTGCTGGAACACCTCCAATGAGAAAGGACCTGCCCCCTCCCAAGGGAGCCCAAGCTACTTTCGGACAACTCTATTAGAAAAGTTCCCTGAACTCAAGCCTAAAACTGTCTTTTTCAAACCTCCCTCCAGTGCTCCTGGTTGTGTCTTCCAGGGCCAGAGAAGTAACTCAATCCCTATTCAACAGCAAAGTCCTTCAAACACTTGAAAACCACTAACATGGACTCCTCCCTCCTTCCCCTGTTCCCCAACCTCCTGAACATTCCTTTTTCATGGCTTCAGTTCGCTTAAGAATCCCCATATGCACAGACTCAATGCCCTTCCCCAGACCGACCACCTTCCTCTGGACACTTTTAAACTCATCATTATCTTTCTTAAACTGTGGTGCCCAGAATGCTTCATAATATGGTCTGCCCAATGCAGAGATCCAGAGTGACTCTGCTTTCCTCGTTCCTGAAAGTTCTGCCCCTCTTAATGCAGCCCAAGCTTTCACCAGCTTTCTTGGCTGCCAGATCACCCTGCTAACTTGTGGTGAACTGACCAAGCATGAAAGCTCTAAAGTCTTCTACAGAATGGCTGCCATCCAAACAAGCCTTTCCTATCTTGTATTCATGAAGCTGACCTTTTGGATACTTTGTGGACTGTTTTTATTTCTATGGATTCATCTTATTAGACTACTCAAGCCTGTCACAATCTTTTCTCAGCCTGATGTCACCTCGTGGACCAGCTCTGCTTTGTGTCACTAATTATACCAGCCCAGGTGTCCGGGGTCCCCCTCCTGCAGAGACCTCCTTCCCAGGAAGTGACTTACACTTTAGATCTGCCCATTCTACCATTGTCAAGTCCATGGCACCACGTTATCAGTGAGTCCACAGCTCCCTATCTTTTCCACAAGAATAGCAACAAATTCTTGATGAAATTCTTTGATGGAATCTAGAGAAACAATATTTACCACATTCCTGAGTTACGAGCTGAGTAATCCTGTCAAGAAAGGAAAAAGGGTTAGGCAGGCCTAACTGCCTTCTGGAGGCCATGGTGGCTGCTCAGAACCACCAGTGCCTTTTCTAGATGCTCCAGGGTCATATTCTGAATGACCTGTTAGAACTTTCCCCAGAGTCAACATCAAGCTCCCCGACCTCCGTATTTGTCTGCTCTCTGGACGCTGGCTAATATAGGTTCAAAATTCCTAAGTCCAGGTTCTACATAATTACCATGAGGGAAGAAAAATTGACTCTCATCCCCATTTCTCAGCCAATCTTTAAAGACTCAGAACTGCTATAAAATTCCATGTTTTAAAGGCTCCTAAATCCTCTAAAAACCTTCACTCTTCTTTTTTTTTTGGAAATGACAAAATCATACTGAGCTCTGTTGAAAGTCCTGGATTCTTAGCCTGGCTTTATGCTTCTCTTTACAACACCCTATGGCCCTAACCTGCCATATACTTGCTATCTCACTGGAGGCTTACAAGGATGTCAGCTAGCTAGATACCACAGGGGTCACCATACAGTCATTTTCCTGATGAGGAAACCGAGCCTCAGATAGGTAAAGGAAGTCCCCATGGTCAAGTCTGGATGCACACACAAGAGGGCAGTTTCAAAGTCCAGTACCTCCTGAGTCCAAGGCAGGAACTATTTCCATGCACAGCTGATGACTGCTGACAAAGGATTGTAACTGGGCCTTATCTGTCTGATACTCACCAACACAAACTGCCCACTCTTGTCAGACTGGTCCCTCACCTGCCATGGAACACAGAAAATGTATTTCTGCCTAAACCTTTGCTTCTATTTGTCACATACTAGCCCTGCAGGCCAAGCTTTAGAGGTAAGAGGGGATCTCAGAAGGAAGGAGAAACCAGAGCACTCAGACCATGGAGCCTGAGGCCTGAGTCATCACAGACCGAATCCACATACAGAAGGCAAGGCCCAAAGCACGTTCACCACACTCTCTCTTCCTCCTCCTTGACTTCTACTGGCCTCTCTCTGGGGGGCTCCTTGTGTCTCTCTGGCCCCTTCAAGCTCCCAAAACAGTAAATGTGAGCCTCTCCAGACCTGTCTCCAAGCAATCCCTGGGATCGCTGAGGGAGAAGCATCTGGCAGACACTCAGCCACTCTCTGCCCCAGCAACCCTACTCGATTCCCTTTCTCACTGGGCTGACCCCACTGTGGTCCCAGTTCAGCATGGCCTTCCCTTGGCCCTCTATCCAACTGAAGTTAACCTTCATCCTTCCAAAGCCACTTTCTGACCCCTCAAATCCATAACAACCTCCCTTTTTAGCTGAACTCAAACAGAACAGAGTGCCTGCTGAGTAATCACATACTATTATATCGATCTGCTTTATATGCAAAATATCTGTTTTCTGTGGAAATGTTCCCTTGAGAGCAGGGACTCTGTCCAGAACTAGCCATGTTCCTAGTAGGCATGAAATAAATAACTGAGGAACTGAATGCGAAATTATCAGTTGTGTAATAAAATGAACTTAGGCCAATAAGGTGTTCAGGTCTAATTAGTAATTGTATCTTTCAAAGCTTGACCACTTTGTTTAAAAATCAACAAACTATTTTTACATAATACACCATTCAAAAGGAATAACTAAATTTCAAAATATACCTTCAGTTTATTAATGAGAGTATTATATAGAACATAAATAAAAACAAAATAAAATTGTACTGCTTTTGATTTAATCAAAGAATCAGGGAAAATGCAAGTCTCAGCTGGTCTCAATTTGTCAAATGTCAGCTCCCCTCTAGGGCTGAAATATCCTCCCTGATTCTCACAACAACCCTGGGAAGAAAGTACCACTGTTTGTACTCTCTGTAGAGGGAAGGAGAGAAGCTAGGAGCAGTAAAGTGAGACTGCTCAAGGCCACACAGCTACCAAGACTCGGAGAATGGGCTCGAACCCTGGCCTCCTGGACTCCAGTGAGAATATGTGGAGAGAAACAGACTTCATGTCATGGCTGGTACAGACCCCATCCCACTGGTGCTCTTTAGTTCCTGTGATTCTTTTCCACAGCTTCCCAGAGATGGTTCACAGAGAACCTACCCAATGGGGGGGGGGGGGGGCCCAGGGATCCTACACAGAGAACCTACCCAAGGGGGGAGGGACAGGGATCGCACACAATGGGAACCCACATCTACCGGTAGGTCTTTTTACATCTGGTGCCTAGCCATACCATACTTAGGGCTCATTCTCTCTACATCATTGACTTAAAATCATGGTTAGGCATGGTGGGGATGCTTCTCAATTAGGCAGATGACACAGTGCTGGGAGAGGTGGCAACTCTAGGGGGTAAAAGTCAGGATTCAAAAACACTGCTCTCAAAACCAAAAGAGAATTGAGAAAACAAACACATTCTATAATGCAATGAAATAAAAGACGAAACTACAAACATACTTTATATTCTTATATTCCAAAAATAACCACCAAAAATGATCCTACGTATAGTAACACCAAGAAACATTACTATCTGAGGACCACGACCCCCGTGCAGCAGTAACAGGTAACTGCAAAACTTCACTGAGAGAAACCAAGGGTTAAGTGACCAGAGCCAGCTCGTCCCTGGGGCCGGGCACATTGCTACACTGGCTAAAATGCATTTTCTGTCACTCGATACCAGTCAAAAGGCTAATGAATTTCTTCCATTTGCAGAAGCTCAGTGACAGTAAAAGGCATCTGGGGAAAACTGAGCAAGAACATAAAAGGTCACTCTGAAATCCACAGCTGATTGAGACAGACACACGCACACACGCACATACAAACCCACACGTTTCTCATGAGAACAAGATGTTCTTGGTGTGAAGCAGAAGCCCCGTCTGCCGCTGACATCCCCCCTGGGCAAAGATCCACGAGTCCTGCCAGAGCACTAAGCAGGGGACGATGAGCACGCAGTCCAGGACGGGAAAAGGAAAGACAAAAAGGAGCCTGGAAGAGGGACGCGGGACGAGCTGAGGTCACAGGAAGCGGTGCGAGGACCTGTCCCCCGCCACTGCCCCGCACAGAGCAGTCGGTCGTAGTCCGTGTGTCATGGTCAGCTCAGAAAGGGTCGCTCACGTAAGAATGAAAAACAAACCACGTAAAACTGAAATGCGATAATCTGCTCACTGCAAAGCTGGGAAAGAAGACAATTCCTCCTCTGTCACTACTCAGCAAACAGAAGGAACGGCGAGAGCCCAAACAGGGAATTCTGTGGCACCAGAGCAGCCCATCCATCAATATCTCCAGGAACCTGACATTCGAAACCCGAAGCAAAGTGGCCCAAATGTTACTCAGGAAGAAGCATTCTCCTGGAGAAAAGAGGGTGTAGAGCATGAAGAAGGGCGTCATTCATCGATCGCCGCAGGGAACAGGCATGAGCTGACCAGAGAAGGGGCACCTGAGCCCCTCGCCAGCCTGCAGACCCGCGACCCGGCACCAGAGAGGGGCAAGAGTCGGGAAGGCCGCTACCACACAGAGCTCCCAACTGCGCATGAGTGCACTGCTCCGGAAGGGAAGCCATCCCACTGTCACGATAAGAGCCAACAGAATACTGTGGAGTGTTAAGCAAAGTCTGCGTCCTTTGATCTATGGATGTCACTGATGGGAAATGCCTACAAAACCGTTCCAGAAAACCTGTAAATGCCTCCCTGCCCCATGACTGGGGACTGGCTAAAGAAACCGCAGCACCTGAACACGCCGAACATCAGCACGACACAAGAACAGCCGAGATGAAGGCGACAAATGAGACAAGCCGCCATGTGTGCTGGGGACTTACCTGGAAGTACTGAAACGTCTGTCTGCGGTATTCACACCACTCCAGGAAAAAGTGAAGGCTCCTGAAAAACAGGAAGAGGTCCCGCTTCTCTTCTGTCCTGTAGGAATAAAATCTTTTATAAGCAAGGCTCAGAAAAATCAACACCCAGAAACACAATACCTGCAATGACTAAGAAAGGAGAAATGGAAAACCGACCAAGGAGTGATGATGCCCAAGGAGCGGCCCCAGGATGTGGAGCGTGCTCCTGCTCACCCAAGGTCAGGCAGCACAGTCAGACTGTCCAGTGCCATGAAGCACCTAGCACGCACCAGTCTCTGTGTATGCACTGGGGATACAGAAAGAGGCAAAAAGCAGTCACTGCCCTGAAGGAGTGTGCGATCGAATGGGGGAGAGAAGAGGCAAAGAAACACAAAGGAAACCATACGTGCAGGATGAGAAGACAACTAGCAAAAGGCAGGCCTTGGTCTTGAGAGGTTGGGGGAGGCTTGTAGGAGCTGGGGCTGAGGAGGCCAGCGGTCAGAGAGGAGGAGGGAGAGCACTTTAGGCCTGGGGACGGCCAGAGAGAAGGCCCAGATCCTGGAGGTAGAGGGTCTTGTTCATGGACTAGCTGGGAGGCCGGGGTCCCTGCACTGAACAGGATGTGTTGGGGACTGAAGTGTGAGAAGGCTGGAAAGGTCAGAGGGGCCAGGTTATGAAGGCCCGGAAGGCCAAGCCAAGCACTGTGTATTTGCTCCTGGAGAGCACAGGAAGCCACTGGAGTTTACGGAGTAGGGGGATGGGGCTGGGGGGTTGACGTGATCAGAACTGAGCTTTAGGAAAATCGTGTGAGTGGCTGAATGGAGGATGGATTGGTGTGGGGAGGGACTGAGGCAGGCGGCAGACCAAGGGGCTATCACAAGAACTCAAATGGGAGGTGCCCAGGGCCCGCACCAGGGTGGGGCCGGGTCAGAGGAGAGATGCTGCACCCCCTAAGCCTGACTTCTTCAGTGTGTGGGGTAGCTTGGTGCCTTCTCCTAGGTGCGTCCCCATTGCAGAGCAGTGGGGCCTGGAAGAGCCGCCTGCTGACCTCAGGGGGCACAGCTGGGGCTGCAGAGGGGCGGCTGGCGCCCAAAGCAACAGGACATGCAGAGCACCCCAGAAACTGGAGAAGCCAAGTACGCTGAGGGCTGGGAGAGCAGCGAGAAAGGGCCACTTGTCCCACAGAGCTCTGACAGAAAGTGGCATCTAAGCAGGCCTTGGGGCACCCACAGCAATGTCTTTGCAAATGTGTGTGGGGGATCTATTGCATCCCACCTACTAAAAGTAATTGTTAGGCGGGAGGAAGGAAGATGGAGAGGCAGGGGAATGCTTTTATTAAGAGCTTCCTGTGGGGCGGCCAGGTAGCACAGCGAGTAAGAGCACCGGCTCCAGTGTTGGGACGACCTGGAGATCGAATCCCGGGCTCAGACACTCAGCACCACACCCAGAAATAACTGGCCGTGTAACCTTGAGCAAGTTACTTAACCCTGATTGCTTAAAAAAAAAAAAGAGCTTCCTGTGTGCTAGTCATGGTGCCAAGTGCTTCACAAATACCATCTCATGGGATCTTTGGAAGGCCGGTGCTCTTATGATCCCCATTTTACAGTTGAGGAAACCGAGGCAGATTGTGGTAAAGTGACATGCCCACAGTCATTCAGTCTCTATATGTCAGAACCAGGTCTTTTTGGTTCCAGGGGCAGCTCCATCCAATACTGCACACTGACTGCTCTCTGACCAAAGGGGATAAAGCGGGAGTTCCAGCTGGGCTAAGAGGGGCTCTGGAGACCCTCATCGTTTGGGTCAGGAGAGAGGAGGATCCTGAGAACCCAGAAGAGATTTGGTCACCTCATTTATAAACTCCTACAAAGAATGACAGACAGTGGAGAGAGACAATTGCACTGGATGGATAGATAGAGATGGTGGCTAGACACAGAGAGAGGATGAGGGGAAATGGGGATGGATGCAAGACTAATATGGCTGGCAGGCTGGCAGGATGGATGGATGGATGGATGGAAGGATGGATGGATGGAAGGATGGATGGAAGGATGGATGGATGGAAGGATGGATGGAAGAATGGATGGAAGGATGGA
>NW_027185761.1:76139077-76144928 GCF_028583685.1 Petaurus breviceps papuanus | reverse complement strand
GGAAGAATGGATGGAAGGATGGATGGATGGAAGGATGGATGGATGGAAGGATGGAAGGAAGGATGGATGGATGAAGGGGTGGATGGATGGTGGAGAGATGGAGACAGATATAAACACAGATAAATGGGCAGAGTTGGACAGATGACAGACAGATGGATAGAGAGACAGAGGGAGTGGGTGGGCCTTTCTTAACACACTGACTATGTGCCACATACAGCATGAGGAAAGTGCATGGACACTGTCACCTCATAAAGCAGGAACACACGACAAAAGGAGTCACAAGAGGCAACATGGAGACATCCAATCGGCAAAGTCATGGCGACAGCATTCAAGAATGAAACCACTGGAGAAGGCTGAGAGTGCTGCGTGATGGGGCACGGGAGCCTCCCCCTCGAACTCCAACATCTGAGCCCAGATGTGTTTCCACAGGGGCCAGAAATGGTTTGAATTCAGGGTTAGGTTAAGAACAAAGATGGGAAAAGCAGCGGAGGGGAGGATGGATTCACGATGGGAGACACTGAAGACAAAGGCCAGTAGATATGGACAACAGCGCTGGGAGTGGAGAGAAAGCATGGAATATAAGGAGGGGAAGGACACTGGTGACCCGCAGGTTTGGATCTGGGTGAGTGAGGATGCTGTGACTGGAACAGGAAACGTGGAGGGCTGGGGGTCAGCGCAGGTGGGCTGGTTTAGGCAGGGGTGGTTTTGTTGTGTGACACGGATGACCTGTCCAGGGTGATCCATGGCAGGCTCTGGGAAATGGACTACCAGAAACCCCTGCACAGCACAGTAATGTAGGCGACCCTGCGACAGGAAGGTGCAGCTGAGGTGGGCTGGGCCCAGGGCATCCAACAGGAAAATGGTTGAGGGAAATAAGCTGCTTTCAAAAGCAAAAATGCAAACTTTCAACCAGAATCTTAAAAAAGTTGCTTATCATTAAAGAAATAAAAAGCCAAAGGGGCACCACCTTACCCTGATCAGAAGGATGGCAAAGGTGGTAAAGGGGACTGCTGTTTGTCCGTCATTCTTAAAGGGTGCCATGACATCAGGGAGGTGAGCCATCTGAGGCCAGTGGCCAGAGAGAGACCAGGACAGCTGGAGATGGCCCAGGATGCAGTGGGAGACCTGGGCCTTTTTAAGCTAAGGCCTTTCCCAGATCTCAGTTTTACTGGGGCAATGCCCATTCAGTGATTAAGGCTTAATTAAAAAAAAAAAATGAGGCAAAGAATGGCCTCCTTAAAAGAAAAAAATTGGTCTGGGAGGGGAAAACCCTCAGGGTTTCTGGCCAAAATAGAAACAATTGTTACTTACATTCATTCTCAGGCAATCAGGGCCCCAAAAGTGATGAAGCAGGGCTTGGTCTGGGACCAGAGTGATTTGGGATTAAGGCCAGTCTTTTGGGCAGAGCACCCACAGGTGAGGGTGTGATACCCTATGTGGAGAGAGGAGAGAAGAGGGGAGGGGAGGGGAGAGGAAGTGAAGGTGGCAAAGGAGACCAAGGATAGTGACTCTGTGCGAGAGGAATCTATGAATGCTCGAATGGCAGAAGGAGGAATGACTAAAACCAGCTCAATTGCTGCATTGAGCCCTATGGAGACAAGACCAAGGAGGCATCAAAGTACGTGATCTCCCACGATCCCAAGAACCCAAGTTACAGAAATTCAGACTCTATGGCTGAGAAACCCAAAGGCCACGTGCCATACCTGATTCTGGAACGGGGACCTGGAGTCAGGAAGACCTAAGTTCAAGCCCTGCCAGCTGAGTGACCCTGGGCAAGTCCCTTCTCCTGTCTGCCTCAACCTATCTATCTGTAAAATGAGGGAATAGCACCTACATCCCAAGGTCGCTGGGTGGATAAAATGGGATATTTGTAAAGGGCTTTGCAAACGATGAAGTGTCCTTCAGAGGCTCCCTAGCACCATCACTGTCACTATTCTTATAATCGCTGGTAGCATTATTATTAATATCATTATTGGACAAATAGACAGAAGACTCGAGACAAATTTCTTCTCTTCTGCAGCCCCTCCACCTGCCCTCTTTTCCACTGTGGTTCCAGAGCCAGGATCTGCTCTGGCTCCTGGAAAGTCTGTGACCCATATCCTGCTCTCCGCTCTCTGACCCCTGGGCCCAGCCCAGGAACCTTCAGGATAAGAGCACCCTCCTGGGCCGCCAACCTCCTCTCCCTGGAATGCACGCTCCTCAAGGCACGTGCTGAGTGTCAGGATGTGCTAGGGCTTTACGGCTATTATCTCTTTGAATGTTTAACCCGAAGAAACCCTGGGAGCAGGGAAGGATTTAACCTGGGGGTCCCCGAAATCTCTCTGTAAACAATCTGGTTTCTCTACTTGGTCACTAGTTTCCTCTGTAACCCTATGATTCTGTGTCTTAAGAGGACTGGAGGAAGAGGGCCAGGACACCCGGGCAGTAGAGGGCCTGGCCCTCCCGTCACCAGCTGGGCCCAGGCTGCTGCTTCTTGCCTTGATCTGAGAGAGCTTGAGGGGGCTGAGCTTGAAATTTCCCACTTGACGCTTAACAATGAGAGGACAAGAGGCTAGTCTGAGTGCCAGCACACCGGGGAGCCTTCTTCCAGAGCACCTACTATGTGCTGGCAGGGCCGGGGAGACAAAGCCCACAGTGTCACGACGCAGTGCCTACTATGCACGAGGCACTAGGCCAAGTGTTTTACAAGTATTATGTGGCTGATCCTCACAGGAGCCCTGGGTGGGCAGGTGCTGCCATGATCCCCATTTCGCAGATGAGAAGACTGAGCCAGGATAGCACAGTGGATCCATACCTGGGACCCTCAGAAGCAGGAGAGAGTCCGGGAAGAGGGGAGGGCTCAGGAGAAAGGGAAGCCCAAGATGCCTCTGGGGCTGCCGGCTCAGCTGAAGCTCACTTGGGAGAGCTGCCCACCAGCTGGTCTACACCTTCCTAGTGACACTGGGGGGATTTTATCCACTCTCCTCTGGGGTGTCAAGTTCAGCTCTATGGCCTGGCCGCGGGCTGACATCACCAACAGCAGCCAGGGCCCAACCGCTGGTCAAGGATGTCAGCCTGTCTGCTAATGGGGTGGGCGTGGGGACTTGCAGCAGCGCCACTCAGCAGATCCAGGCAGTGGGAACAGGCCCTGCGAGGCCATAGTGGGCCAGGGACACACTCAGACACTGAGCACAGTCTGGCTTTGTGCAGTGTCTCTGTGGATCCTCGGGGGGCACACTCCCTTTCTCCGCTGGCATCTTGCAACACCCCTGGAACACTAGACAGGCCACTGGGGGGTAGTTTTGTTGCTGCCCTTTTTCTGGTTTCTTGGATGTGGGCAAAGCCTTGTGAGGAGCCGGGCAGCCCAGCACTCGGGGTAGGCCTTATCTCTGCTGGGCCAACCTCAGCAAGCACAGGGCCCCAGAGGAACAAAGCCCTGGGCTCTGAAGCTGTCTGATGGATCCAGAAAGGGCAGGCCTGGGCTTAAGACAGATTCGGAATCTCTGCCAGCCCAGCACCACTCCCGGTCACCAGGAATTCCTATGCAAGCCAGTTCCAGAGAATTCTATCAGAGGAGCAGATGGGGGTGTCAGAGAGTCATTTGGCCTGCTTAAGAACTCCCAGATCTGGATAGAAGACAAGGGAGGGGAGCAGGGGGAGGGGCAAGGAGGGAAGATTGGAAGCCCCAGGGAAAGCTACATCCACCAAGAAAAATAGGGGCAGGACAGAAGGGAAAGAGCAGTGTGGGGGCATCCCAGAAGGAGCACCCCAAAGAAATAAAAGCTACAGAATTTGGAGCCTCACAATTCCAGTGTCAGCCTTCTTAACACAGGCCGAGGAGGAATGGGCAGCTCCAACCTGGAGAGAGCAGCGGGTCCTGTGTAGGACGTACAAAGAGCCTCTGGAGGAGACCAAGGAGCCCCCGGCAGCCCTGCCACCTACCTGGCCACAGACTGCCAAGGCAGCTGCTCCAGGCTTGGCGGCCACGAGGGACAAAGAAGGTGCCAGGAACAGTCACGGGGGTGACAAAGCCCTGTACCGGGGCGTGCCAGATCACAGATGCGGGCTGACTGGCCGTGCCCTGTTAGGGGAGGTGCAGATACAACAGGCACCTACTGTGCACTGGCCCAGCACTCAGAGCCTCACATGATCTTAGTCCTTGGGAGGCCGGTGTTATTGCTACTGTGCCCATTTTACAGCTAAGGAAACTGAGGCAAACGGGAAGCGACTTGTCTGAAGTCCACAACCAGCAGGTGTCTGAGGCCAGATCTGAGATCAGGTCTTCCTGGCTCACCCCCAGGAATGCGGGCCCCTGGTCACAGATGGAGGCCACACAATGAAGGCTGTGGGACAGAGGTCCCCAAGGAGACCAA
Organism: Petaurus breviceps papuanus; assembly: GCF_028583685.1. Taxonomy (NCBI): domain Eukaryota; kingdom Metazoa; phylum Chordata; class Mammalia; order Diprotodontia; family Petauridae; genus Petaurus; species Petaurus breviceps. Next base: position 76,140,576 of record NW_027185761.1, on the reverse strand, counting down.
GCCTGAAGCTGGAAGGAGAAGAGAGAGCTCCCACAGAAGAAGAGGTGCCAGTAACTCACATCCAAGATGGAAAGGATGAAGGGAAGAGTCATCGGCCCTCGAGGGGCCTCAAGTCACAGGGCTGGGAAGTGTAGGACGCGCCCGGCCTCCTGGCAGCGCCCAGGCAGGTGGAGACGCGGCACCTTGGGGGGCAGCAGCAGGGTGGCGGGAAAGCCCAGATCTGAGGCCATCCCCAGAGGAACCTGGCTGCAGGGCTGGGCTGGAGCCAGGCACCCGTGAGGGTGGGATGGCCGATCCCAAAGATTCAAATGCCAAGCCTTCAAATGCTGGGGGGCGTTAGCCAGGGAGGACCCTCAAGTTGTGAGAGGAGGAAGGACAGATTGCCAGTGGAGACCCTGGCAGATGCCGGCAGCCACTTGAGGGGAAGAGCGCCAGATCTTCAGACTTCTGAACGTTCCCCAGCTCCTCTTTTTCTGGGGCACCTGGGGGGGGGGTAGTGTAGACCACTGCGCTTGGAGTCAGAAAGACCTGAGTTCAAATCCAGCCTCAGACACTGACTAGTGCTGGGACCCTGGGCAAGTCACTTCACCCAAGTTTCCTCATCTGTAAAATGGGGATGATTAGCACCTACATCCCAAAACTGTTGTGAAGATCAAATGAGATCTAAACAGGTGCCTTGCAAGCCCATGGGCACATATAAATGCTAGCTACTACCATGAGGAGCCATCATCACAATTATCTTCATCCTCCACCAGAGGCCAAGCTCCTGGAGGAGGCCTGATTCCTTTCTGGGTTCATCTGCAGAGGGGTAGCATAAACAGCCCCCTGTGTCATGTTTTTAGGGGGTGGTAGTGATGGAGACAGAGGGAATCTAGACCATAGTAAGATTACAATGGTGTGTAGGACTCTTGTGGGGAGATCTCCATCCACATATACAGATAGCAACATTTCTGTAGTTTTCATTCTGAGAGAATAGCCAAGGGCATCGAGGGATGAAGCGTCTGGGGTCAATTCTGTCCCATGGCCACATACATCTGAGGCAAGAATTGACCCATGGTCTTCTGGACCCAAGCTGAGCCCCCAACTGGACAGCTGCCACTCAACTTGCATGCAGTAGGTGTTTAATGAATGTTTACTGAATTGAAGTAAAGGATGGTGGGGGCAGAGAAGCCTGGGTCCTGAAAAAGGGCTCTGAGCAGGAAGGATCGGAACGAGCAGCTGGTGCCTGGGCCAGCCGAGCCAGCCTTTCCCAGCCATCGGCCCCCAACCAAGAGGCAGGCTGAAGAATGAGCGGGCGGCCCCAGCCTTTGGGGGGCTGTCTGCAGGGCTCGCTTCTGTCTCTCTGACAAGCACTGTGGGCCCTGGACTGAAGAGGTCAGATCCCAAATGCCCAGCAGGGGTGGGAGCTCAAGAGGCTATGGCAAGAGCGCCAACCATGCTGCCCTTGAGGGGGTGTGTGTGTGTGTGTGTGTGTGTGTGTGTGTGTGTGTGTGTGTGTG
>NW_027185761.1:76108111-76139067 GCF_028583685.1 Petaurus breviceps papuanus | reverse complement strand
GTGTGTGTGTGTGTGTGTGTGTGTGTGTGTGTGTGTGTGTGTGTGTGCATGCGCATACGTGCATACACAACAGAGGCAGGTGTCTGTGATTTTACATTATACTTTAACTTCTCCTTCACTTCAGCTAATGAAGAAATGGGTCTTGCCTGACCATACACGCTTGTCAAAGTGGCTTTTTTTTTTCTTTCTTTCTCAGCTGGGGACAGGGGAGAGAAAGAAAGTGGATTTTTTGCCGACCGAAAAAAAAATTTAATTAAAAAGCCCAAACCTGCTCCTGGAGTCCACAGTCAACTGGACCTCAGCCCAGTAAACAATGTGTCCCAGGGTTGTCCAGGGAAATTATAAAGAACTTAGGAATCTGGACTTCAGAACTTTCCAAAACTTGAAAACAGTAACAGTGACCTACAAGGATCATGGCTGATTTCTGCTTCTGCCAGAAACAATCAATAAACCGTGTGTGATTAGCAGAGCCAGCTTCAGGGTTGGAGGAGAAAGTGAGAGGCTGAGACCTCTCTAAGCACCCCCATCTCACAAGAGGACACACAGAGGATCTGTGCCATGGGACAGGAAGCATCACAGCTGCGTGGAATGAGGAGATGGATGTGACACAAGTGGGTCCCTGAGCCTCTGAAGGCTGGCCACGCCCCACCCGGGAGGAGGGAGCTCCAGTGTGGTCCTGCTGAGGCTGAAGCCTCTGGGATGGCCAGCTGGACGGCCAGGAGGCAGGGGGTGCTGCGGGGCTGGGGCTCAGAAGAGGCCAGGCCTGGGCACAGAGGTCTCAGAGGCATCTTCAGAGAGGAGAGAAGAGAACCCAGCTGAGCTGAGACATCACCTAACAAGGGCCCATGGGGAGAAGGGAGAAGAGAGCCCGGGACAGGGGGCTGGGGTGACAAGGACAGGGACTGAGCAGGGAGAAGGGAGAAGAGAAGGCAGGGTCAGGGGGCTGCGGTGACAAGGACAGGGACTGAGCAGGGAGGTGGGAGAAGAGAGCCCAGGACAGGGGGCTGGGGTGACAAGGACAGGGACTGAGCAGGGAGGTGGGAGAAGAGAAGGCAGGGTCACCAACAGCTGGAGAGGAAGATGTGTCCAGGATCAGAGGGCGGCCAACAGGGCCAGACGCTGCAGAGACCAAGGAGGGGGGGGACGGAGGAAGCTCCGGCAGCTTACCCACCTGCCCCTGGCCCCGGCCAAGCTTCCCAACTTTGTCCTTAATGAAACTCAATGAGTCCTGCGGGGTCGACTGTGTGGTGAGGACTGTGTTGGGTGCCGGGTGTCCAACAGACTCTGCCCCGGGAGCGACAGCAGACAGACAGGCAGGCAGGGATGGGCAATAGGTGTGAATGAATGGACAGACAGGTGGACGGCACACAACACACTCAATTGTGACTGCCCCAGGAGCGACAGCAGACAGACAGACACATAGGCAGGCAGGGATGGTGGCACACAACACACTCACTGTTCTTCAGTCACATCTGCCTCTCGGGGACCCTGTCTGGGGTTTTCTTGGCAGAGACACTGGAGCCGTTTGCCATTTCCTTCTCCAACTCATTTTACAGATGAGGAAATTGAGGCAAACAGGGTGAAGTGACTGGCCCAGGGTCACACAGCTAGGACGTGTCTGAGGCTGGATTTGAGCTCAGGTCTTCCTGACTCCAGCCCTAAAATGTGTACTGAGCCACCTGGCGGCCCCATAACACATGCACACACGTACCCACATACACACATATGTGGACGGACAGGGAGAGAGGTGGAGACGGTCTGTGGGGCACCCCCCTCCTCACCTCCGCCTCAGTCTCCCTCCCTGTGGCTCCCAGTCTAGGACCAGGGCCAAGAGCTTCAAGCTCTGCCTCATAGCGCCTCAAAGCCGTAGCTCAGGGGCCGCCACTGGGCGAGGGGCTGTCGCCATGTGCCGTGCTCTGGCGACCCGAGTAAGAGCGTGTTATGGGTCATCGTCAGTCCCGTTCTTGCTGTGATCACCACCCGCGCAGACAAAAGCACCAGGCCTGGCCCTCTGGGGCCTCAGGGCTTTCTGAGGGGATCCCACATTTACACAGACAAATCAACGAAACCTGATGTCACAGTGATAAGACCCCGCGTTGCTACAGAACTTCAGGGTTTGTGAAAAGAGCCTCAGCAGAACCCTGGGAAGTAGAGGCTCTTGTCATCCCTGTTCACAGAGGAGGCCAATGCAGTCAGAAGTTAAGTGACTTGCCCAGAGTCACATAGCTAATATGTATGTGAGGCTAGATTTGAACTCAGATCTTCCTGACTCTGGGCACTGTGCTCTACCCACCGGACCACCCAGCTAACCCAGACAAACAAATAAATAGCGTGTATAAAATATAAGCAAAGGGCAATACAGAGCTTTCAGACTCCACATTACTCTCTGACACACGAGCCTGATCAGGCTGTCCTGGTTCAAGGGTTCTACTGCCCACAGAAGCAAAACTAACGTCCCTGCCCTGAAGCTGGGCTCTTCCAGCTCAGGCTGCCTCCCAATGGATCCCAGATGCTGCCCCCCACACATGTCCTTCCTAGCCAGACTACACAGCCAGCTCTTGCCTGGTCTCACTGCACTGTCTTCTACCACCATGTGTTTGTCACCAGCAACATGCCAAGTGCCCTCCCTCCAGGATCTGCCAGCCGAGCTGTTACTTCTCCTTCAAGGCTCTGCTCAGTGGGGCCTCCTCCGTGAAGCCTCTCCCCTTGGGTACCTGCCCAGCACATCCTTCCTGGCCCATTCTATGCTGTCCATGCTTATCTATCTACGTGCCACGCGACCCCCTGGAGGAGGGTAGAGTCCCTGACGGCAAGGGTGGCCCGCTTTGCCAGTCTATAGCCAGAGTCCCGAGCACATAGTGCCTTCCCCTAGAAGGCACTTAATAACACTTGGTGAACTCAACTGAATATGCCAAGCTGAAAACTCAAAAGTGAACCCCAGCCAGAGAGCCACACTGAGCAGAAGACACGAGTCTCTTCCCTTTCCTGACCATATTTGTTTATGTGTCCTAGGGCCAGCAAGGCTGGACACAGGGAAGGAGAAGGACGGACCAGGAGCCCAAGTGAAGGGCACATTCCTCACAGAGAAAGCCAAGAAGCGGGACAGCCGAGCGTCCCAGGGGCCATGTTCAAGGTCATTCTGAGTCAAGAGCCCTGAGTGGGCTCTGGTTCTATGCTCTCTAGACAAGGTTAGAGAAACACCGGTGTCCTTGCTGTTACCCGTGTTCTGTGGTCCAGGGCTCCAGAAATGGGGAAAAACAAATTTTGTAAAAAGAAGCCAATGACACCATTTACTGATAAAAGCGCCACCAGACACATCCCTTCAGCCTCAAGTCGCCCCATGAGAAGCCAGGTGGCGTCTCTGTCCCAGGAGGGAAAGAAGGTGGAGCAGAGAGTCAGAGCATGCAGCACCCTTTCCATTCCCTGTCTCACTTAGGGCATCTGGAAAGATAAAGCAAAGTCTGCCCAGTGAAAAGGGGCCCGTTTGGCTGATTTCTTAAGGAGGTTACTTTCTATGGGGCCCCAAACACTCTGCTCAAAGCTGGATCTCTGAAAAGACAAGAAAGGACTAGTTCTTCCAGCTTGGGGAAAACTGACTGTTGGGGGAGATTTCTTCAGAGTCCAAACAGTCTTTGAGGCAACACAGATGTTCCCAATTTTGGTCCATGAAATGCTGGCACTAATGTCGCCTCAAACTTTAACTACAGTAGTTAAAATGCTAAGAAGGAATGCAAACGTTTCCTTCTCATCAAGAATGAGAATCAGACACAGACAGAGCTGGGAAAGCAAATGAGAAGACAATGGATGGCCTTCCGGGGTCTGGGCCGAATTTCAGCTGAACAGGAGAGGTCCATTTACCAAAAAGTCCACACACAAAAATAGAATGGAAACTTCCCTTCCGATGGCTGAGGCCAGCAGAAGGCAGTGAAGAAACGTGTTTGCTGACAATTGTCAAAAGCCATCATTTTGTCTGAAATGTTGGCTCGAATCTAAATGAAGCTGGCTTGGGAAGGCCCAGTCTGCTAAGTCACCACCTCGCCTCCAGCTCCTGGGCCTTGGCTCCTATCAGCTTGGGACAGAGAGGACCACGAGACTCTGGCAGAACCCGAGTTCAGCACACTCATAATTAGCAAAAATTTACACAGGGCTTTAAAGCACTTACCAATGTCACTTCACGACCAGCCTGCCAAGTAGGTGCTATTACGCTCCACATGTCACAGCTGAGGAAACTGAGACAGAGGTCAAGTGCCTTTCTCAGGGCCCCACAGCCAGTAAATGTCTGAGGCTGGATTTGGGTTAGGGCTTCCTAAATCCAAACTTAGCGTTCTTTTCACTGAGGCCCCTAAAAAGTGCCACACTTGGGTCCCACGAGGAACCCCACAAGATTCTGGCTTGGGATGGGGTGGGAGAATGGGCATTCATCATAGGGTGCGAGTCTCTGTCCTGGGGTGCTCTGGGAGGCCCACCATCCTAAGGCTGCCTCTGCATGCGCTGGCTTTGAGAGCTGCACTTTCTGCCTGCACCCAAGGGCCTTTTCTTTTCATGCTCTGGGAATTTGCCTCTCTTCTTCTCAACTGTCCTTTTGTAATGGCAAGCAAAGAAGTAGTTAACACCTTGTTTCAGTTCATGATTGTATCAAGTATTAAGATCCAGAAGTTGTGAACTCCTGCAAGAGGAAGGGGAAGAGCTAATGACCATATATAAGGAGAGGCCCAGGCTGGAGAGAGCAGAACTGAGAAGGGAACTCTTGCAGAGTCCGCCTTTGAACTCAGGTGACAGTTGGACAGATTGGGACAGGAGCTGGGACCATGGAAGGGGAACCATGGAAGCTGAGGGCCAGCCTTGAGTCAAGATGAAAAGATCTCTTCTGGGGTACCTGATGCTGACTGAGGTTATGATTTACTGTGACCTAGGGGTGGAGAACTTTGACCTTTGTATTTTGTGTCCCTTAAGGAGGCCTGCTTCTTAAGGATGATTGAGTTAAGGACTTACTAAATGATTGTACTTGGTTTAAAACTACATGGCTGCTTTGGTGAAAACTGTCCATTTTAGTGATAAGTTGTTATGTCATAACATTCTGAAGGCTGTACTTTGATTTCTGTGAATGCTTTGCCTTAATTTCCTGCTGAATAAACAGAGAGTTTACTACACTGTGTAATCAGAACCTTGCAGTTGCTCACAGCAGCAGCCCTTTGGAGAGCTGCTCACGCTTGGCTTTACACCTTTACATCTGGGTGCCTCCAGTCCTCCTCTCCGTTCTCTTTAATTCCTTTGCTGACACTTGCCAGGGCAGAAGCCAGGGCTTTTATACCGACCATTATTTTTGCCGTGTCTGCCCTCATGACTCTCATTTCTCTTTTGAACGACTGAGGAAGAGCGCTGTGGTCCCATGTTGTCCTCACATTCTAAAGGGGCCCCTGTCTGTCTCATCAAGGATCGGGTCATTTTCCTTTGTTAATTGTATTTACTTGTAGAGCCTGGACTCTTTTACTAGGTTTGGAGACCATATTCCTTTCTGCTGTCACTGTTTTCCCTGTTGATTTATCTGCTAATATTCAAGGTCTTTGACTTTTCTTCTTCCTAAGATCTTTGTTACTAAAAGTGACTAGCAAATAGTAGGCATTTAACAAATGCACACTGATTAGTTAATTTTCTTTATTTTCCCCTATTGCTTACTTCCTGACTCCCTCCCCTCTGATGGTGGCTTTCTCCCATGCTGGATCACTCATGATTCACCAGCCCAATGCCCTGCATCCAGCCAGGGCTGAAGGTATATCTATTGCTTGAGTAAATGAATGCAGAATGGTATCATACTACAAAGGAGACCACAGACCATGGCTAACCAAAGAGTGATCCATGAATGGAATGGAATATGACTGGGCTGTAAGAAACGATGAATGTGATGGATACAGAGAAGTTTGGAAAGATCCAGGTGAACTGATGCAGAGGGAAGACAGCAGAGCCAAGAAAACAATGGATACAATGACTAGAAGTATCACCACATCCTGAAATCAAAAGTGAATAAAATAAAATAAAACGTAGCAGGCCTTGAAGGAGAGATGAGGAGACCCCTTGTCTGCCCTGCCCCCGCCCCCACAGAGGCGTGGGGCCCATATGTGCTACACACTGTACACTGATCCAGTCTTTCTTTCTATTTGTTATATGGGAAAGCTCTCTTGGAAAAGTAGGGGAAGGATACTGGGGGCCACTATCATGATGAATAAAAACAAATGACATCAATAAAATTTTTTTAAAATAAAAAAATCTCTGTTCTCCGAGAGGAGGGCAGGAGAGAGATAAGGGAGGAATCTGGGCAAGGTGAAAACCAAAGATACAAATACAGATACCTGCTGCCTTTAACTTCTCTAATAAGGTTCACAGTAACAATGAACAAACGAATGTCTATTCCCCCCAACGTCTAAGTGGCCCAATGTAAAGCAAATGGAGGAACTCCCTTACCGGGCCACAAATCTGCTGAGTTCGCCATGCTCCATGTGCTCCAGGATGATGCTGAGCTCCGTGACAACAGCTGAGGAGCTCTCCTCACTCTGAAAGAGAGAAGCCACGCACTGAGCTTTCAGTGGAGCCCGTGCGCACTCACTTCAGGCCCAACAACCCGGGGAATTTGTGACAAAAGATCCTGTTCTGAGCAGTGTTTAAAACTACAAACTCGACAAAGATTAAGACATTTCTTTACTTCTACTTAATGGGAAAAAAGACACAAAACTCTCATGATCAGAACGGCAGGTACAGGAAAGGAGCTGTCTTCCAGCCCCCCACTGTCGCCATCACAGTTCCTGTAACTCTCCAAACCAACACACCCTGGATGGCACCCCCTCCCCATCAGATGTAGTTCCTTGAGGGCAGGGCCCCTCGATGGTGAGCACAATGCCCAATCCATAGCAGGCACTTAAGAAAGGCTTTTTCCATCCACTTGTTCAAAGGAGACACAGCCACTGGGCCACATTTCTGAAGGACAGAGGAAAGAATAGCTGATAGACAGCTACAGATTAAGGAGAACAGCCAAAGTAAGAAGAAGAAATACCACAGGTGCAGCTAAGACAGGGCTTTCCCCCAGCCCCTGCTGGGAGAAGATTAAGGACCGCTCCCCCCCCCCATTACCTCAAGGGGTGAGCACACTTATCTGAGGGCAGAGGTCTCTGACCATGTCAGGTCGCCTGTGACCAGTGGTCTGAGTCACTGGTCTCTGTGGGCTGAAGGGACATTTGTTTGGGGCTCATAAGACAAAAGAGAACTTCAATATTCCCCTGAATTGTGTATTTAACCATATTATGAAATTTTCTTGCTCAAGATTTCTGGAAATGTTACTTCAAAATATCTTATGCTATTAGAGAGATGTCCAAGGGGCTTGGACATTTCTCTCAAACAAAACAATGCTTGAATTTGTGTTAATAATAAATTAATAAAAATCCTTTCAAGCAGACTTCTGCCTAAATTATTCATCTCTTTTCTTTGACCATTTATTAACTTGCTGCATGGAGAGCTGGTCACCAAAGATGAGACCAAACCAGATCGTGCTCTCATTTGTCAAATCCTAGGAAGGATGGTGAATGGTGCTGTCTCAAAGGAGAGAAACAGTGGGAGCAGAGGCAGTTAAAAGCAAAACAAACTTGGCCAGAGATCCCAGGAAGCAAAGCCCTTTTGAGTGAAGAATAATCACAGCTGAACCGAGGTTTGCAAAGGGCTTCATGAATGGTATCTCAGGAATGAAAGTGAAAGGAGAAAAAGGGAAAGTATCTGTAACGATTATTGAAAAAAACAACTCTATTCCCCATAAAAGTGAGCAGACTCAGGTATTACCACACACACACCGTCCCCTCCCTGGCCATCAGCTGTTTGGGCCGGTGGTAAAGGCCAGTGCCAGGCCTCTCTCCTCTACTTTTTCTTTTCTTTCCTCTGGGCTTCAGGGGGGCCTTTTCCTGTTGCCCTGGGGAGGGGGAGGGGAAGCTGTCGCATTTCTGAGCCACACACTTTACAAATCCAATCTGATTTGGGACAACTGGTATGACATCAGCTTATTGGGCCAATTTCTCACTAATGTGTGCACTCAGCAAGGGACATCTGCCTCCAAGAACCCCTCTGGTGTCTCTGTGCTTATCAGATGTTATGCTACTTTCATTGTATTTAAATGTTTTTCTTTTTCTAGCTTCATCTTCAACCCAACTGTCATTTAAGACAGATCTTCACTTTCCCTGAAGCACGGTAACTTTTAGTCACTACCCTAACTCGGTAGTTTGGAGGGTGAAGGCTCACTAAGAGGAAGCCAGACAGCTTAGCTCTGTCTGCACAACCTGTCCCTGGGAGATCGAGAACACTGAGTTCAGAGTGATGGAGAAATCCAAGGACAAGCACAAGAAGAGGTCATTTTGCCAGCCGAGCAAGCCAAGCAGGGGCTGGGGACTGTGCCTGGGCAGGGAGTCCGAGGAGGAATCAGCTGGAAGCTTGTTCTTCTGATCCCAGGCTGGGGTCCACAATCCAGGGAGAAGGGAGGCTGGTGCCCAAAGCAGGAAGTGTAGACCAGGCATGAGACAACAGTCCTGGCCTCCTGGTCCCCGAAACAAGGCCTTCCACAGAGCACAAATGGCAGGGCTTCTTCTGACCAGTTTGGTGGTGGGGGCTGGGGCCAGAAGCTGTCTACTGGAGCTCCAGCCCAGGGCAAGTCTACAGCTGTGTCCCTCAGACCCAGAGTGGAGTCCAGAGCTTGCAAAGCTCAGACCACGGGAGCAAAGAGACCGGACCAGTTCTGGGACGTGAGAGTCAGCAGGTCCCCAGTCCAAGTTCCCCTTGAGCTCTCTGAACAGCACAATTAATACCTGAAGAAGGCAGAGGGATCCCACAACACCCCCAACGGTCCCTCCAGCACTAATTCAGGAAGTGGCAAGACCAGAGATTCAGTAAGCACTTATAAGCACCCATCAGTGCTAGGCACTGTCCTAGGCACAGAGATAAAGAGCAAGGGACAGTCTTTGCCTCTACTGGGAACAACAATGGATAAGCAAACATTCTCCCTCCTCAGTGCTTGGAGAATCTCTTCACTGTCTCTTGTCAGCGGAGGCCCTGTACTTCTCCAGGCCTGTTCTGGGCTGGTCAGGACTTAGATTTGGGACTGGAATGGAGTGAAAGTCCTTAGTAATGCAGGAGGTAAGGAGTTCCGATCCCTCACTTCTAATTAGTGACTGAAGGCCCACCCCATGCACTGCCATGGCAACAATGCTGGGTCAGAACAGACAGGGAGCCGCTCTCCACACCGATGCCCCAGGGATCGGACTTTGCTGGCCTCAGGAGATGAGGAAGTTGTGCCAAGGATGCCACCCCTAGCCTAGGGGCCCACCAACCCCCAGGATGGCTCTTAGAGAGGCAGCTGAGCCTGGGGGAATGTGGCCACCCTGGGCCAGGCAGCTTCTTTCCCTGTCGGTGCCCTCTGGCTCTGTGTTACAGCTGAATGTTTGGCCTTCTGCCTGCTTCCCAAATCTTGTTCTGTCTGCACCTGGGAGTTCCATGAGCCCGTCCCCTCCTGCCCCCAAGCTGGCTTTGTGGTTCTCATCTGTAGACAGCAGCTTCTGTTGCAGGGCCCAGGGCCAGATCTTCCCTGCGGGCGCCAAGAGTCCTCCCTGAGAGGTCATCTAGCATTAGCGAGCTGCTGCCTGAGGTCCCCGAAGCAGCAAATCACTAAGGCCAGCCTGAGCCACGGGGCCACGCCGTCATCCCCACATCCATCACCTCTCCTTGTGCTTCTGGATAACTGAATCTCCTCCCAAAATGTCTATATTTTATGGTCCAATTCAATGCCTGCTTTGGCATTTCTTCCATCTGTCTCCAGTGCTTCAGATGGAACTGCTAAAGAATTTTATCCTGTGAGTTTTCTGCTCAGAATTTCTAGGTCACCATTTTAAAAAACTTAAGACTTTTTCTGTTTGGGGATGAGAGTGGGGCAAGGGGTGGGCAAAGGTGGCCTGAGTGTTGTCATAAAGGGGTCTCTGCAGGGCAAGCCATCTGGCCATGGTGATGGGGGATCATGGGGCATTGAGGAGCCAGGAGGGCAGGGGAGGGAGAGGACAGGGGCCAAGCTCCTCAGGGAGAGAGGGAGGCAGGGCCCTGGAAGCTCTCTGCAGGATGGGAGGGACAGCACACGTCCACCTCAGGAGAAGGAAGGGCGAGGGGTTTGGGGTGAGGGGCTGGGTCCTGCGCGGCCCCCACAGGGTGAGGCTCCCGGTCCTGTGCGGCTGACCCCAAGACAAATTCCAGTACTTGGGACAATGAAGGCTGTGAGAGGCATCTCAGGGAGCCTCCATCTGCCATCACCCCAAGCCCACCCCTCTAAGGGCTCTGGGAGGGGGGCATGGAGAGAACAGGACTCCGAGGCTAACAGGAAATGTCGAAGATGGAGCCTAACCAATAAAAGCTCCTTCAGGGAACACAAAGCCAATGGCACTATAGCGCCTGAGGCAGGCAGAAGATGGGCAGGGTAAGGCTGTGCCACATCTGCTCGGGGCTGGGGGCACCTTGCCTGCTCAGAGGGCTCATTGGGGTCAGACAGATGCCAGGCCTCAGAGAGGAGGGTCCTGGAGGTCGTCCTGAGAGTGTGACTCTCCCTGGGCCTGTGCGAGGGGCTGGGAGCTAGGAAGCACCAGGCTCAGTCCTGCATAGATGCTAACTGACTGTGTGACCCTGGAGGGGTTGGTGACCCTGAGAACCTCAGTTTCCTCCTCTGTTAAAAGGAAGCGATTCCATCAAAGGCTTCTTCTGGCTCCAATCTGCCCTCTGGGGCTTCCTGCTGGTTCAGACATACTCTAGGGTCTTCAAAGGCTGGCACCCTTTTGGGACCATCAGGAAATCTCTGGGCACAGCTGAAGTTCTCAGACACTTTTCAAATTCCCAACGATGAAATGTCTCCCTCTGCTGGCGATAGGTGGCTACAGGTCAGCATTGGTCAAGGAGACCGAGGGTCTGCCTCCAGACCCCCCTCCCAGCCTCCCCCCCCCCACCCCCCCCCCGTGGGATGTGGGAGCCCTAGGCACAAAGGCTCTGCCAGCGCCAGTCCTCAGGGCCTAGGCCACTGCCACAGAAAGGCCTCCCTGTGTCTGCTGTCCTGCCAGGACCCTGGCACCAGCAGCCTGGTCATGCAGAGAGAGACCCCGACCTGGGCCAGCCCTCCACCACCATGGAAGGAAAAAGCTTCCCTTCCTTTCCCCCAGCCCGTGCCAGATCTCAATGCCACCAGCCCCACCCCATGCTGCATGTCTGTCCCCTTCTCGAGGTCACCCTGTGGTCCCTCTGCACCAGACCTGCGGGATGACACTCCCCCAACTCCTCCCTCACCACTGCTAAAACGTCCCTAGGGCACAGGTGGGCCAGAGGCCGGTCATCTGGCAGGTAACGTCAGACACCCAGCGGAGCAGGCACTCTGTGCTTTGAGCGGCCTGGACCAACGCAGGATAACTGTAGGAAGGAGCTTTGATGGGACCCCTGCCCATGGTCTCCCCTGGATCTCTCACCTAGGGCCGGCTCCAGGGGGCTGAACCTGAGCCTGTCCAAGAAGGAAGACCAGCCAGCCAGCTGACCCCACCCTTCCATGCTTGGCCCCACCTGCAGCTACAGAGTTTGTGAGGGATGTTGGTCACTATCAGACCAGGGAACCCTGCACAGGCAGGACAGGGCCAGAAGGGCCGGGACCTCCCCAGAGGATGGCAGTGTCTGGTGCCCAGCTCAGGGGGCAGACAGCCCTGAAGAGGCCGCTGTGGGAATGACTGGATGGCCAGCTCCCTACAGGAGACAGGACAGACCCTGGGGGTCTCCGAATGAAAAAACAAAACCAAAAACCCTTAGCTCACAAAGAAACCTGACAATGGTGGAAACCCTCTGGAAAGGGCGCCAGGCAGAGAGGGTGGAGAGAACCGGAAGGGCGCCAGGCAGAGGGTGGAGTGAACCAGAAGGGTGCCAGGCAGCTGCAGGGAGGCCCCAAATTCCTCCTGCCTGGAGACCCAAGTGCAAATCCTGGGGCTGGGAAAGCCCCCCTCCCCCAGCCTCTACTTACCTACTCACGTTCCAGCCAGATTTTGCTATTTCCCAGGCCTGATGGGAATTCTCCCAAATCCATGCTTTTGCACAGACCATCCTGGAGGAAGCGGTCCCTACCCACAGCGTGCAGAGCGTGGTGTCTGCAGTCTGAGGACCTGAGGCTGCATGGCCCTCAGACGCTTAACTAGCCGGCTGTCCCTGGCCCCCTCCTTCTACCTCTCCCTGCCTGTTTCCTCATCTGCAAGATGGGGATAACAAGCCACGCCTAGAGGGCCCAGGGCTCTGCCCACACACTCCCTGGCTGGAATCCCCAGGTTCAGCTCAAGATCCCAGGCTTCCTCCTTCAAGAAGCCTCCCTTGATTTCTCCCTGCCCTATTTGTGCTTCTCCAGAGCTCAGAGGCAGCAGGTCCTTGTTCCTTCCTTCGGGCCTACAGCTCTTGGGGACCGCCGGGCTGGCCTCCGGCCCTCACAGGCACATCCCCATGCCCACTGGATGGGGGAAGGCCTCCTGTCGCCTAGACAGACAGACGGATGCGCCCTGGGCTGTTAGCCCCCAGCTGCCGCAGCCCTGGTACCCCTCCCCCTGCCAACTCACCCGCGTTTCCAGAAGCTGGAACTCCAGCTGAAAGGGCACAGTGTGGTACTGTCCGGCCAGGTGGCCCTTCCGCAGGACTCTCTGCCCATCTGCAACAAGAAAAAGATGCTTGTGTCTCACATTGGCCAGCCCAGGGCGACCTCTTCTCATCAAAAGCCGGCCGCTGTCCCACGTCTGGGCTTCTCTGCACGGCCACCGGCCACCAGGCCATCCTCATGGCCATGCCCCCTACACACGGGTGATGGTACGCTCCCTGAGGGTAGACACTGTCTGGATCCCCAGCGCCCGGGCACACAGTAGGCGCTTAGCAGATGGGCATCATGCCCAGCGCACAATGTATTTAGTGAACATCTGCCGACGGACTGGTGGCTTCTCCTCAGGTCTTCAGGCCCCAATGTCCTGGCTTTGGAGGTTTCCTGCCCCCCCCCCCACCCCAGGGGACCCCAACCTCCGAAGGCTCCACGTTGGCTGGAAATACCCTCCAGGCCCTCGGGGTGGCCACTTGACTTTTCTGGAGAAGGGCCTGGGGCGGCATCACCTGTGGGGCTCCGGCAGGTCCCAGAGCAGCCCCGCCCCAGCTCCCCTCCCGGGAGGCGGGTAGGCACACTCCGGAAGTCACCAAGGGGGCGGAGGTGGGCACAGCGGGCAGGACGCTTACCCTGGGGGCCGCTCCCGCTGCCCCTGGCCAGCTCCAGCCGCGTCAGGGAGTAATCCTTGATCCTGACGCCCGTGCCCTGGGAGAGGAAGGAGAGCCCGAGCTCCAGGCGCCCTAGCTGGGCCTCCCCGCCGCCCGCTGGAGCTGGCTCGTCGCCTTGGCAGAAGCGCCTGGAACGGGACAACAGACAATTACGGGGGAGAGCTCTTCCGCTGGGGGCTGAGTCTGCGCAGGCTCTGCGTGTCCGCGTGCGTGGGTGTGCTCGTGGGCACGAGCACGCGTGGGCCTTCTGTCTCCGCCTCCAGCTCAGGGCGTGCCCCGGGGGGTCCCGGCTGTCCCCCCGTCCCCCCCCCCACCAGCCCAGGGCTGGGCTCCACGGCTGGTTCCCCGCGCCGGGCCCTTCCTCCCGGCACACCGGCCCACGCAGAGCCCCGGGCCTGGGCTGGCCGCCTACCGCTCGGGCTCCGACTCCGCCTCGGGAGCTGGGTCCGGGGCAGCGGCGGGACTCATCCGCTGCAGGCGTCTCCGCAGCGCCCCGATCTCGGCCCGCAGGGCCCGGAGCTCCTGCTGCTGCTCCTCCCGCTCCCTGTCCATGGCTGGGCAGAGCCGGGCAGGACCAGAGAGACCGGCCCCGGCGCGCGCCCTGGGCCCAGCTGTTCGAGTCTCCCGCGCGGGGCCGGCACATACCAACTTCCCAATCCTTGGGGGGAGAAAAGGAACGCGGAGAGAGGCTGGCCTGGCTGAGCCCGCCCCACCGCGGGGGCGCACAGTAACCGACGCTGAGAAGGAGTAGAGCAATGAGCCCGCCCGCCGTGGAGAGTCCGCCACTCAGCCCTCGGGGAAGTGAATACCCGGCGTCCGCGCTTCTGGACCCCCCTCACCTGGAGGATTGGTTTAGCCCGAAACTGGCCCGGAAATGACATCACAGATCGGCCGAGCAAACGGCTACATCCAGTTCTGCGCATGCGCACGCGGGGTAGGGGGGAGGGGTCAAAGAGCACGAGGGTGGGGAGAGGGCGGGGAAAGAGGAGATTATGGGTAAAAGTGTCCTTTTATTTTGCTTCCCCTTGGATAACCGAGCCCAGTCGACGTTCATAGGCTCCCTAACTTAGCAGACGATTGAGTGCAAGTCATCACCACGAGTCGAAGTGGAGACACAAGAGGGAACTCAGAGAACACAGGGATAGAGTTGGAAGCCGGAGAGGCTGACGGGGCGGGAATGGAGTCCCGGAACTTTGGACGTAGGAACTGGGGTCTCGCTGGAGGGAGAGGGAGAACGGAGAGCCAGGGCGGCTCGGGACCGGAAGTCAGTGGCACGTGGGCGGAAGTCCGGGTCGCGCGAGGCAGTGAAGGCGAGCATGGCAGCCAGTCTAGGAGAGCGGCGCCTCTTCGTGGGCGGCCTCGGGCCCTCGGTCACGAAGGACGATCTTCGCGCGCAGCTGGGCCGCTTCGGGGACGTGTCCTCCGTGGAGCTCGTGTCTCGGATGAACGAGCTCGGTAAGGCCACAGGAGGGCCGAAGTGGGTGGGGGGGAGTCCCAAATCCGAGAGCCGCTGCTGGGGGAAGGAGCCCCGGTCACCCGGCCCGGCCCACCCCGTCTGTCCTCCAGCCTGGGAGCCTCCATCTGTGACTTCCGGGCGTTTGTCCCCCGAGCCTGGAGGGCTCTCCGGCCCCTGCTGACCCTCCTGGCCTTCCGTAAGCCCCCCCTTAGTTCGCCTAGGCGCCTTCTGCGTACCGCGCCCCGTCAAACCTTTGCAGACATCGCAGGGCCCGGGGTATGCAGCAGGTGCTTCATTGATGCTGTGGGCAGCCGCTGGGGAGGGGGGCTCCGGTCTGGGGACCCCCCATCCTGCGGTGTTTCCTCTGACACCCCGCGGGGCTTCCCCTGTGTCCATCAGGGATCCCCGAGAAGACCTTTGCCTATGTCAACATCACGCTGTCGGAGGATGCGCTGCAGAGGTGTAAGTCCAACTGTCTGTGGCTGGGGGCGGGGCCGCCGGCTGGGGGAGGAGCTGCCCAGGGGCGGGGCTGCTGCCTGGGGGAGGAGCTGCCCGGGGGCGGGGCCGCCGGCCGGGGGAGGAGCTGCCCGGGGGCGGGGCCGTCTCAGTGTCCCCCTCCCCCCACCTCGCCCGCAGGCCTGCGAGCCCTGGACCGGAGCACGTGGAGAGGCAGCCAGCTTCGGGTCCAGCCGGCCCGGGAGAGCTTCCTGCACAGGTAGCCGTGCACAGCGGGGGGGCCGTAGCCAGGCCAGGGGGAGGGCCCGGGCCGCGGGGCGGGGCTCGGCTCACCTGGGTCCTCTGGCTTCAGGCTGGCACAGGAGCGGCTGGAGGCCCGAGCGGAGCGGGAGCCGCGGGCTCCAGACGGCGGCCTGCGGGGGAGCGGAGGCCCGGACTTGCACATGAGAGCCGTGCCAGGAACGGAGGTCCCGGGACACAAGGCAGGTAGGGGGGTCTGGAGGGTCTGCAGCCCCAGGGAGCCGGCCCGCCTTCAGCCCCACCTTCTTTCTCCTCCAGGACTGGGTCGTGAGCAAGTTCGGCAGGGTCCTACCTGTCCTCCGCCTCAGGAGCCGGAACAGACGTCAGATATCCCTCCTGTCCGGTGGTGCGGCCGTCTGGGCGGCACAGCAGTCTAGCTGCCGAGGGCCCCGGGCTGTTGGGGATCCGGATGGAGCTAGAACAAGAGGGAGCCACGGCCCACCCGGCCTCTGGTGGTCAGTGACTGGGCAGCTCCAGACACGAGGGGCGGGCTGGCACCATGCCCAGCGTGAGCTGTGGGGAGTCCTCCTGAACGTGGCCTCTCAGCTTGTTAAAGTGGCTGAGCCGTGCCAGGGGGATTCAGGGGAAGGCGTTGTTCTCTGCACAGAACGGGGCCTCCTCCAAGTCTGTTCCATAACCTCCCAGTGAAGTGCCGGGGGTGAGCTAAGGACTGCCGTGGGCAGGGAGGCCGTGCGTAGCACAGGCAGCAGCCCCATTTGGAGACCCCTCTCAGAACCTGTGGTAGCTGGCCTTGCTTGGTCTGACGTCTCATTGGACACCAGGCCTGAGGAGGGAGCTCATCTCGGGAACCTGGAATGAGCCACTTGGTCCCCTTTACTCGACCCACAGTAATTGCTGCTAGCTAATACTAGATGTAGGTAGATAACCTCGATCCTTGCACACACAGACTGTGAAATATTAGACATTTAGAGGCACAGAGACTCTGAGAGATCGTTTCATTTAAATTACTCACTGGCCCAGAGGCCAGATTGGGGGTCTAGTCCATTGTACTTCAGTTGTAGGGTTTGCAGAATCTTTGTTTTTCTGTTAAAACAATTTTTGTTTTCTACCTTAACTTTTCCTAACATTTTAAAATATGATCCATCGAAATACTGCCACAATCTAAAGAAGTTTGAACAGAAGATCACAGATACCATCTCTATTTCTGACCTCACTTGGAAATTGGAAGGAGGGGATGACGCTATGAGTAAGAAGCGACAAGGGCAGTTTCCTCCCTTCAGAAGCTCTTCCACCAAGAGAGTGAAGGTGGGGAGTAATCACTGCTCCCCATCCGGGGCAGCAGGATGCCCTGAGCTGGCACCCCCAGCTCATCCCAACACAGCACAACAGCTGGATGTGCGAAAAGCAAATTCCAGGCCCTCTGAACTTCCTACATCAGCATCCTCTACACGTCAGAAGGATCAGAAGCTACAAGTGGGCTTTCCTCAGACTTCAAAATCACCCATTATCAGAAGCAAAAATAGCATGTCTGATGATGATATTGACTCTGAAGAAGAATTGAAAGCCATGATAGCAGAGGAGAAGAAATCACAAAGGACGACCTTCCCCAAGACAGACGGCACTGAGGAGGATTCCTTTGAAGTGGTTGGCAGTGATTTCAAGCCAAATCTGACCGGTTCAGGGATGAAACAGAAAAGCCTCCAGGCTCCTTGTTCAGACAATGCCGGTAACATTTCCAAGCATGACCGAGAGTATGACTCAGGGGACACAGACGAAATCATTGCTGGGGAGAGAAATGGTGATCAGAGCAAAGACAAGCCAAAGATTTCACCAAAAAATAAAACCAAACAAAAAGAGGACTTTCTGAAAACCAGAGCAAATTGTACATCTTCCCATCAAGCTCCAGAAACCAGTAGAAGGAAAAGTTCCACAGGTAACAAACAAGAGTCAGCTAATTGTACGAAGCACATCACTAAAAAGCCGTCTGACATCTCCCCTGGGTCTGAGGCTGAGGAGTCTGAAGAAGAGCTGGATTATGAATCCATGATGACTGGCTGCTATCGCCTCGACCTCACCTTGGCTGACTTAGAAAAGCTGGCAAATGCAGACACTGAGAGTCCAGGGGGAGACGCCGTGTGCACTAAGCAGACTCTGCCCAAGAAACAACATGTTGGTTCTGGCCAGAAAACGAAGATGGGCCCTCAGAAAGGGGCCCGGTGCATCTATCCCAATGACATTTTGGCTTCCCTCTTAGAAGGGGAAGAGAAAACCAGTGAGCAGAACCCACCAAAGGAGAATAGGTTGAAGCCCAAGTTTCAGGCTTTCAGAGGCGTGGGAGGGCTTTATGGCGGGGAGACACCAAAAAGACCCTCTAAGAATGGCAGTCTCACCACTCAGCTAAAGGAACAGGAAGCAACTCTTGGTAGTTCTATGGGAAAACAAGCCTTTGATTTGAATGCTTTTTCCAGTGATGAAACGTCCCCACCCCAAGATGGGGAGGAAGCACATGGGGCAAATGGCCTTCCGCACTGTACTGGAAAACTCCCGAGGAGGTGGCCAGCCAGCAGAGACCAGTGCTGTGCTGTCCAGTCACCCTCCTCTAATTCTGAATATGAAAATGCTTCTGTTTCTTGCCTGTCATTGTTGGGCTCCAAGAAATCCTCGAGTCTTTATGCAAAGACTTGTAGCACGGACTTGGGAAGTGATGGTGGCCTTGGTACCCCTGAAATGGGAGACCCCAAGCAGGAAAGGAGTGATTCTATCACCCTCAGGCCTTCTACAGGTCCAGAGCCCAAGCATGAGCCAGAAATCGTGAAAACACATTCCAAAAAACCGCTGAAACTCTCCGTCAAGAGGGACTGTGCGTCCTCCTGTGTGCGAAGGAAGGACCCAAAGCGGTCTCAGGCCAGGGAGGGTGAACGCCCACGTGCTCACATGGCTGCAGCTGGTGCCATTGGGCCCCATCAGAACTCTGAGGATAATCAGAAGCGCTTGGCAGCCTTGGAGGAGAGGAGGAGAGAATGGGAGATGCAGAAGCAGCTGGTCCACAGTGCTCTGTCCAGCTTGGTGAGTGTCTTCCCTGTCAGTATTGGCAGAAGCAACTTCCCCTAGTCAGCTTTCTCCCCAAAAGCTGGGTGGGGTGGCCAAGCACACCCTCAGGCCTTTGTGGTTGTCAGATGAGATAGGCGTGCATTGGGGAGCTGTGTTCTGACCCCAAGCAAGCTCCTTGGTCTGTCTCATGTTTAGTCTATGCTAGCGTGGCAGCCGAGGGACCAGCAGGTTCTCCAGGCTGGTCAGTTAGTGAATGAATGAATGAATGGAAAGGCTGCTGAGAACAGGGAGGCAAAGACAGTGCCCACCCTCGGGGGCAGGGTGGGCATGGGCACCTGTGAGGCAGCATTCAGCACATGTTGACCAACTGGGTCCATGCCTGACGTGCTTTGGTATTCTCTGATGCATTCTGTGTTTCCCCAGGACAGCCGTCCAGCAAGCAAGCCGACTCACATCCTGTTCAGCTCTGACAGTGAAGATGAAATGGAGGAGGAGGAAGGTGACAAAAAGCCTCCTCCAGGAAGCAGAGAGCAGCAGGTAGGTGCCAGAGGCTCATGTGGGGCCCATGTGGGCAGTGCTGATGGTAGGCTCGGATGCTCACCGGGCACACCTCCCGTGAGGCTGCCCCATCTCCTGTGCTCTGCATGTCGGGCCTCCTCACGTTGTTCCTTGGGCTCCATAAACATCCCTGTCCCCCCAACTTCCCAAGTACCCCCTTGTTGTCTTATGTAACAAGGCAGTGTTGGGCTTGGAAGCTGACTTCCAGTCCATCGGGTGCCCTTTGGTTTAACGTGGTGAATCCTCTAAGGCAGATGGCTTGTGATTGTACCATTCATTTTCAAATATAGGGGGAAGGATTCTTACTGTAAATTATGCCATATTTTTGTAATGTGTAAGCGTAAGATTTTTTTGCAATAAAAGTATTGCCCTTTCCTCTTAAATGGTTGTGGGGGGTTTTGTTTTGTTTCTTAAGGATTCGATCAGTAAAGCCTCTGGGAAACTGTTTGAGAGCAGTGAGGATGAGGAGCAGGCGACGGATGATGACGAGGCCCGATTCCAAATTAAACCCCAGTTTGAAGGCAAAGCTGGAAAGAAGGTTGGTCGGCGCTGAGAGCAGAAGTAGGATTATTGTTGCCTTGGCCGCTCATTCACTGTTCATGTCTTAAGCCTGAATAACTGACCGCACCAAGACATACGCCTTCTGCTGGGTCAGCAAGCCCTTGGCCCAGGGAGCAAGATGTCTGTGATTCTTTTCTGGTTTGGGTGAGAAGGGCTGAGTGTGGCTAGGACCAGTTATCGGGGACCAAAGAGGCCTCATGGTGCAGTTGAGGGTTGAGGGCAGGGCTGGAAATCACAAAGCCCCAGGTTCGAGTTCTGCCTGTGACCCTCAACAAGTCACATAATCACTTGGTGCGCTGGGCAGCACTAGTTAGTCCTGGCTCTGAGTTTGAGAGATGGGGCTGACCTTCATCGGTAGAAGGAGTTTTCTGGGAATCTCTCTACCAGTGAGAAATCCCAGGTCCAGTCCCCACCCCTGTCCTCCTGTGAGATCAGATTATCATTGTCTGTATCGTCTGTTGGGCAGCTCATGGGTTTACAGTCCCACTTTGGTGCTGATGACCGGTTTCGAATGGACGCTCGCTTCCTGGAAAGTGAGAGCGAAGAGGAAAAGGAAGGTGAGTTTCACTTTGGTTTTCCTGTTGACAACCAGGCAATGCTAATCTTGTTGGACTATCATCAGTCTCCACAGATGGCCCTGTTTGGTCCTTCCTAATTTAATAACGGAGCGCCCAACACAGCCCACTCTTTTCATGGTCACTGGGGACTCACCCCTCATGTTCCACAGCTTTTTCTCATGCGCTCAGCCTATGCCATTGGACCCCACATCACCATCTTGAGATTTAGGAATACCCCCACTCCACCCCTCTCCTGCCTCTCGCTCTTCCTGTCTCTACTGGAAGTTTTCTTGGGTTTTCTTGTGATTTTTTCATAACACGACTAACATGGAAGCATGTTTTGCATGACTGCAACCTCTATCAAACTGGAGAGGAAATGGATGAAAGGAGAGTCAGAGAGAGAGTAGCGCCAAGCCTGGGCAGAGAGTTAGACATATTTTGATGTGTGCATGTGGTGCGGCCAGAGTGAGACTTTCAGGATGGCCCCAGGACCAGGACAGGAGGGGCCTCGCCTCGGCCCTGCTGCCATAAAACACCAGAGGAGAGACATTAGTGATTGGAGTTCTAGCTGTGGGCGTAGAGATCATGCAGCCTTGGCCAGGGTGGCAGCTGAGGGTCTCTGCGGAAACAGCCTTTCTTTAGTTTTTCTTAATAACGTTTTTTCCCCAATTAAATGTAAAGACAGCTTTTAACTTTCACCTTTTAAAATTTTTTAAACTTAATATCTTATTTTTTCTTCAATTACATGTAAAAATCATTTTTAACATTTTAAAAAAAACTTTTGAGTTCCATATTCTCCCCTTCTCTCCCCCCATTGAGAAAGCAAGCAGTTTGATAGAGGTTGCAGTTATGCAAAACATGCTTCCATGTTAGTCGTGTTATGAAAAAATCACAGAATGAGAAAACCCAAGAAAAATTAAGTCAGGTCCTCTTCTCTCTGTATTCAGGCGCCATCTTCTCGGGAGGCAGAGAGCGTTTTGTACCATGAGTCCTTCAGAATTGTCCTAGGTCATTGTATTGCCAGGAATAGCTGAGGCGTTGACAGTTGATCATCATATGGTTGTTTTTTTGTTTTTTTTTTTTTAGCAATCAGGGTTAAGTAACGTGCTCAAGGTTACATGGCCAGTTATTTCTAGGTGTGGTGCTGAGTATCTGAGCCTGGATTTGATCCAGGTCATCCCGACACTGGAGCCGGTGCTCTTACTCGCTGAGCCACCTGGCCGCCCCTGATCATCATATGGTATTGCTGTTAACATCTAAATAAATATAAGTGTAACGTGAAGTGTATAAATCTGAGGTTTTTCTGCAGCCATCCTGCTCGTCATTTCTTATGGAACAATGCAATTCCATTACAATCACACACCACACCTTGTTCAGCCATTCCCCAGTGGATGGGTATCCTTTCCATTTCCAATTGTTGGCCACCACAAAAAGAGCTGCTGCAAATCTTTTTGTAGTTAGGTCTTTTTCCCTCTTTTTTTCTTATAAATCTCTTTGGGATACAGACCCAGCAGTAGTTTTAACGGGTCAAAGAGTATACACGTTTTTGTAGCGCTTTGGGCACAGTTCCAAGCTGTTTTCCAGAATGGGTGGATCAGTTCACAATTCCCCCCACAATGAATTAGTGTCTCAACTGTTCCATGTCCCCTCCAGGATTTGTCGTTTTCCTTTTCTGTCATATTAGCCCATCTGACAAGTATGAGGTGGTAGCTCGGGGTTGTTTTAACTTACATTTCTCTGATCAATGACTTAGAGCATTTTTCATGACTGTAGATAGCTTTATTTTGTCTGAAAACTGCCTGTTCACATCTTTTGACCATTTATCAAATGGGGAATGACTTGTATTCTTATATATTTGACTCCATTCTCTCCGTATTTGGGAAGCGAGGCCTTTGTTAGAGACATTGGCTGTGAAGATTGTGAGGCCCCCTTTCCTGACCCTGCCCTGGGGCCTAGTTAGTCTCTTCTCCTGCAGTCAGTTGGCCTTTGGGGAGAACTCATTGTTGAAGCAAGAGTTGATTCCATTTTTCACAAACCCTGAAAACAGCTTCAGTAACAACCAAAATCCCAACTTTTTTCATGCATCATTCAGTCTTTTAAAGACATTTTAAACTTTCCCAGTTTCTGACTTCTCAGATTTCACTTTACCTCCCAGAGCCGAAAGAAGCAGAGATGGCCGAGGAAGAGGAGCTCATTGCCGAGAAAAAGAAGAACATGGAGGTGCTCAAACGCATTCTGCCTGTCAGCCATCAGGCTCCAAAACCCAGCAAAGAGGAAGCAGCTGCGAAGCGATTCAGGTGCGTGTTCCCCCTGCTGTCTGTCCTCAGAGGGGGTGCCGGTCAGCCAGGCCCATCAGAGCCCACGAGGCCGTCACGGGCACTAGCCAGGATGTGGGCAGGCGTGGAGGGCCCCAACTGCCCTGCCTCCTTCCTGGGCAGCCTCCTCTCAGGGCTGCCGTTGACCCCTCTGCTCTTGCCTATAGGAACGTCGTACGCTATGATCCAACGAGGCTGGACCACGCCACGTTTGAAAGAAAGGTCGACCCTGAGGAAAAAGAAAGGTAAACGTGCTGCCTCTTTCCCAGGGAGAGCCCATGTGGAGTGTGGCCAGAAGCAGCTCTAGATTGGGGGGCTTGGGGCAATGCCCCTGCAGAGTTCTGCTTTTGGCCCCCCAGGACAAGTGATCTGACATTGAAAAGAGATTTCTTCCTGTTCTTGCCTTGCTTGTTGATTGATAGCATTAAGGGGCATTTATCAAGCACCTCCTAGGCACTAGGTTCGCTGCAAAGATTAGTCAACCCTGATGTGAGGACAGTGAGCTCCCCCCTTCTCTCTTCCTCTCCCTCACATTTTTTCAATGTGTGTGTGCGTGCATGTATGTGCAGAGGGAAAGACAAAGTCGTTTAATAATGGCTTGGGGGGTGCGGCAGGAGCTCTATGGGACGGGGGTCAGCAGAAGGTGGCTGTCTGGGGCAGGGAGAGGCCAGTGCTGGCACAGAAAGGAGATGGATTGTTATGGGGAAGAACCAGGAGACGCCCTAGTTGCTGTGTGGGGGTGGGGAGGGGATGTCCAGCAAGGCAGGAAGGTACAGTGGAATGTTTGTGAGCTACTTGGAAGGAGCCGCTGGCGTCAGGCCCGTGTCCTGCACCTGGGCAGCAGCGGTTTGGGGCAAGCAGATGTCCAGCAGCGATGAGGGGAGTAGAAGGGCCTGGGCGTGCGTGACTCATTTCTCCCTCTGCTGCAGCAGCACCGTTTCATAGCCCTCATTTCTGGCCTCATCCCGAGCCCTAATCTTGGGGGCTCCCTATTGCCCATGGGAGCACATGCAGAATGCCTTGTTTGACATTCAGTGCCCTCCAGAGCCAGCCCCTCCTGCCTTCCCAGCCTCCTCCCACCCCTCCTCCCCCCCCACAACACTCCCTTCCCTCCATGACACCAAGGCCAAGCGCAGAAAGAAGAGGGAAGAGGCCGAGAAGCTTCCCCAGGTGTCCAAAGATCTGTACTACAACATTGCCACTGATCTCAAAGAGAGATTCAGGACCACGGAGCCGGCCCCAGGAGCGGGAGCCGCTGGCCCTTGGGACGAGATGCCCGAGGAGACTGCCATGGCCACAGGACCACCCCACCCCCCAGGGGGCCTGGGCGAGTTCACCTTCTCCTTCTTTGGCCCGGACGTCAGTGAGGCCAAGGAAGGTGAGTGAGGACCGTGTGGTGCATCCCAGCTCAGCTGCTCATCAGACAGAACACTGGCCCGGAGGCAGAAGAGGCTAGAAATCCTGCCTTGGGCACTTAGCGGCTGTGTCACCCTGGGCCAGCCATTGTAAGGGGGGGGTCACACCCAATGAGCTCCATGTGCCTGGCTCCTAGTGGGCACTTAGAAATGCCAGCTGCCCTCTGCAGACTGCGATATCCACCAGGCCCTGCCGGCCAGCAGGCCCTGGGCCTCGAGGCTCCGTCTGTGGGGAGGCCTTGTGGGGAGCCTCGAGTTGGGGCTTTGAGGCTTTGAACAGATTGATCACTAACACTCACTGGACTGGGGGTTTCCTTTGGCCCAAGTCCCTTTCCTTTCTTTGTTCTTCCTGTTCTTCATGTCCCATGCAGTCTCCCCCTTTCCTGTCCAGTTAAGTTCTGGATTGTAGTTTAGAGTGTAGGGTCCTTCACCCTATGCTGTGTGTTCCTAGAGCTCGGGTTAGCCCTCTGAGAGGGCCCCCGGTCAGGCCTGAGGAGCTCGCACCCTTTTCTGCTGGGCTAGGGCCTCGTTTGTCTTATGATGTCATAGGGAGGTTTGGGGTCTTGGGGTGGATCCCTCATGGCCAGAAGTGAGAAGAAGAGGAGAGATCTCAGACACCTTGGGAGTTGGGGTTGACCCAGCCCATCCTAGCTCCACATGACTCTTGTCTAAAGCCCCCCAGCTGATATCAGCAGAGGAGCTCTGGAGGCCTCCTTTGTAAGACAGGAAGGAGGGTGTGAGAGCTTCTCTTCCTCTTCTAGGGGAACAGCAGTGGGGTTGCCCG
The DNA here is from genome assembly GCF_028583685.1 of Petaurus breviceps papuanus. Taxonomy (NCBI): domain Eukaryota; kingdom Metazoa; phylum Chordata; class Mammalia; order Diprotodontia; family Petauridae; genus Petaurus; species Petaurus breviceps. The sequence goes on along the minus strand of NW_027185761.1, from coordinate 76,114,321 downwards.
ACTGTCCAGAAAGGAGCCTGGGCCTGCCCCAGTAATGCCCACCCTGAGGTGCAGGCTCTGCCTAACGAGGGGGTGCAGCCCTAGCACAAGAACCCAGAGTCTGCCTTGGTGCCGGGCCGATTCCGGGGCGAGTCATCTCCACTAGCCAGGGATAGGGGGAAAGTTCTCTTGACCAAGGTCACATGACTAGCAAAGGGCCAGAGCTCTGGCCTTGGGTTTGCTGCCATCATCAGCAAGGTGACATACACTATGTGGATGGATCATAGGTGACTCCTCCCTTGGAGGTTTTGTCCTTTTAAACCAGGTAACCTCCGCACCCCCAAGGATGCCCATGCACAGAGTATGAACAGCCGTTTGCCAGTCAGGAAGGGATTTTTGTTTTACACCAGTCTTGGAAATAGAGGCGCACGTCCAGACAGGCTCAGAGGCCTTGGTCCCCACTAGCCCTCTATTTGGCTGCGCCCCCCCTTCCATGGGTACCCTAACCCCTTCCTTTTCTGTGTATAGAACCATACAAGATTGAAGCCAGGCCATCTGGACACATGGCCTGGCAGCGGGACCCTCGTTTCCAGGACAGTAGCTCGGAGGAGGATGAGGAGGAGCCCGAACCCGCAGCTGGGAGCCAGGAAGTGGCTGAGCCAGAGTAAGGCAGGCTTGAGAGTTGTCTGTGGCCCTGGGAGATGGGGGAGGGGGTTTCTAGGGCAGACTTTGAGTGAAACGCCCCTCATGCTCTGTGATCATGGGCGTACAGCAGAGCTCTCTGGGCTTGCTGGCAATGGAAGAGCTGGGGCTTGACAGGTGCCAGGGACAGCTGACTTCCTGTGGAGGCCCTGAGCCGTGGGCTTCTGTGCCAGACCTGGCTCCTCTCAGGCTTCCTTAGAGAGGTGGCTTGGGGAGGATGAGGTGTGTGCGGGTTACCCCCATCAGGCCTGTGGGACACACACACACACACACACACGCACGCACGCACGCACGCACTCACGCGCGCGCATGTACTGACCAAGGGTGGCTTGTGGCTGGCTGATGCCCCTTTGATTGACTGAAAAAAGCTGTAAACTCTGTCAGAAAGCAGGGGCACCTCCCCGATCAGAGCCGGACATGGCCTGGCACTTTCATTTCCTTGGTGACAAGTCAATCTGTCCCTCCCTCTTAAGCTGGATCCTGCCTCCAGGGCAGACCTATGGGGTGGCCTGGGGCCTGGGGCTGGAGGAGGAGAGCAGCCGGAAGATGGTGCCCTGGCCAGCCAGCTCTGTCATCCCCAACACGCTCAGCCTCGGCCTGCCTGGCAAGGCGGGACCTCAGAGGGATGAAGCTTGGGCCCTGCCAGGCTGCTGGTATGGGAGCACCCTTTGTCACAAGCATTTGAAAGTAAGTGTGTTTGGGGCAGCCAGGTGGTGCAGTGAGTAAAGTGCCGGCCCCGGAGTCAGGAGGACCCGAGTTGGGATCCGGCCTCAGACCCTTAACACCCACACAAAAAAACTAGCCGTGTAACCTTGGGCAAGTTACTTAACCCCAATGGCCCTCCAAAAAAAAGGAAGTAAGTGCTTCTATTTGTGTTTCTCCAGGGAAGTCCAGCCATCTGGAAAGCCAACCAGTAGATTTTTCTTTTTCTCTGAGCACGATGAAAGGTTATGTGGTAAGGCTGGTTTGTTTTTTATGTTAATTAGCTGTACATCTGTAGTCCAAACTCTGAGAGGACACAGCTCGGCACCCTCTGGGGCCCTGGCTAGAAAAAGGCTTGCTTGGCCTTCTGGAGCCCAAGACCCCTCTGGGCAGGAGGGTAGGGTCACTCTTTTTAAAGGGGGGGGGTCTGTAAATCCCCTCCCAGGGAGCTCAGAGGGCCCTCTGGACAGGCCGTCAGAGGAAGAAGGAAGGCAGGTCCGGCCTTGGCCAGAAGCCCCAGCACAGGCGAAGCGTCCTGTCACCTTCACATACCACAGCTCGCCTGGCTAGTCCCCAGCCCCAGAAGCTGAACGTCCTCAGGGACTGCATCCAGATGGCTTGTCCATCCTCAGTGTGTCGGGCTTTAGACTGATCTCTCCCTTAGCCTGCCCTTCCCCTGATGTGTGCCTTTCCAGCCTGTGTCCCTGGTAGGCCAGCAATTTCTGTACCCAGCTGTGTGTGTGCACATGTGTGTGTGCCTGTATCTATGAGTGTGCAGTGTGCACGTGTGGTGCATTTGGCTTGCGTGTGTGCGTGAGGTCATCCCTCCTTTGCCCAGTTCAGATGACAGCAAGCTTTGAGCGTCCATGCCACCCCTCCCACCAGCCTCATGTGTCCCCCCCTCCCCATGTTAGAACCAACTGCTTTGCCCTGTTTGGTCTCCTAGGACCCTTTGGTCATGTTGGCCTTTTCTTGTTCCCATCAGCTTCCATGTTTGGGCTTGGCGTCCTTCCCCGGCCTACCCGGAGTGTCTCTGCTGCACAGCAGGTCCATTTCCCTCTAGAATCAGGCTCATGGCAGGGTGACCCTGCCCGTGGCTTCTCCCTTCTCTGGTCAGTCCTTCCTGGAGGCCCACAGAGCTCTTTCTCTCCCCATCTTTTGGCTTTGTTTGAATGCTCCTTGGCTCCTGCTTGGCCCGTCCCCTCTTTCTGAGAGCTGTGGCTTGGCGATGTGGCCTCTCCCTCTCCAGCCGCGTCTGCTCGCTCCTCCCGGCTCCCTTTGTTCATGACAGCGGTTCAGCTCTTGATTCATCAGGTTGGACAGACTGCTTGTGTTTGTGCCCAGGCTGTGCTGATCATGGGCCTTTGGGGTTGTCTTTGAGGTTTGTGTCCCTACTGTCCCCCTCACTGTGATGGCTCTTTCTGACGGGATTCTTCTCGCTTGTTTGTTGGTCCTACCGCTGCCTTATGGCCACTGTGGCAGGGCTGAAAGAGCCCTTGGGCCTCCAGGATCGCGGCCTTCCGTTTCTGGCTTCTCCGGACTCCCCCTCTTCAGCCTGGCTTTCATCCTCAGTTTCCAGTCCCTGAAGCTTCCTCTTCTCCCAGCGTGGCCCTGTTCAGGCCAGTCTTGACCCTGGACACCACGAGTTCAGCCCCACACTGTACTCCACTCTTGGCTCCCATGCCCAGGCCCAGGATCTTCTCGTTACCTCCTCTATTGTCAGTTATTGGGGTAATTTGACTGCCCCCGCACCCTTTGAGGTCAACTCTGGACACCAGACACTCCCCTGGGCTCTTCTCCTGCTTTCCCTGCTCCTCAAGACTCCTTTGCTGCATCCTACCCGGTTTCTTTGCTTCCATCCATCCCCCACACTGTTGCACGAGGGTTTGGCCTTCCCCCTCATCCTGAGGTCACCTGGCATTGAAAGCCCTGGGCAGCCCTGCTTCTCCCTCCTGCGGGCTCTCTGCTGCAGCTGGTGGGATCGAGGGACTGACCATCCACACCCTGCCAGGCCATGCCATGCCCTCTGCCCTCCCAATCATGGAGTCTAACAGAGCCTTGTGCCTGATGAGCTCCCAGAACCTCTGGGGATATCACCCCTCATGGTGGAAGCAGAGAATTGCCTCAGGGCCATGCGAGGTCCTTGTTGAAGGATCTCCATTTTATATCAGAGACTGAGGCATCAGGTGACTTAAAGACCAAACTCAGGAGGCTGAGTGTCCAAGATAGGGTTGGAGCCCAGTTCTCTGGCCTTGAGGTCTGAAGATAGGGGGGAACCTCTGGGGTTACCAGAGGTGGAAGGACCGCTTTTATAGGGAAAATCTTGTCAGTGTTCTTTTCTGGAAACCTGTGTCTTGTTTTCTCTTTAGTGGGCCCTGGGTCGTTCTGGCAAGGCTCAGGAAGCCAGCCAAGCAGTGAAGATTGGGAATCCAGAACCTTGGTTCTGCTGCAGGTGAATGAGGGCCTGGGTCCTCAGTGGGAGGAGGGAAGTGTGGAGGTAAGGTCAGAGCTTCCTGATGGGGGTGGGCCCTGCCCCGCCCTGGACCCACCAACCATGCTTTCCTTCCTGCAGGATTGTCGGAAGAAACACAAAGCAGCCAGGAGAAAGGCCAAGCCCTAGAGATGACTGCAGCCACTATGGCCAGTTGGGACAGGTACCCTCCTCCCCTTGAGGCCTCAGAAGGACCAGCTTCTTCAGGTCCTCCCAGAAGAGGTGGCCTGAGGGTCCACTCAGAAGCAAGGAGTCCTGCCTCAGAGACGGAGGGCCTCAGTGCTGGCTGAGACAGTGCTGTGGCTTCTCTCTGAGGCCCCTCGCAGTGTCCAGGCCTCAGCTGCCCACAAGGGTCCCTGCAGCCACTTGTTAACGTTCTCCACATCTGTTCAATATTTCCAAAACCAGTTGGGTTTGATGTTTCTGCCCCACACTGAGGAGGCCCCAGCAAAGAGCTTGACCCTGCATGTGCCCTGGGGGGTGTGAGGACCCTGCCAGACCCTGCTGCAGAGAGAAGGGGCTGCCACGGTCCCCAGACTCACCTGACAAAGGTTGCTTCAGCAGGCCAGCAGACTGAGCTCCCTGCTGCATTCTCTTTGTGACTTTAGAAACCCTTTAAATGAATGTAATGTCGTCTGGATTTCTGTAAAAGAAGAAGAAAAGTTTATTTTTTTAAAGAAACCAAAAGTGGTCTTAGGATGCCATTCAGCCTCCAGCCTGCTGGGACTGACCTTCTGACAAACCCCCTCCCCGTTGCTGTTTTCAGTGCTGACCTTGTGGTATAAACAAGGCAGCTTAATTTATTTATGACTGTGCAGAAAGGGTTTGTCTCCTATTTTGACATTATTTTTGGAAATATAAAGACAATCTCTGTTCTGTGTGTATGTGTGTGTATCGATTGGGTCACTGACCTGCACGGTGCAGAGACAGGTCAGCGGGATCCTGGGGCTCTGCTTTTACTGGCAGGAGGAGGTGAGCCTAGGTGGGGGAGCCCTGACCAGCAGCCGCAGGAGGGCTTTGGGGGTGGGGGAGCGGTGAGTGAGGAAAGGGCAGGCCCCAGTGCTGGTCCTGCCCTGGGGCACCTCTGGCAAGGCATCTGCCACGTGGAAGGCCTGGAAGTGCTTTCTTCTGTGGGCCGATGTGTCTGACTTAAAGGACCTGGGGAGCAGTGACAGGTCAGGGACCCTGCCCCACTTTGGGAGCTAAAGCAATTTAGTTGGGGCAGCCGGCCTATCACAGCCATGTGCAGGGGAAGCTGGGAGAGACCTGGAGGGGGGCTGCTGACTGTGGGGTCTGCACGCAGAGTTTGGCAGGGAGAGGGGCTGAAGGATGTCTTCTGGGCCTGCAAGAAGAGCCGCCCTGCTCTGGGAGGTTGACCCATGCATGGTCTGCTGGGAGGGTGGCCCACGGGCCGAGTGCTAGCAACACTGGGCAGTCTTGCCCTCATGGAGTGGACGTTCTGGCAGGGAAGGCAGCCCAGCCTCGGAGCCCCAGCGGGAGCTCTGGGTCAGGTCAGGCCTTCCTTGGCCCTGTGGTGGTCAGGGGCCGCCCAGGAGTGAGGGCCAGGGCCAGCAAAGGAGGGGGAAGCCCCGTTATTGGATCCTTGACCCCAGGCCCTCCCCACTGCCGCCAGGAAGCCCAATGGTGGGGGCCTGCCTCAGGTAACTCAGCTGTAAAATGGGGGAAACAGCACCTCCCCCCCAGGCTGCTGGGAGGACCAAATGAGGTCCTATACAGAAAGGACTCCGCACACTTAAAAGCGATGCGTAAACGTCAGCCAGCATTGCTGAGGCTATGAATTTCTCAGAAGGGGAAACTGAGGCCCAGGGAGGGAGAGGCCAGGTAGGAGGATCCGCCTCCAGGGTCTGGAGCTGCCCCGCCCTCCAGCGTCCTCCCGTTGCCAAGACACCGCCCCCCAATCGGCTGCCGCCTTGTTGAACGGCGCGGACCCTGCGCGCTGATTGGTCGCGCCAGCGGTCCGGCCCGCCCTTCCGCTTCCGCTCATGCTTTCCTCCACTTGCATCATTCAGCCCGGCTCCCAGCGTGTTCCTGCGGGTGAGTCTCCGGAGCCGGCGGGGCCTGGGGCCTGGGAGGGAGCGGGAGTCGGGGCCGAGGGGCGAGGGGGCACCTGGGGACCACTGCTCCTTCGGGATCGTCTTCGCGGCTCTGGTCAGAGCTGCAAGCCTTAGGGCCCTTCCGCGTGAGGCCCAGAGGGGGCCAGCCACGTGGTCTCCTGTAGAGGACTGCCCTAGCGCGGTGACGTAAAAGCTCTGCCCCCCCCCCCAGGGCGTAACAGGTGCGGGGGAGGAGCTCCCGGCAGCCTGCCTGTTTCCCGT
>NW_027185761.1:76081222-76107711 GCF_028583685.1 Petaurus breviceps papuanus | reverse complement strand
GGGGCACCTGCTGGGTGGGGCCCCGCCCCGCTTGGAAGCGCGTCATGGGGGAGGGCGGGGCCTGGGCAGGTGGGCGGGGCTTCTCCCCGCAGCCCCAAGGCTGACTGAGCTCCCGCCCCTCCCTTCTCACCAAAGCAGCTGCGGCAACATGGCCCAGCAGGTCCCCGAGAGCATCAGCTTCCCGGCCGAGGAGGAGAAGATCCTGGAGCTGTGGACGCGCGCGGGCTGCTTCCGGGAGAGCCTGCGACAGTCCCGGGGCCGGCCCCGGTGAGTGGAGGGCCCACCCCCTCCCCCCACGCCCCTTCTCTGGGGGGAGGGGGCCGGGCTTGGCCCAGGCCCCACGTGACAGGGCACGCCCCTCCCCCCAGGTACACCTTCTATGATGGGCCGCCCTTCGCCACGGGGCTTCCTCACTACGGGCACATCTTGGCGGGCACCATCAAGGACGTGGTCACCAGATACGCTCACCAGAGCGGCTTCCACGTGGACCGGAGATTCGGCTGGGACTGCCACGGCCTGCCGGTGGTAAGTGCCCGGGCGGGGGTTCTGCGGGCCGGGTGAGGGACCTGGGGGCCCGGCGGGGGCTCGGTGGGGGGCCTGGGGGCCCGGCGGGGGTTCTGCGGGCCGGGCGTGGGCCTGGGGGCTCGGCGGGGGTTCTGCGGGCCGGGCGGGTGTTCTGGGGGCCCGGCGGGGGTTCTGGGGGCCCGGCGGGGGCTCAGGGGGGGGCCGGGGGGCTGGGCGGGGGGCCGGGTGGGGGGCCGGCGGGCCGGGGGGGGGCGGGGGGGGGGGCCGGGGGGCCGGGCGGGGGTTCTGCGGGCCGGGCGGGAGGCCGAGGGTCGGGCCGCTCAGCGGGGCTTCTCCACCCAGGAGTACGAGATCGACAAGTCTCTGGGCATCCGCGGGCCCGAGGACGTGGCCAGGATGGGCATTGCCGAGTACAACCGGCAGTGCAGGGGCATCGTGATGAGATACTCGGCCGAGTGGAAGGTAGCAGCCCCGCGGGATCCCGCTGTCAGCCCCTGAGGCATGGGGGGGCAGGGGGCTCCTGGACCCCCCTCTGTCGCTTAAAAGCACCTTCTTTTTAGTCCCGGAGCAGAACAAGGGTCTGCACGAGATGGGAGGAGGGGCTTTTGTCCCTCCCCCCAGAGGCGGCCCTGCCTCTTCTCTGGATGCAGGCAGCGTCCTCCTCCCCAGGGGGATCCATAGCAGTCAGAATGACATCGTTATCACGGTGCCGGTTCTGCCCTTTGTCAGTGTTTTTCTAGAATCACCAGACTCACCTCTCCTAGCACATCAGGCTCACCAGACACCGCACCTAGTTGGGCCATTCCCCGGTAGGTGGGCATCCCCGCCCTTTGCGCTAGTTCCCCCAGGAGGTCCTGGGCTTCCCCGCTCCCTCCCGTAAGTAGGCAGGTGATAGAGGCCGGGGAACTCTCAGGGCGAGGGCGGGCAGCACTGCTCACGAATGACCTTGTCCTGCTTTGCAAGGTCACCATCTCCAGGCTGGGCCGCTGGATTGACTTTGAGAACGACTATAAGACCTTGTACCCAGAGTTCATGGAGTCAGTCTGGTGAGTTGGGGGCTCATGCTGGGGCTCCCGTCAGGTGAGACGCTCCCTGCTTGACCCTCTGGACTCCCAGCCCCTCCCTGCCTTCCTCAGCGATCAGGTCTCTCAGTCGGGGCTGCGTGCTCCGTTAGCCAGTCCCTCATCTGTGCTCGACCAGGCCTGTGCAGGGGGAGGAAGATGAGGCCCTCTGCGGCCTTGGTGGGGAGGGCGCAGTCTGGACAGGCTTCCCTTTCCCAGTAGAGCTGAGGGCTTCTCACATCCCTAGGTGGGTGTTCCGACAGCTGTACGACAAAGGGCTGGTCTACCGTGGCGTGAAGGTGATGCCCTTCTCCACGGCCTGCAGCACCCCGCTCTCCAACTTCGAGTCCCACCAGAACTATAAGGTAGGTGGGGGCGGGGGGGAGATGGAGGCAAGGCGGGCCGGGCCGGGCACTGCTCACCTGCTGCTCCAATGGCCCTGTGGAGAGAGTGTAGCCAGAAGCGTGGAGGGGGCCGTTGGCTGCCTGCCAGCGTGAGGTCCGGGAGGCCTCAGGTGAGGGGCATGCGTGTGTCACATGTGGATTCTGTCCATTTTGTTTGGGCCCGTCAGTCACCTCCCATTCACGTCTCCCTAGAGTTCCTCTGGAGGTGTGAATGTGCCCCTGGGTCACAGGCCATCTGCCCGCTCTCTGGCTCTTGGCATGTCATTCATTTCCAGCTTATGGCCTTTGTATTGTAGGTGTGAATGGTTGGGGTACACGGGGTTCCTTCTGTCATTGAATGCCTTGGGGCATATGCTCTCTGATGGGATGGCAAGATAACAGAACAGGAAGAGTTGAGTGAATGTGCTTAACACGCTCGCACATTGCATCTCATCCCAGGCTCTAAGTGCGGGCACTGCTCACTGGCCCAGGAGCCAGAACCGGTCCATCTCTGACCCTCCTGGGACACTTGGGTCCCTGCTCCCCAAGGCTTGCCAGCCTGAGCTTGGCCCCCAGGATCTGGGACAAGGGGTGCCTCTGACTCCTCTGGAGATCCCTTCGAGTTGCTAAAATGGGCATTTCTTTCATTTGTCTTTCAAAACCTTTTGACCTTGTGGTTGTGGCAATTTGCATTTCTTGAAAACTCTCCCTGTGCCTTTAGGCTGCTAATCTGTTGGGGAATGAGCACAGGCTTGGTGAGAGGTGTCCTGTGACCCCAGATTCTGTGTGCCAGACTCTGTAGCTGTTTGACCAAAAGCCTTTATGTAAAACTGGAAACTGGCATCACAACTTGTGGTGGAGAAGCCTGGGCACTTGCCCGCTAGGATCAACAAAAAGCAGGGGCACCTGCTGTCGTCCTTCCTGTTGTGCGGTGTCTGATAATAATGGGACGTTCAGCATTTGGAGTCAGAGGCATGCGTTGGTCCGGTCATCAGCGACAGAAAGGGGCTGTGACTATGCACCAAACAGTCTGAGCTGCTGCCCCCATAATAGCCAGCTACTGGTGACCACAGTTGTGTCTGGTGACGCACAGGGAGGATGGCATGGACATGGCACCTGTGGGATGGTAGGGACAAGTGTGCTGAACAAAGGGGATGGAACATCCCTGGGTCGGCATCCACGAGATGGGAAACCACAAAAGTCACCCATGCACGATGGAGAAGGGAGGGAGGGGAGGCAGAGGGATCACACGGGGGTCTCAGCCAGTAAATGTTGGTGAAACAAAACACCTACTCTGTGCCAGGCGCTGTGCTGAAGCCTGGGGGCACAACCCCCGAAGGGGCTCACAGCGTGATGGAGGAGACAGCAGCAAATAAGCACATGACCAAGCTCTGCTCAGGACATTAGCAGAGGGAAGGGGCTGGGGAAGGCTTTTTGTGGGAGGTGAGATTTTAGCTGGAACCCAGGGAAGAAGAGTTCAGAGCAAACATGTTCAGCAGCGGACAGTGCCTGACAGCTGAGGTTGAAGTGTCGGAAGTAGACGTGGCAGGCATGGGGAATCGTACGTGGCGGGCACAAGTCATATGTGGCGGGCATGGGGAGTTGTGGGAGGCGGGAGTGAGCACCACTGGGCTTTTTGCATGGGAAGCGAGGGGTCTTAAGGGACTGAAATAGTCAGGAGATACGCTTGTCTGGCCCCAAGGGCTGCCCGTGGGCTCTCCTCCCGCCTCTGGAGTCTCATGGAGCAGCCTGGGGCTCCTTGGCCCAAAGTCCTTCAGGGGCTAGGCTCTCAGGCTTTGCACCTCTCTTTGGGTGTTCCCTCCTCTGTGGCTGAGTCATGAGAAGTCAGACCTGGGATTTGGGGGCTAGAGATGTTGCCAACACGGTGTGTCCTCAGCCACAGCCAAGGTTGGTATTTATTTTCTATGTTCTTTTTGCAAAGGACTCTGGATTTATGGGAAGTCATAGGCAGGAGTGACCCAAGAGACTAGTCTAAGAGGCCTTTACCTTCGTCCATGACCTTCACCCCTGGAAACCTCTGGGCCATCCTCACCCTATAAACCGAGAAGGCAGTGAGAGCCTGTGAGCAGGGAAAGCAGAGCCTGCAAAGTCTGAGGGCTAAGTCTTTTGTTAGAGTGGGAAGAGCTACGCTGAGAGGAGTTATTTGGCCCAGTCCTAAGGCTCAGGCCCACCCCTCTTTGTGTGGGATTGAGAGTAGAATCCCTTTGGGGCATGGGCTCCAGGGAAATGGCGTTTGTAGCAGGGCTCCACAGATGTCCGCGCTTGCGACACATCCTGCTTCTTGTTCAGGAATAACCCAGGGAACTGAGCTTTCTCTTATCCCCATCTGCACAGACCGGAATTCTAAAAGCCCGTCAGGAGCAGGTAGTTACAGGGCATAGCTGCCTGCTGGAAATGACAGGACGTTAGGAAAGTGGGAGCTGACTTCCTTCGGTACACATTGTTTCCTGAGGCAGGGATGTGTAAGATAAACTTTATTAAGTCTTTTACAAAAACAACTTGGGGTGAGCTTTAATTATTTGGAAAAGCCTTTTTCCTGATGACCAGAGATAAGTGGGGCATTATACCTGACTCGTCTTTTGTAATTGACCATCGCACTAAGTATTTTCTGTGTTTGTTCAGGAAAGAAATAGAATAAGAAGTTAAGCACTGAGTTTACAGTCCAAAAATCCATCGTTTTTACTCCTTTTCAGATGATTTCCGCCTTTTCTTGCTTCTTCATTTCAGGATGTTCAAGATCCTTCAGTCTTTGTCACTTTCCCTTTGGAGGAAGATGAAGCTGTGTCTTTAGTCGCGTGGACCACCACACCCTGGACTCTGCCCAGCAACCTGGCCCTCTGCGTGAACCCAGACCTTCAGTACGTGAAGCTTCAAGGCAAGTGTGGGGTGTCTCCTCCCTTGATGAGTCCGCATCGCTGAGATGGAGGGGGGCTGCTGGGTGCAGGGCTCCAGCTTCTCCTGGGAGGAGCGAGCGGCTTCTTGGGCCCTGCTATCTCTGGGGTCTCCAGGATCAGCATGAGCATCACAGGCCACCCCCTAGAAAGCCCTAAGACACTGCTGACCAAATGAGCATGTGGTCAGTGAGAGCCATTGGTCAGTATCAGGGGTTTGCAAAGCAAACCTTGGTCTGTCCTTTCCCAGTGAGGAGGCCCGCGGATCCTGGATTCAGCCCTTGGGGCTTGCTCTGGGCTTTCTCCTGAGGTTGATGGTTAAGAAAGCTGCCCTCGGGGTCATTGGAGCAATCCATCCCCTAGCTTTTATCTCACCCTACCGTGTGTCAGAGAGCATGAGAATGAAGCAGTCTGCTTCCACTATGGTGTCGTCCCCCAGCCCAAACCTCCCCAGGGCCTTCCTATTCTGGATTGGTGCAAAGGGAAGAGAGATGCCCAGAGTGGCTCTGGTCAGTGGTGGGTCCACATGCCCATTCCAAGGCTTGCTCAGTCTCCTGCTCTATGTCCAGCACAGTCCCCTGGGGCCACTCACCCTTTGCTCTCTCTCCCAGTGGCTGGTGGAGGTCATATGACCTCTGCTGGCTGACCGGCCACTCTGGCTTTAGCGTCCCTGTGCTCTGTGCTGAAGCAGCTCTCCTACCCCACAGCCCAGTCTTTGAGGCCAGGACCAGCCAATGTCTCTTTCCCAAGGCATTCATGTTGGATGAAGGAAGGGATGGAGCCCCCAGCTCAGTCCTTCGATGCCCTCACAGACCCTCGCTTATAGCTGGTCCCATATATACTTGTATGTGTGTGTGCACATGCGTGAGCAGAGAGAACACAGGACCAGACCTGGTCCCGTTCCACTTGAGAATTCTCTTACCTGTGGTGCAGATTTGCTGGTGAGGATCAGTCAGTTTTAAGGAAGGATGAGCTCCAAAGGCCTCCCTTCCCACTGCCTTTATGCACAGTAAAAAGAGCCGGATGGCCTGCTTCCTGTCCTCCCACTGTCTGGGCTCCAGGTAAAGGTGGATGAGTCTGAACAGGAGCCGGGACATTTCTCGCTGATTTAGAGCCTGCCCCCCAGCCTCTTCCCTGAGCACCCTGCCCTTGGAGGAGACTTTGGTCCCCCCTCTTCTCTTGTTTTTGTTGATTGGAGGGCAGTCTGGTCACTCCAGCTTTTCTGCTGCCCACGGACAGTCTGGGTCATAACAGTCAGCTCTAGAAGGACCCCCAGGCATCCTCTGATACAGCCTAGGAAGCCGAGGCTCCATGTGTTCCCTGCTGATTGACCACACTTTGTGTGGAAGCCAGTTACCAGGGAGAGGAGAGCCCTGGCGCATGGAGGCCTGAGCGCCTTGGGCCTGTTGGCTTAGGCTTGTACTTGCTGTCCTGTAGGTGACCTGAGCTATAAGGCAGCACCTTTTCCTGTCTTCCATGACTGCATGGGATCCCAGTTTTGGGCCGGTAACTTGACCCCTGCTTCCCTTGGCTGGTTTCCTAGATGCTGCTACAGGAAGGATCCTGGTCTTGATGGAAGCCAGATTGGCGGCCGTGTACAAGTCGGAGAGCGACTACGTGATCCTGGAGAGGTGAGTCTGCCATCACGGCCTGGTGGGGGTGGGGGAAGCACACCGCTGGGCACCTCTCTTAGCGCCACCCTCCACTTTTATGGACAAAAAGAGCCTTGCGCCTGTTATTTCCATTTTCATTGAATGTTCATTGTTCCTGTCTAGGTTTCCTGGCATTGCCCTCAAAGGCAGGCGCTACAGGCCAATGTTTGAGTATTTTGTGAAGGTGAGGCGACATCGGGGTTTCTCCCACCCTCATTTGGCTCCGCCTCCAGCGAGGCAGCTGAGCCCCAGCCCCGGGCCATGGACACACCCCCTGGCAGGAGGAGGCGGAGTACCAGCCAGCCCTGGCCAAGCCCCAGGCCTCTGTTGCTAGCCCATGGAGCCTTGGGCATATGCCCCTCAGGGCCCAGACCGGTGGCTCCCCCTGCTCCATGCCACCCTTTGCCCCATGTCCCATTTGCTCTTGGGAGGATTAGATTTAACATCCACTGACCCATCCTTGCATCTTACCCAGGGAGGTCTCCTTTCCCTGACACTGGGGGGACCTCAGCTGCCGAATACAGAGCCCCCCCCCCTCCCCGTGGGGCGCAGCAGGGAAAGTTGTTTGCTTGGGGGTGGGGGTCCAGCTGCTTATCTGGGGGCAATCTGGAGGCATTCTGGGGCCAGCTGCTGCGGTGGGGGGGACCCGGAGGCAGCATTGAAGAAGTGACAGCCTCTGCTGTGGGTGTCAGGCTCCCTTCTGGACCCCTGTGTTGGGAAGTGGCTGTGTGTGAGCAGGTCCGGGGAGTCCGGCCGCTCGAGCATGGGCAGGGGGAGGAGCCAAGGGGACCCAGGCGGTGAGATGGCTCCATGCTTAGAGTGCCAAATCTGGGTTCAGATGGGTGTCGATTTACGGTGACTCTGGGCAAGTTGCCAAGCAAGTCTGCCTCAGTTTCGTCTCCTGTAAAATAGGGAGCATAGCAGCGCCTGCCTCCCAAGCTTGTTGTCAGGACCAGACGAGACCATATTTGTCAAGCACCCAGCAGAGTGCCTGGTACAGGGCAGGGGCTTCCTCCCCTTGCTCAGCCCCCTTAGCTGTGTCTTGTCCCAGTGGAGCCTGGGTGGGGCCTTCCGAGCCTCGTCCCCGCTGGCTGTTCCACAGGTTGTGCTGGAGGGCCTTGAAGGCCTTTCCCACTTGGGATTCCCTTTGGGCCTGGTTCAGCACGGGCCGGTCAGTGCTGATGATGCTGCGGGATCAGAGTATGGGCCAGCTTTGGTCCTCACAAAGCTGCTGGGGCTCAAGTGCAGTCGGCACCCTGACCGCGGCTGTGGCCTCGCCTCTCCCACAGTGTAAAGAAAACGGCGCCTTCACCGTGCTCGTGGATGACTATGTAAAAGAGGAGGAAGGCACAGGCATTGTGCACCAGGCACCATACTTTGGGGCTGTGAGTATGAAGCCGCCCAGGCGCCCTGGGCTGGGGACTGGGGGAACAGCCTTACATCAGACTGGGAGCTCCTTGAGGGCCAGGGCTGGTGTCCTGCCGAGCTTAGCACAGTGTAGTCCCTCCCTAATCAGTGCTTGTTGACTGACTGATTAACAGTAGAGACCATTGTAGGAGATGAAGTCTGAGACCAGAGTACCACAGGAAGACCCACACGGGGCCTCCCAACATCTGGGTGCAGTGTGCATGACAAGCAGGCCCCTTGCCCACGGGGGCAAGTCTCCCTGAATAGGGGGCTGAGTCTTTGTGGACTGGAACCCACTGCTGGAAGGGGGTCTAGGAGGGAGGAGCCACAGGGGTCAGAGGGTAGAGGGGCGGGTCAAATGGGCTCTTTCCCTGGGGCTTTAGGCCAGATGGCTCAGATGTCCAGGTGGGGGTCAGGAATCCTACATCCATCTCAGGAGAGATGATGGGGTGTTGGCAGGAGGGAAGCAGGGGAAACACAGAGAAACAGTTCCAGGGAAGAGGAGAGGGCTGACCTGTCTAAAGACACTGGACGGCCCTCAGGAGATGGAAGAGCCTGACCAGGGGTTTAGGAAAATCAAAAAGAGATCAGGATGACCCTGCCTTAAAGGGGTGCGTCACCCTGCCCAGGCTTGGGGCGGGGGGGGTAGGGGGCTGAGTCTTTTAGGCCAGATGGCTCAGATGTCCGGGGGGGGGGGGGGGGGGGGGGGTTGCTGAGTCAGGGCACCTGGAAGGGTGGTGGCACAGGAAGCAGGAGGAGGCTGGGAAGGGGCATGCCCTAGGCCTGGGCAGGAGGAGCTTGGTTTGGCCTTCCCAGGGAGGGTCTTCTCCCTCAGGCCAGTGAAGCCGCTGGGCGTGTACCTCTCTCCTGGCAGGGATCCAGCGTCCCTGGGCTTCTTGGTCCCCCTTTCTCTCCCCACTTTGTGAGTTCATGCCCCATATGTCATCTCTCAGGACGATTACCGAGTCTGCATGGACGCCAACATCATCCAGAAAGACTCTGTCCCGGTTTGTCCTGTCGATGCCTCCGGCTGCTTCACATCTGAGGTCACCGATTTTGCTGGGCAGTATGTGAAGGTATGGAGGCTTTCTTTGATGCTGCCACCAGGTCTGCCTACAGGCTTTTGTGTTGCTTATTTCTTAATCGGGAGGTGAATCATTTCTAGTCTAAAGGGAAAGAGAAAGTTCTTGGCTGATGGCTGTATTCCAGGGTCCATGAGCCCAAGCCCACCCTGGCAGTGGTGGGTACAAGCCTCTCCAGTGCCTGCCTGCCTGCCATGGTGGTGAGAAGTCCCACTTCTCTCTGGTCAGAGACCGTTAGGGCGAGAGCCCGGGCCCCCAGGGAAGGGGGTGTGCCCTCCCCTCTGTAGGTGTTCTGGAAGCAGACACTGAGCTGGGGATGGGGCCCCTGTCCAGAACTCCCCCTCCCCTTTTTAGCACAACAAGCCCTAATCTCCCCAAAATGACATCTAGGAAAGGGACGTTTAGGCTTAGCTACAAAGAGGACTGGGTGCAATGAAGAATGTGGACATTTAGTAAAAAGTGAGACTTGTTCTTAAAGTGTCTCCTTTCAGCTGACACTATTGGGGAGTGAGAGTGAGAGCTGGGCTCAGACCTGGGGCAGAGGGACAGGAGGCAGGCAGGCCTGGGGGCAGGGGAGAGGTGATGGGCAGCTGGACTCTGACTGGCCTTGCTCTCCTGGGAGGTGAGGTGGGCAGGGAGGGTTTAGGGACAATCCCAGAGGTTTGGAGGAGGGCAAGACCAGCAGATTCTGGTGACTGCCTGGGTGGGAGTGACCGTGGCAGCTCAACCCACCCTGTCCCCCTCTCCTGGCCCCAGCCCTGGGCGGCCCTCCCTCCCCTGCTCTGCCCTCCCTGGTTCAGTCACTCTTCCCTTTATCCCCTTTGTAGCTCCTTGGACTGGCAGCCCCTTGAGGGCCCAGTGCCTGGCACATAGTAGGGTATTTATTGACTGGTGGGCTGGCGCAGGACGGCCCTTCAGGCTCGTTCCATGACGTGACAGTTGAATCTGTGTGAGCTGAGGAGATCGTTAGAGGAGAGGAGAGGGCCCGGGACAGAACATCAGGAGGAAGAGGGGAGCTCGGGAGGCTGGCAGGGCCGAGTGCATAGCCAGCCTCAGACACTGAGGAGCTATGTGATGACTTGGAGCTCAGTGTCTTCCTCTGTAAAACATCCCGGGCTGCTTGGGAGGGTCAGACACACACAGGGCTGTTATCATTCCCACATTCCCCCTTCCTGGTCCCTTTTCCTGTGGACGCCATCACCCTTGGGCCAGTCACCCCGACCTGACACCCCAGAGTCAGGTTGGACCCCAAGTGCTCTCTAGGCCTCACGTGCGACATCTCTCGGCCCCTTCATCTCTGCCCCTTTTGGCCTCCTCTGCCTCTTGCCCATAATGCTGTGCCCTCTGCTTCTTGGGTTGGGGGAGGTGACCCAAGGCTGGGAACAGCAGAGAGGCCTAGTGGCCGTGAGCAGCCTGGCTCTGACTCCTGTGGGGGTTGGGGTTGGCAGGAGAAGTCACAGAAGGGCATCTTGCCCAGGAGAGGAGTCGATGGAACAGGGAAGGGCAGGGAGGCTACAGGCCTGCCCTGCCACGGGCACACGGTGCCACGGGAGGACTCCACATCCTTGCTGGATGGGGCAGTTTTCAGGGACGTGTACCTATCCAGTGATGTGCTTGAGCCCCAGCTTGTGGAGTCTTTGCCCTGTGTGCCGCCCACTGCCCCCTCCCACCTCAGGCCTGCCTGTGTCCCAGCATCCTTTGTGTCTCATCTTTCTCCCAGGATGCTGATAAGAACATCATCCGGGCCATGAAGGAGCGAGGCCGACTGCTCCTGGCCGGCACCTTCAACCACAACTACCCCTTCTGCTGGAGGTGAGCTGGGTGGGGCCTGCAGGGTGGTCATCTCTGCCTCCCTCAGCCTCCTGACTCTGTGACAGGCTCTGAGCAAGTTAGGGCATGTGGGACTCTGAGAACACGGGCCCTGTGGCATGGTCACAGCAGCCTGGGTGAGTCATCGGGGCAGGCGTTGTCAGATGAGGGGTGGTGCCTCATGGCTGTGGACAGACATTTCTGCCTCAAGACTGGTCAACTCCTCTGTCTTAGTAAGAGCCACTCTGACCATCCAGGGCTGGTCAGAGGCGCTGCCCTGCCTAGAATGCAGTATGGCCCTGGTAAATGCTTCTCAGTTTATTGACTGACTCATTGGGAGGCTTGATGTAGGGACAGCTCCATCCTCGATGAAGAACGGTGTGAGCTGACCGTGGTCCCTCTCTCCCTTCCCCCCTGGCCTTGGTTCCTGGGGGCAGCAGCTCACTGGCCTCTTTGGCCACGCGTGCCAGTGCCCAGGCTGTCGGTGGTCACTCGGCGCAGCTATCTGTAAACTGATGCTCCCTTTGCCCCTGCTGTTCTCGGCCCACGGCCCGCTGGCTGTGCTCAGCAGCCGTGCTGCCTTACCTGAGGCAGGGGTGCCAGCACAGGCCAGGTCGCAAGGGGGCACGTGAAGGTGGGGTTGGCAGAGACCGACCAGAGCTGAGAACAGCCCCGGTGCTGCTCAGGACGGCGTGTGGCTGACCTCCTGACCATTGTCTGTGTCCTCAGGTCCGACACGCCGCTCATTTACAAGGCTGTCCCAAGCTGGTTTGTCAGAGTGGAGCACATGGTGGGCAGGCTTCTGGAGAACAATGACCAGTGTTACTGGTGAGCCCAGCTATCATGTTGTCTGTGTGTCTCTGTCGGTCTCTGTCTCATGCACCCGCACACATACACGCATGTGCACAGAGGCGGCAGAGGCCCGCTAGGACCTGAGGGCGGTACAGACTTGTGACAAATGGGGGCATCCCTGGGAGGTGCTGGGCTCGCCCTTCCTCCTGGGCAGCCGTTGGCCAAGCCCTTGGGCGGGACGCCAGCTCTGACCATGTCTCCGCCCTCCTGATCTGGATTTCTCTTGCAGGGTTCCTGAGTTTGTGAGGGAAAAGCGCTTTGGGAATTGGCTCAAAGATGCACGTGACTGGGCCATCTCCAGAAACAGATACTGGGGCACCCCGATCCCGCTGTGGGTCAGCGATGACTTGGAGGAGGTGAGGGCCCTGGGAGGAGCCGCCCGTCCTGGGGGCCCTCAGGGAGCAGTGTAGACAGTGTCCATTGTGCACAGCAGCAGATGGAGGCCGTCCACACTTGCAGAGGAGGAAGCCCCTTCTCTCCCTCTACATCGACCGCCTCCTGGCATCCTCCAACCTCGGTTGCCCGGGGCTAGGGCCAGCTGCGGCTGTGAGGAGGGCTCTAGCCATTGGAGCACACTGCCTGCTTTTGAGGCGCGAGCCTGCCCAATTCCCAACAGGGCTGGGGGTTGTGATTGTCATTTGTGAGAGGATCCCTGTTGTGCTTGCTGATTCTGACATGGCACTTCGCGGTCTTGGGCAGGTGGTCTGTGTCGGGTCGGTGGCAGAACTGGAAGACTTGACGGGAGCCACAATTTCAGATCTGCACAGGGAGAGGTCAGTGCGGGCCCTAGGTGGGTCCTGAGTTGTGACGGGCGTCTCCCTGTCTCCCCTGGGGCTGGTCTGGAACCCGCTGGCGCATGGCTTCCTCGGTGCTAACAGTGCCCGCTCATGCCTGCCCTCCTTGATGCTAATGGCGGTCACCCTCTCATTTCCACAGCATCGACCACCTGACGATCCCATCCCGCCAGGGGAAGGGCCCCTTGCACCGCGTGCCCGAGGTCTTCGACTGCTGGTTCGAGAGTGGGAGCATGCCATATGCACAGGTCCATTACCCCTTTGAGAACCGGCGGGAGTTTGAGGAAGCCTTTCCTGCTGACTTCATTGCTGAAGGCATCGACCAGACACGTGGATGGTGAGCAGAGGCGTGGTCCCTGGCAGCATCCCGCCAGGGCTTCGTAACTCTGGTGTCGCCACATGGGGCGGGGGCAGGGTCACTGGCACCGCAGGGAGCCAGAGAATAGTGGAGAGTGGGGCAGGCTCCTTTCCCTTCCCCAGGCTGGATCTGTACCCCAAGTGTGCACGTGCCCTGTCTCTCATCCCTGTTTGAGACCTGTGTGTGGGATGTGTTCTTATGGCTTCATGTGTAGGGCTGGATGGTGGGGCCTGAGAAAGCCCCATATGGGGAGGGCTTGTTGCCACCTGCAGGGCTCAGGGGAGGCCCCTGTGGACAGGCTGTGGTCAGCGGTGCCTGTCTATGAGGGGCAGGGGCAGAACCACTTGTCGGAGTGGGGGATGAGGTTGGGGATCCCCCAGGAGTGTTGCAGCTGGGGCGGGGGTGGCTGCCTCTCCCTGCCAAGCTTGGCCTTTGAAGCACCAAACAGGGGGTCCCTCCTGGGCCTGCTGACACCGCTCATCCCTCCTCAGGTTTTACACGCTGCTGGTTCTGGCCACTGCCCTCTTCGGGAAGCCTCCCTTCAAGAATGTGATTGTGAATGGACTGGTCCTGGCCAGGTACAGAGCTCTCACCTTCCCTCCATGAGTGACCATCTGCAGAGCCCGTCGCTGTCCTGCAGCAAGACCAGGGGCTGGCCCCCAGAGGGCTTGGGTGAGGGGAGGAGCCCATGGGATCCTGTCCCCAGCCGGGCTGCCCTTGGGCCCCTTGGAGGGAGTGCCAGCAAGGGCTTCAGCTGGCATTGACTGAATTCTGGTTGGGCCTCGCTGCTGCCCGCCCCGGCTCTCTGCTCTCTGGATGAACGAACAAATGAACGGGTGAATGAAGGAATGAATGAATGGATGTATGCATGGAGATGAGGCACTCGAGCCATGCCCACTTGGGGGGCCAGACCCCATGCTTGCCACTGGAGGCATGGCACCTTCCGTCAGGGAACTGCGCTAACAGGGCAGAGGGCTCTTCCTGTTCTCATGGTGGAGGTCGGGGGTATTCTTGGGTCCGCTCTCGGCTCCCTGTGGGGCTGTGGGAGTCTTCCCGTGGTTTTCTGTGGCCTTTGCTCACAGCTCTCAGGCTGGTGTCATGCACTGCAGTGACTTGGGCCCTTGTCCAGTCCCTGGGTGTCCGTTGGGTTGGTGCACATATGTGTGCCCTGCACCTGTGGGCCAGAGAAGGAACAGGCTCTTAGGAGTCTGGGGCCTGGCAGTCACTCCCGTGTGGGCGTGGGTTTGGCTGCTGATGCTTCAGCCTTTCTAGCCTTCCTGAGGCATGGGACTGAGGGGGCTGATGCTGCCTTTGTCTTTGCAGTGATGGTCAGAAAATGAGCAAACGGAAGAAGAATTACCCGGACCCCATGTCCATCATCAACAAGTATGGAGCCGATGCCCTGCGGTGAGAGTCGCTAGCCGCGCCGCACCATCCGCCCAGAGGCGGTTCTGAGGCTGCCGGCTCTCCTAGCCAACCCTCTGTGGGGGCACCGGCACGGACCGTGGGGATAGACAGTCAGCAAACCTTTGTGAAGCACGCCTGTGCGTCTGCCCTCAGGGAGCTCACGGTCTGGGCTGGGGAGAGGAGGCGTTCAGAGGCTGTGGAAGGCGTCCTAGCAGCTGGGGTGCAGAAACAGAAGCCAGGGCTTCCTCAGGCTGCGCTGAGGAGGAAGGGCGTTCCAGGCGTGGGGCACGGGCAGGACAAAGGTTCTGCGGTGGGAGATGGCGTGGCGTGATGAGAAAAGCTGACTGGTAGAGTGTGCGCAGATGGACGGGGGCCGGCCCGGGGAGAGCTTTCTGCGTCATGCCCATGGCTGGATGTCTGACCTGGAAATACAGACACGAGATTGGTTGGCCTTGTCTGCAGTGGGTAGCTGTGGCCTCGGGTGCTTGGCAGGGTGGCAGCGCTTGGACAGAGAGAGGGACCAAAGAGCTTGCACTTGGCTGGCAGCACAGCTCCTGCTCCTGGGCGTGTGCCAGGGGAATCTTGTGGGGAGCTGGTGGCCACATGAGATCCCAGGAGGGCACGGAGAGGAAAGAGAGGAGGAGCTGGGCGAGCCCTGGGGCCCAGGCTGAGGAACCAGCGGGCTGTGGTGGTACAGAGTGGGCTAGGGCCGGGCAGCAGAGGGTCTGTTTGCAGGCAACGATGGGCGACCTAAAGAGTCAGGAGGTTTGTGGGAGGGTCAGCCCCTCAAGGGGGCACAAAGGCATTGCCTTGCAGAGGTGGGCCCTCAGTTCAGGTCCTGGAACACCAGATCACAGGGTTCATGGTCTCCTCCCTCCTGTACCACAGTGTGTGCATCAGTGTAAGGGGAGGGATGGGGGAGCCTCAGCAAGGGAACAGGCCACCCAGGTATAGACGGGGCTGGTGCATGAGAGGCCAGGCTGAGCCTGCCCAGGGTGCCCACCTCACCCGCAGGGTTGTCTTGTCCAAGGTGTGGGGAAAGGTGGCCGAGAGGAGTGATAGGGAGAGCAGAGGGATGCTTGGCGGGCCTCTTTCTGGGAGGTCTCTCAGACAAGCTTGGCAGTAAGCTCCACGTCCCCCCGCCACCTTGGGCTGGTCAGTGGAGGGCTCTCCAGTGAGTCTGAATGTTCAGCCCATCTGTCTTTGGGGTCCTGGTTCTGTCCTTGGTCAGCATGCCATCGAGGCCTTTATCGAAGGCATCCGTAAGAAGATTGGCCAGCCCCATGAGGCCGAGCACAGAGACCTCCTTCATCAGACTGTTAGCGGTAGCTCTGTGGTCCAGCCGCTCCTGGACACCCTAACTTCTCTCAACATTTCAACACACTCACTGATTCCTACTCCGGCTAATGGCTCCAGATGGGGGCATCGCAGAGGGAAGGCCCTCCCAACTGGGTCGGCCGCTTTGGACTCCTGGTCTAGCCTGGCCAGGGTGCTGATGGCTTTCTTGGGTCGTTGCAGGCTGTACCTCATCAACTCCCCTGTGGTCCGAGCAGAGAACCTGCGATTTAAGGAGGAGGGGGTCCGAGATGTCCTCAAAGATGTCCTCCTCCCATGGTACAATGCCTACCGCTTCCTTGTTCAGAATGTCCTTCGCCTTCATAAGGTGCGTGCTGAGATGGGCCCACCCCTGGGTGCACTGGAGGGGGGGTGTGGCTGCCCCACCGAGGGCGAAAGCCAAGTGGCAAGAGAGGCGTGGTGAGCTTGGGGGAGGAAGTGAAGGGGGTCCAGGCTGGCGGAAGGTGCCTTGGGCTGTTGGTGGGGACCGTGAGGGCAGCATCTGCCCCGGGCGGGGTCCCCTCAGAGGTTTCTGGTGCCCCAGGGTGGATCACCAGACTCCCCTGGTCCTTCTCAGTTTCTTTACCCTTCACCTGAGCTCCCTAGGGAGCTTGGGGAACCAGGAAAGCCTTGTTGGGGCGTGTCTTGGAGGAGCTGGCATTCTGCTTTGTGGGATAGGTGGGGGGCAAGTCACATCCACACCAGGAGGTGGCCCGTGAGCCAGAGGGGAGGAGGGAGGGCACACCAGGCATGGGTTACAGCCAGTGCAAAGTGTGTCCCCGGGGGGACAGAAGATGGAGTCTAACTGAGTGGCTGCTTTGGGTGGAGCATGGAATGTGGGAAGGGGAGCCTCAGGTGCTGCATCTGGCCTGAGTGACAATGTGCCTGGGCCCTGAGCAGGAGAGGGCAGGGGGAGTCTGGCAGCAGTAGCCCAGGGAGAGGTGACACGATGATGTGGAGGGACTCCGCACCTCCCAGAGTGCCAGGGGAGGGATCAGAAGTGGAGCCCCCAAGGGGAGATGAGGATGCCTAGACGCCCCCACTGACCAGGCCAGAACTGTCATGTGTGCTTTGACCAGGTTGTTTCTTTAAGAAGACATGTCATCCCTGGGGGAACTTGGAGAGGCCAGGGTCTCACTCAGCCCACCAGGAGTCCTGCTCTCAGCTTCCGCAGGACCCTCCCTCCCTGCTGCTGGGCTCCTGATGGGGCTTCTCTCGAAGGCCGAGCTCCTGACTCTGGATAGACCTTCAAGGCTGCCAGGGGTCCCCTGCTTCCGTTTCTGTGGCCCCTGTTAGCCCTGCAGGTTTAGAGGCTCCCTTTGGTCTGGCAGCCCTGCTCTGCCCATTGGGGAGTGTTCTTTGCTCAGGACAAGGTTGGCAGCTGCCCCAGGCTGGCTGGCTCCTCCTTAGACCACTCTGGGTAGTGGGGGTCAGAGACGGCCCCTGTGCCTCCTTTCTGCCCTGGGGCCCCAGCCTGGCACCCTCTCAGTCCTTGGCACCAGAAGTTTCTGGCCACATGCTGTTTCTGGTATCCTTGGATCTGTTTCTGTCTCTCACTCCCCCTTTCTCCAGCTCTCTCCTCGCACACTGACTCGGTGGGACTTTTTTCTGCAGCTTCCCAGTCATTATCCGGTTTGGCACCTTTCTAGGTCTCAGTGGGTCGCCTGGGCAGTGCTCCTTCCTGCAGCCCCGCCATCTTGGTCCTGCCTCTTTCAGGGCTTTTCAGTCTCCCCAGTGTGGGCCTTCCCTTCATGGATACTGGCTGCTGCCATCATGTCCACTTCCTCCCACTGTTGCTGCTGGGTCTCCTTCCTTTCTCTGAACGTCCCAAGGAGTCCAGGTGACAACTAGACAGACACATTTAGGCCTCCTTCTTGCCATGGGGCTAGCTGCTTCTTTTTCCCTTGTCCACTTCTGTGAAGAAGTCTTTTGTCTCAGGCCCTTCCAGTTCCTTGTTTCGGGTGGGTTGCTGCCTGCCAACGCCCTTCCCATCCTTCCCTCGCCTGCTGGGCGATGTTGTGATACTCTTTTTCCTGCTGTGCAATCCATGGTGTTCTAGATATTGTATTAAAAAGAGGCCGGTATCGTTAAGCGAGCTGTCATTTTCTGAAGGCTGTTCTGCCCACTCTCCTTTTAATTTGGGGCTATCTTGTCCACTTGTACTGTCTGTCTGCAGTGCAGATACTGGCCTCTATCGCATGGGACAGTTGGAGTAACGTCTTCATCCACTTGGTGTTGTGTGTGTGGATGGTCATGGCTTCTGGACTTGGCACAAGAGCGCCCACAGGATCTCCCTCTCCTCTCACCTCCAGGGCTGTGGCGAGCCCCTTTGGCAGACAGCCATCTCCCTGGTTTTGCCTTGCCTGACTCAGACAAGGTTGTCTCTGTTCTTTCAAGGAAGCTTGACTAATTGCGGTGTGTGGTTGGGAGCTGAATGTCTGGACCCACCTTTGAAGCAGCCCTTTGCTCCGCCAGATTCAATGGTTTTCCATAATTGGCAGAGAAGTCTCGTGTGTCTGCACCTTTCAGACACTGGCTGTAAAGATGTGGCCGCCTTCCAGAGACCCTTTGCAGAATCCCTCTGGCTGGGAAGGCAGTGGGCTTGTTTGTCCCTGGTGTCAGCCGCCTTTCATCATTAAAAGAGTTCAAGAATTTGCCCAGTTCTTGTCTTTTGCCCCATTCAGACTTCCTTCTTGGGAATCTGCCCATGCCTACCTCACCACTGTTGCTTGGCCACACCTCCCTGTGATCATGGATCTGCCCTGATCCAGGACCTTTCTCCATCTCTGTTCTCAGTAGCGCCACGTTCACCTGTTTGATAAGGACATGAAGACCTGGGCACACAGGGAGAGCAGTTGTGAGAATCCGTCTTGTACTCAGTGGCTTCCTTCAGTGGGGGTTAGGGTCTCTCTCTGCTGGAGGCGGCGTCCCTGCTCCCCGCCATCCGCCATCTTTCTCCAGAAGACTTGCCAGATAGCACGTGGGCTGGCTCCAGGCACTGTCTCTCTGTGTGCTTGGCACATAAGTAAAGTGTTTGCTGACTAGAGGCCTTTGTAGGCCCTCCCCTCCTCCTCCCCTCCGCTGCTTGTGACACACATGGGTCCCTTCTTCCATTTCCCACCCAGTGACAAGGGGCCAGCGCGAGCCCTGTCTTTGTCGTCCTCTCATTCTCGCTCCCAGCCGGGCTCCTGCCAGTCCATGGTTGGATGGTCAGCCTAGGTCCAGACCGAGGCGGGGCTGACCACTCATTTGGTGGGGCCTCTCTCCCATGTGGCAGAGTCTGGCCAGTCCTGTCTCATTCCTTCTTTTCTTTTTTTTTCACATTCATGATTGGTCAGGTTGTACAGAAGGGTTATAACTGACGGAATGAACAGTGGGAAAGAGGAAACCAAACCAAACACAGAAGAGAGAGAGCAGGGGGCTTGCTTCGCTCTGCACTCAGACTCTGCATCTCTCCATCATGAGTCTTTGGGGGTGTCTCACAACCCTGCATTGCTGAGAGGAGCCCAGTCTATCAGTCGTCACACACACGCTGTCTGTAATTGTGTACCAAGCTCTCCTGGTTCTGCTCTTCTCAGCATCAGTTGGCATAAGTCTCTCCGTGCTGTTATGAAGTCCGTCTGCTCCTTGTTCCTTACAGCACAATAAAATTCCATTACATTCGTACACCACAACTTGTTCAGCCATTCCCCACTGGATGGGCATCCCCTTGATTTCCAATTCTTTGCCACCACAAAAAGAGCCGCTGTAAATATTTTTGTACATACAGGTCCTTCTCTCACTTCTCTGATCCCTTTGGGATATAACCCTAGAAGTGGTATTGGTGGGTCAAAGGGTATGCACTTACTTATAGCCCTTTGGGTATAGTTCCAGGGTGCTCTCCACAATGGCTGGATCAGTTCGCAACTCCACCAACAATGCATGAGTGTTCCACTTTTTCCACATCCTCTCCAGCATTTGTCATTTTCCTGTTTTGTCATCTTCGCCAATCTGGCCGGTGACATGTGGTACCTCAGAGTTGCTTTGATTTGCATTTCTCTAATCACTAGTGATTTAGAACATTTTTTCTTATGCTTATAGACATCTTTAATTTCATTCTCTGAGAGCTGCTTTTTATCATTTGGGGAGTGGCTTGTATTCTTATAAATTTGACTCAGTTCTTTGTATATTTTAGAAAGAAGGCCTTTATCAGAGATACTGGTTGTAAAAATTCTTTCCCAATTAACCACTTCCTTCTTAATCTTGGTAACATTAGCTTTATTTGTACAGAAGCTTTCGAATTTAATGTAATCAAAGTTATCCATTTTGCATTTTATAATGCTCTCTAACTCTTGTTTCATCATGAAGTCTTTCCCTCTCCATAAATCTGACAGGTAAACTATTCCTTGCTCTCCCAGGTTGCTTACAGTATCAGCCTTTATACCCAGATCATGCACCCATTTTGACTTTATTTTGGTATATGGTGTTAGATAATGTTCTATGCCCAATTTCTGCCACACTGTGTTCTAGTTTTCCCAGCAGTTTTTGTCAAATAGTGCATTCTTACCACAAAGACTGGGGTCTTTGGGTTTGTCAAACAGTAAATTACCAGGGGCCACCAGGTAGCACAGCGAGTAAGAGCACCGGCCCCAGAGTCGGGAGTCCTGAGATCGAATCCGGGCTCAGACATTTAGCACCCACCCAGAAACACCTGGCCGTGTAACCCTGAGCAAGTTACTTAACCCCAATTACTTAAAAAAAAAAACAACAACCCAGTAAATTACCATAGTCGTTGGCTGCTGACTCTTGAGTGCCTAATCTATTCCATTGATCCACTCCTCTATTCCTCAGCCAGGACCAAGTAGTTTTGATGACTGCTGCTTTATAATACAGATTGAAATCTGATATGGCTAGGCCACCTTCCCCAGCATTTCTTTTCATTAATTACCTTGATGTTCTGGACCGTTTATTCTTCCAAATGAATTTTGCTACTATTTTTTCTAGTTCTATAAGGTAGTTTTTTGGTAAATTGATTGGTATGGCACTAAATATATAATTTCATTTAGGTAAAATTGTCATTTTTATTATAGTGGCTTGACCCAGCTATGAGCAATTGATGTTTTTCCAATTAGTTAGATCTGGCTTTATTTGTGTGAAAAGTGTTTTGTAGTTGTGATCATATAGGTCCTGGGTTTGTTTTGGCAGGGAGATTCCCAAATATTTTATAATGTTTACAGTGACTTTAAATGGGATTTCTCTTTCTATCTCTTGCTGTTGGATTTCATTAGAAATATACAGGAATGCCAAGGACTTATGTGGGTTTATTTTATATCCTGCAACTTTGCCAAATTTGTTTATTATCTCAAGTAGTTTTTTACTTGATTCTCTAGGATTCTCTAAGTTTTTCTTTTTTCTTTTTTTTTTTTTGGAGGGCAATTGGGGTTAAGTGACTTGCCCAAGGTCACATGGCTAGTTTTTGTGTTAAGTGTCTGAGATCAGATTTGAACTCAGGTCCTCCTGACTCCAGGGCCGGTGCTCTATTCACTGCGCCACCTAGTTGCCCCCCACTTGTTTTTCTAATGAGATGTTTCAGGTTCTTTTATTTTTTTCTAGTTTTATTATTTTTTGGTGACTCAGCGTCACTAGATTCCTTTTGCCCAGTTCTAGTTATTTTTTCTTCTTTAAAATTCTAGACCTCTTTTTCCAGTGGGTTAATTTTCTTTTCATGATTTTCTTCAGTTGCTTTTATTTTTTTTCTTAGTTTTTCCTTACTGTCTCTTACTTGATTTCTGAATTCTTTTTTGAGGGGCAGCTAGGTGGCGCAGTGAATAGACTCCCAGCCCTGGAGTCAGGAGGACCTGAGTTCAAATCTGGCCTCAGACATTTAACACTTAATAGCCATGTGACCTTGGGCAAGTCACTTAACCCCAATTGCCCTCCAAAAGAATTCCTTTGTGAGTTCTCTCAAGCATTCTTGGGCTTGTGACCATTTGATGCTAGTCTTTGGGGTAGAAGTGGCTTTTTGACCTCACTGTCTTCCTCTGCACATGAACCCAGATCTTCTTTGACACCAGAGTTGTTCTCTGTGGCTGGGCTCTTTCTCCTTTGCTGGCTTGTTTTCATTTTGTTTTTGGCCCCTTGTGTTGCTTAGGCATCTTAGTGTGTGTCTTGGCCTTCTCGGGTCGTTTCCGCCTTTTGGTGCCTGAGAGAGCAGTTCTGTCTGTTGGTCAGCCAGCCATTTCTTAGTGCTTGCTGCGTGCCAGCTCTGTGCTCAGCCCGGGGCTAGGGAAGGAGGCAGGAGGACAGGCCCTGCCCTCAAGCAACGTCTGACCTGGACCTGCTCGTGGGCGCTTGTGCCCAGGTGATGGCTCTTGCTGTGGATGTCTGATTTTGTGGTTGCTTGTCAGGAGCCCCACAGATCACGTGATCTGGTGTCCTGTCATCGCTGCCTGCCTTGCTCCCCAGCACATCCGTAGGGAGTGCTGGGAGTCCAGGCTCTGCCCTCCAAGAGCTTCCACTTGAATGAGGAAGCGAACCCAGAACAGGTCTGCCTGGTGGCACAGGGAGGGGTGGAGCCCATGGGGAGAGACATGGCAGACTTTGTGGAGCTTCCAAGAGGGCCCCCAGGGCAGGGTGGCCCCTAGGCAGATGCTGTGGAGATGGTCTGAAGTCCCCTCCACAGACCTGGCCTCCTCCAGTGTGACCAGGACTGCCCTGGAAACCGTGATGGGCTCTCTCATCAGGAGCCTCAGAGCTGGCTTTTATGGAGGCATCCAGGCATTCAGAGGACATACTTAGGGCCTTCTGCAAGTTCCTGCTGTGTGCGAGGCCTGATGCTAAGTGCTGCACCCATCTGACCCCATCTCTGTCTCCAGGGCCATCTTGCCTGGCATTTGAGGCCCTGCACACTCTGCCACCACCCTCCCTTCTGTGTTCCAGCCAGCTATGGGCTTGCCCTGAACCCCAGGGACCCGTAAACCTGTGAATAGGCTGCCTCCCATTCCGTGGCTTTGCCTTCCCTTTCTTTCAGAGGTCCTGCTTACATGCCCGTGGCCCCATCGGGCTTCCTGGCCCCTGCCCATGCTCAGAACCATCCCCACCCCCTGAAGTGTCTCTGTTGCTTGATGTGGCCCCTGCTTTCACCTTGAGCTACTTTGAGCTTCACCTTAGACCCCCTACGAGAGTGTAGAATCAGGAGATGGCTTTTTCCTTCATCCCTGGGTCCCCACCGCCTAGTGCAGTCTTGCTTTAATAACTGGTGGGTGTATTTGAATTTTTGAGGTCCAGTTAGGAGGATATGGCGGATGAAGATAGGAGAGATCACACATGGGGAAGATCAGGGATCTTCTTGGACAAGGGGTCACAGAACTGTGGCCTGAAAGAAGAGGAGTTCCTCCCTTGGAGAGCTTGGAGGGCAGGGTTGGAGCCTAGTTGTGGAAGGTCTTGAATGCCATGCCAAGAAAAGGAGGAGCCGGGCCCCTGGGTTGCGGCTGGCGTGCACAGGGGTGAAAGGGCCCGGTCGCGTGGCCCTCCCACCCTCTCTTTCTGTGACTGTGTAACCCAGAAGGTGGCGTGTCTTTGGCAGAAGCTTCTCTGGTTCATTCCGGCCCTACTCCAGGGTAAGCCATCCCGTTCCCTTTTCCTGGCCAGGAGGAGGAGGTGGAATTCCTTTATAACGAGAGCGCCATGAAGGAGAGCCAGAACATTACTGACCGCTGGATCTTGTCGTGCATGCAGTCCCTCATCGGCTTCTTTGAGGTCGAGATGGCAGGTGAGGACACGCCGGAGACGGGACGAGCCTGCCCTCAGGCTGAGCATTGATGAAGCACCTACTTGTGTGCTGGGCTGGGGAGATGGAGCCAGACTTGGCCAGGGAGGTCAGTGGTGGGCTGGTTGAGCTGGTCCTCAGTGGCCCCCAGTCACCACTGGGGCGTGAGGCGGAGAGACGTGAGGAGAAGCTGAGGCCCTTGGACTCGGCCGCGTGTAGCTCTTCCTCCCCTCAGTTTGAATCTCCATGAGCTCGGGCAGTCTTAGCACCTGCTCCTGGCTGGACGGGGGAGTCCCGCGAGCTCCCAACAGGCCGGTGCTGCTCACGGCCTGATTCTTCCCTCTTGGGCCACTTCAGCTTACCGCCTGTATACCGTGGTGCCACGGCTAGTCAAGTTTGTGGATATACTGACCAACTGGTACGTCCGAATGAACCGCCGGCGGCTCAAGGTGAGTGACCCCACGGGTGGGTGGGCAGGGTTGCGGAGGGAGGCGCCACCTTTCGCTGGCCCGGGGCCCTCCCCGCCCCCTGTAAGACACCAAGGAGGGCCGAGCCGTCCAGGACTGCTTCCTGGGAGCAGGGAAGGGCCTGGAAGTCCCTGTGTGCAGATGGAGAAACTGAGGCCCCCAGAGGTCACGTGCTTTAGGGGGAGGGAGGGTCTCACTTGTATTTGCCCCCCCCAGAGGGCACGGAGACAAGGGAAGGACTTTGTGGGGGGCTCCCTCTCGGGGACCCTGCAGATGCTAAGAGCAGACTTCATTTCTCAGTGTTCTCATTGGATAGAAACAAGGGGTTTTCTGATCTTTTTTCTTTAGGGTGAAAATGGGACTGATGATTGTGTCGTGGCCTTAGAGACTTTATTTAGCATTCTCTTCTCCCTGTGCAAACTGATGGTGAGTGCGCCCCCTTGCGCCCTCGCTGAGCCCTGGGCTCTCCAGGTGTGACAGACACCAGGTGCCACTGCCGAGCGCCACAACAGCCAGCCTCCAAAGCTAAGCTCGCGTCCCACCCCGAGGGGCATCAGCGCCCAGTGACCTCCTGACTAGGACGTCCTATTGAACGTGGTCTTGAATGGGATCGGGGCTGGGGCTGGGGCTGGACGTTGGGGCCGTTGTCAGCCGCGCTCCTGCCAGGTTACATCCCACTCCCCCGACACCCAGCCCGGCTCTTCTAGGTTTAAGCGTTAAGAAGGGGACATTGGGCTTTGGGTGCCATGTCCACGCGGCCACTCCTCTGCGGTTTGTGCATGCTGACCCTGAGGGGCGCCGGCCACCATCTTGGTCAGGGCAGTTTCTGCAGCCGCGGGCAGGGCCGTTTGCCCCTCAAGCATGTGTGTCTCCCACCATCAGAGCTCCCTGCCCCACGCCATCAGCGGCTGCACTGGGCGCGTGCGCCCTCCTCTCTCCTTTGCACAGGCTCCCTACACTCCTTTCCTCACTGAGCTGATTTACCAGAACCTGAAGACGCTCATCGACCCAGCCTCGGTCCAGGAGAAGGACACCCTGAGCATCCACTACCTCATGCTTCCTCACATCCGGTAGGCAGTGGCCGCAGGGTGGGCTCTGCCTGAGCGCCCCCACCTGTTCCCCTCCCCCCACTCTGGCAGCCCGAGGCCTCTTGCTAGGCCAAGTGGTGGGGGCCCCCCAGGCACCTGGCACGTGGCCGGGGATGCACTGTGGAGGGGGGCAGGAGGCGCGGCGGCCGCTCAGGAGCTTCCCTCCCTCCCCAGAGAGGACTGGATCGACAAGAAGACGGAGAACGCCGTCTCCAGGATGCAGTCCGTCATTGAGCTGGGCCGGGTCATCCGGGACCGCAAGACGATTCCAATCAAGGTGAGGCCCCTCCAGGCGGGTTCCCGGGGCGTGGCACCGACCGGGGCATGCGCCACGGCCACAGCCTGGCCTTTGGGGTTACTGGAGAGAGCTGCTGAGGCAGCCCTGATGGACAGCGTCTGCCATGCCCTTTCTTCCTCCTCCAGTATCCTCTGAAGGAGATAGTGGTCATCCACCATGATCCCGAGGCCCTGAACGACATCCGGGCTCTGGAGAAGTACATCCTGGAGGTGAGGCCTGTGTGGGCGTGGCAGGGGCGTGGCTCTGCCCTCCACACCCTGGCAGAGAAAGACTCTTAGAGGCTGCCACCCTCCCCCAGGCCCTTCCTACCCAAGGTCCCCGAGTCCTTGCCTTTAGCGCGACCCTGTTAAGAGCCATGTGTGCATGTGCGGCTTTGGGCCTGCCCCCACCCCCTCGGCACCCTCCCCCTGCTCAGCCGCCTCGCCTCGCAGGGTCCAGGAGCGCCAGTGGCTCCCAGCGCCCCCCACTGCAGTCTGCTCTACATGTCACCACGTTAGGCATTTTATCTTCTTTAAAACAAACCTAGGAGCTGAATGTGCGGCAGGTGACCTTGTCTACGGATAAAAAGAAGTATGGCATCCGGCTCAGAGCGGAGCCCGACCACATGGTCCTGGGCAAGCGCCTGAAAGGGGCCTTCAAGGCCGTGATGGCGTCCATCAAGGAGCTGACCAGCGAGCAGCTGGAGCTCCTGCAGCAGACCGGTACGGGGCGGGCCCCATGGTGGGGGTAGGGGAGCCGCAGGAGGCACCTGCTAGGACGGACCCAAGGCAGAAGGGCCGCGGGCCCTGGCACAGGAGGCCGCCCAGAGCTATGGGCCTCCCGCCATGAGCCGCGCCCTCCCCAGCCTAGAGGGGCCATTCTCGGGAGCCCCTATGCGCCAGCCCCTGCATTTCCAACAGGTTCCCTCACCGTGGATGGGCACGAGCTTCACACAGAAGACGTCCGCCTGCTGTACACCTCTGACCGGGCCTCGTCCCGCTATGAGGCGCACTCAGATGCACAGGTAACACCCGTGCTGCCCCAGGAGTCCGTGCCGCAGCAGGGGGCAGGCCGGAGGTCAGGGTCTGCTCACTCGCAGCGCTCTGGGAGGCTCCTCCTGTGAGCAGAGTGAGAAGGGCCTCCCTCCCAGGGAAGCCCAAAGGGCACGGGCTGGAGCCCTGTGCAGTCGTCCTCTTGTGAGCCCTATTTTACTGGGGAAGAAAGTGAGGCAGGCAGCAGACCCACCTAGCCAGGAATTGTCTGAGGTGGGCCCAAACCTCGCATCTTCCTGACCACAGGCCCTGGTGGCCTGGGGAGCTGACATGACAGGGGG
>NW_027185761.1:76060820-76071222 GCF_028583685.1 Petaurus breviceps papuanus | reverse complement strand
ACTCTAGGCCTTGGTTTACCCAGATGTAAAATGACATGTCTCAATTTTAGAATTACATCTGGCTGGCTGTTTGTACTAGACACCAACTGGGATGACCTTGGAACTGTGTGCCCACTGGAGGCCTCCCCAGGGGACTCCCCAGTGCTTGTGCCCCCAAGCTAAGAGCCAGGAATCCGGGAGTGGAGCTGCAAGGGCGCCCGAGGAGGTGGCAGCGCCAGAGACCAGACCTCAGTGAGATCTGGAGGGTCATGGAGGGGCAAAGCTTGAGGTCAGGGGGCAGTGCAGCTTCTGCCCCAGTCCCCCGGCCCCTCACCCCCTGTGCAGCTCTTCTCAGGGCCTCCAGGAGACTTTTGCTACTAAAATCTCGGGGCCCAAATTCGCTTCCTCTGGGCATGACCAAGACTCCCAACTAATCCAAGCAGGCAGGTGGACACACATCCTGAGCTTGGCACCTTCCCCAGGGAGTGGCCTGGCTGAGGGAGCTCTCCTGTAGCTTGCTGCTTTCTGCTCCAGCTGAAGGGAGAAGGGAAGTCCCTTGGCCCCCTTCCAGCCCTGCTCTCTGCCTTCCATTCTGGAAGGCCGGGAGAAGAAAACCCCAGAGAACAGTGGGGGGTCTCTCAGCTCCTTCTAGAACACGCTAGAAGCCCCCTGTCCTGGAGCATCAGTCCTCCTTATGCCCAGCCCCAGCCTGGAGGGCACAGGTGCCAATCCATGCCCTTTGTCGGGGTCTACACCAGGCTCTTGGAGCAGGCCTCCCTTGCTCAAATCCTGGGTAGAAAACGTTTGTTGAATTCTCTGTGCCCTGGAGTGGTTTTTGTTCCTCTCCACCCATCCAAGACCAGACCCCGCTACACAAACTCAACCGCTTAGAAATGCTGGTGATGATCCCCTGGGCCCCGAGTTCTAGGCTGGCCAGCTCATGAGTGCGGACCCCAAAGGACTCCCCCGAGAGGCTCAAAGGGGGTTGGCAGAGAGTTCCCCCCCCCCAACATTGGCCCAGCCCAGAGGCAGGGGAGCTGCCCAATAGGCGAGCTCTGGACAGGCCTAGAAAGCCTGCCTAGAGCTGCCCCCAGCGTCTTTGGGAGCTAAGGCGTTACCTGGACTAGGCAGACTAGCTTGGAACCAGGGCTGCCAGCCTGGGCCAGTCAAGTTCTTCCACCCAGAGGCAGGGCTGGAGGTCAGGGGTTAACTTCCAGGACTGAGCAGGGGACAGCCCCTGTGGTCAGCAGCCATGGGAGCCCCTGGCTGAAGTGTGGCCCCTGAGCATCTCCTCGTGCCTGGGGCCCCTGGGCTCTGCCTCTCCCAGGACACAGTCCCTCTTGTACAGAAGCCGGCCAGAGCAGGAGGCTCTGGGCCTCATCAGGCCTCCTCCGGACGAGCAGAGCTCCTGGCCCTTCTTTGACGCTCCCCTTGTGGGAATTCACTGCCCAGGGACGGCCGGATTCCCTGGAGAATGCTCCAAGACCAGGAATTAGCTCCCCCCCCCCCCTCGTGTTTCTTTTGCAGCCAGACCTACTCACCCTTCTGTGATTGGAGGATCTGAGCTCTCTGGTCTCGGGTGGGTTTGGGTGCGCGGCACCGCGAGGCATCCTCCGCCTCTTCCTTCTCCGTTCCGTGGGCTCCTGGTCCTGTGTGCTGGATTCCGATGGCTCTTGCTGCGTCTTCTGGCTCTGTTTCCATTCCACCTTTGCTATTTTATTGACTCAATTTCCTGGCCTCTTCGTCAGATCGGCCAAAGGCTTCTCGATTTACTAGTCTTTTCAAAGAACCGGCTTTTAGTTTTATTTATTATCTTACAGGGCTTTCAAAAGTCTTTCCAGCTCATTTCTCCTCTAGTTTTCATTATCTCCTCTTGTATGTTTATTTTAAAGTTTGTTATTTTGGTGGCTTTCTAATTTTTGAATGCATATTCATTCATTAATCCTCTCTTTTTCTCTTTCCTCTGAGGACCACTTTAGCTGCATCCTGGAAATGTTGATGGTGTTCTGTCCTTAGCATTTTCTTTCACATAATGATTCATTATTTCTATGATTTATTCTTTGACCTACTCATTATTTAGGATTTCACTGTTAAATCTCCATTTGGGTCTGTGTCTTTGTGTGCTCCCTGAACCAAT
This sequence comes from Petaurus breviceps papuanus, assembly GCF_028583685.1. NCBI lineage: Eukaryota > Metazoa > Chordata > Mammalia > Diprotodontia > Petauridae > Petaurus > Petaurus breviceps. Next base: position 76,069,106 of record NW_027185761.1, on the reverse strand, counting down.
TACTATTTTATTTGTTATGGTCTGTGAAGGATATGCACATATATATATACATATACATATACATATTATATATATATATATATACTTTTTTATTTTCCCCTTTTACATGTTTGCTCTGCCTCTTTGCTTAATATATGGTCAATATTTGCAAAGTGCTATGTGCTGAGAAATACATATATTCTCTTGCAGTCCCATTTAGAAAATGCAACGAATAGCTTAGCTCTAGTCTTTCCAGCAATTTGTTCAGTTCCTTCATTTTCTTTTACCTTTCTGTTAGATTTACCCAAAAAAGAGAGATACCTAGAAATCTCCTGTCACTCCTGGGTCACCATCTATAAATTCTTGTAGCTCAGTCAACATTTCTCTTATAAATTTCACTGCTAAGTCATTTGGAAAATGTAAATTTAATATGGATTTTGTTTTGTGGGATATGGTTCTTTTCACTATAATCGAGTTTCCTCAGTTTTGAATGTTTATTTTCATTTTGTCTGATAACAGACCACCCTTTTTTTAGAAATTAATTTGACATATAGTAAATTTTTTTCCATCCCCTTATTTTTATTTTGTGTATGTCTGTGGGTTTTTTTATGCGTTTCTTATAAGCAAAAGATTGTGAGGTTTTGATTTCTTATCCAATGTGTACTCTTTTTCATCTTATTGGATTGTTCGATTCATTCACATTTGAAGTTATGAGAGTTAGGTTTATATTTTCCTCCCTTTGTCTTTAATATGGGTTTTTCAAACCAGGATTTTCTTTCCTCTTCTTTGAGCACACTGTGTGTCTTCAATCATGTGAGCTTACTCTATTTGAGGGCGGCTCTGTTCTCACCAGCTCTCCTCCCCTAGCCTCAGACCCCCCGCCCCCATGTGTTCGTCCTTCTCTCGGTCTCAGAGCTCTGCACTTTAGCCCCTTCTCTTCTTTGTCCTTATATGGTCATTAACTTCTCCCCCTCTTTTTTTCTTCTCAGGTAAGCAGTCAAGCAGAATCCTGTCTTTCTTCCCCTCCAACTTATTTTGTTCATAGTTTAAAAATTCTTTTGTTTTTATACATTTTTCTAAAAATTTTCATTCTCTCATTTTGTGATTATTTATCTTGTCTTTTCTGTCTGTTCTGGACTTTTATTCTTTGGTCTGTGGCCCTTCTAATGACTTAGCTCTCCTTTCTTCTCTGCGTCCCTCATGAAAGTAAAGCTTTGGAGCCACCTATTTGGGGCAGTTCCTCCTCTTGTCTTGGGGAGCTCTCCCCGGCCCCCTTTTGGTTGGGATTCACTCTTAGAAGTTGATGGAGAGGACGCTGCCCATGGCCCGAATCCTCTGCCCCTGCCTGGGCCCCTCCCCACAGACCTTTGCTACTCTACCTGCTTCATTTTCCTCCTCCTTCCTCGAGGAGCCCAGGATCTCCAGGTCTCCTTCTGCTGAGGCGGAAGCAGGGGTCTCTCCAAGCACCAAAGCCTCAGATCAGACCCATTGTAAGGGCCTCACCTCCCCTAGGACCTTGCATCCCTTGCCATAGGAATGGCAGCCCATCCCCTCACCCAAACCAGGCTTCCCCTTTGCTGATCCCTCCCTTGGCCTCCTCACCCCTTTCCTTGTGGGCCCCCTTCTTCCTTAGAAGCTACATGGGTTGTTTTCTCTCCCTCATCAGCCCTGAGCTTGCTTAGGGCACGTCCAGCCTTCTCCCCTACCTTCCTTCACCTTCCCCCTTTATCTGCCCTCCCATTCTATAGATTGGCCCCACAAGCAACCATCCATCCCCACGGAGGCAGGCCCAGGCTCTGGGCTCAGTCCTTGCTTTCACCATCACTGAGATGCAATTTCTGCTTTCACTTTTGTCTCTCAATGGACCCCCCCCCCCAACCTTTGGAGCCTTTCATGCCTAGCCCCCTCCTCCCTTTCCACTCTTCTCACACTTCACTCTCCAACCCACCCTCTTCAGTCCCTGGCCCCCGGCCTCCATGAATGCCAGCCTCCACCTCCAGGCTCTGGGCCTTCTCTCTGGTCGCCCCCAGGCCTGGAATGCTCTCCCTCCTCCCCTCTGACCACTGACCTCCCGGCCTCCATCCCTGGGGCTCTGGGCCTTCTCTCTGGTCGCCCCCAGGCCTGGAATGCTCTCCCTCCTCCCCTCTGACCACTGACCTCCTGGCCTCCATCTCTGGGCTCTGAGCCTTCTCTCTGGCCGCCCCCAGGCCTGGAATGCTCTCCCTCCTCCCCTCTGATGGCTAACCTCCCCAGCTTCCTTCAAGTCCTGGCTGAAATCCCACCTTCCCCAGGTGAGAAGCCGTCCGGGACCCCTCTAAATCAGTCCCTCCCCTGCTCATCATTTCCTATTTATCTTGCTTTTTGTCTTTCTGTTGTTCTCTCCCATTACAGTGTAAGCTCCCTGAGGGCAGGGCCTCTCCCCAGCACTTAGCATGGGGCCTGGAACACAGTAGGCACTTAATATATGTTTATTGGCTAACCCAATGAATGCTGGTGAGATTCCCCCTGTGTCAGAGGCCAAGGGCCCGCTCACCCCCTTCCCGAGCACCCCCAGATCTGCCGCTGCAGGACACAGAGCCCAGATAGAATGAGAAGACATTTATTGAGCCATCTATAGAAGGAGGGCCCGGCCGCACTGGCAGGCGAGCAGAGTCCATCCAGGACCTTGTAGGGGCCTGAGAGCTTGACACTGACACAGACAAGTGACCCGCCCCCCAGTCTCCCAGCCCCCCCCCCCCCCCCCCCGGCCGGGGCCAGAGCTGGTCGCTCAAGATGGCCCCAAGCCCTCATGGAAATGCAAACACGGCAAGACAGACATCCACTGGACAGGACAGAGGGGGCTGTGGTGGGGAGAGAGCGAGGAGAGTGCCCCCCACGGCCCCCGGGCATTTCCCAGGAGGGTCTGGTAGGGGGTGGCGGCCTCCCAGATAGAGAAGTAAGAAGCTATTCACAAAGATAAGCATAGAGAGCCTAAGCTAAGAATCCCGGCCGGACCCCCAGCCCCCCTCTGCCCCTCCCAGCTTCTGCTGAAGTCCCCCTGGGCTTCTTCAGTGGCTGAGGAAACTTCCAAGGATGGATCCTTCCAGGCCTTATCCATGGGGGGTGGGGATGGGCAGGTGCCATCCTTCTGGGACCCCCCCCAAAGCCTGGCAAAGCTCTGAGGTCAGGCAGGGGCGGGGTACAATTTTCTGGCCCCACCACTAGACCACATAGAGGGGCTTAACTTCCAAAAGCACACTGGATCTGCTAACAAGCCTGTGAGCTCCAGCCCTGTTTCACAGATGAGGAGATCGGAGCTCAGCAAGGCTGGTTAAATGACTCGTTCAAGGTCCAGCTAGTAGGTTAGTGGGAGGGGCAGATCTGGACACTTCACAGCCTCCTGCTCACTGCCACCGAGGCCGAGGAGCAGCGCCTCTGCCTTCTCCCCAGACTCCATCCTGAGGAGGGCGGAGCTAGCGGGCAGCAGGGGGCAGGGCCCCAGAGGAAGGGGCTTGTGCTACGGCCCTGGCGGCCCATCTGCTCGTTGGATCCCTCTCCTCCTGCCCCATCCTGGAGGCAAGCCTGCTGGTGCCCAGCTGTTATTCAACTGAAGAAACGGCCAATGACTCCCAGGGGCTGGAATGTTCCCCAGCAGCACAGATCCAAGCGATCCTCCGAGGCTCAGAAAGATTGGGTGACTTGTCCAGGGTCACACAGCAGCTGAGGACTGGACACAAGATCTGAACCTTCCTGCGTTTCCTCCACCTGCGTCCTTACCACCGTTTTATAGGCGAGGGAACCGAGGTCCGGTGGGCCAAACTACAGCTTGGGGGCCTTGTCCCCTCTCCAGGCTTCCTCTCAGCAGCTTGTGGGGGTGAAGGAGTGAGCTCCCCAACAGGCAGGGAAGGAGCTGAGCACGGGGCTCCAGGAACATGTCCACACTTACCTGAGTCTCACAGCAGGCAGAACCTCAGAGGAGCCAGGAGCTGGGGTGGCATGTCTGAGGGCCCCACCTGGGGAGCGGCTGCAGACTCCAAGGCTGGGGGCAGGGAGCCGGGGCTGGTTTTCTCTTCCATTTTCCATCTTAAGACTCTTTACTGGGGCTTTGAGGTCCATGGTTGGTTTTCAGAAGTAAGTGGTTCATCGTACCATCTCCCGAAGATGTTTCCACAGCGACGTTTCCATGGGCTCCTTGGCAAAGGCCCCACTGCCCTGGAATCAGGTCACAGCCAAGTCTGCTGCCTTCGGGACCTTCCTGCCCTGCCCCTGTCACCGTGCCTGGAATCATGGGTGCTGCTCCAGTCCCCTGAGCACGCCATGATATGGGGGCTCCCTGCCCAAGGCAGGTCCAGGATTGTGGCTGGAGTATCTGGGATGGTGGCTCCTGTCCTCAGAATCAGCACGAATTCCCCTGAACAGAAGGTTCCTATGATTTCCCACCTACAAGGTCTTAGATGCTGGTTAAGAGACCACAGCATGTTGGAGGGAGAAGGAGGGGCCACAGGCACAGTGGAGTGTCCCCTCTGACTTTATAGAGAGGAGGACCCAAAGGCGCAGACAGCCAGGGGCAGAGCTGGGGCTATGTCCTGGCCCTCCTGACTTACAGTCCCTTCTGCCCCTTCCCACTAGGCTTGGGTTGTCAATAGGATCTGAGACCAGAATGGGAAGGCCGATTGGATTTGCGTGTTCCCATGCCTTGGGAGAAGACCGGGAGAGGCAAAGGCCTGGGCTAATGGTGCCATCCTTCTGGGGCCAGCCTGGCCCACAGGGGATCCCCTCCTGGCTAGGCTGCGTGCTGAGCTCAGCAGGACAAGCTGGGGTGCTCCCACATGTTCCCTAGAAAACAGAGGGCACATGGGGGCTGGTCTCCAGGGTCAGGCCCAGAACTCTTCCCATTCGCACAGCTGGCCTGGCCTTTTTCACTTCCAGGGAACCATCATAGGAGTTAGAGCTAAGAGGGTCCAGATTCCTCTTTAACAAGAGGGGCAGTTGATGCAAGTGATTTGTCCTGGCTCCTCTAGGTAAAGTGTCCGAGAAGGAATTCCAGCTCAGGCCCTTGTCTCCACAGGCTGTCTGTGAGGCTCAGGTCCAGTTCTCCTCTCTTTCTTTGCCTTGCCTAAGACCTGGTTGCTCTGGGCACCTCAGAAAAGCTGAGAAAAGGGAGCCGGTGGTGGTGGGGGTTTTGGCGGTCCATCTTTAGCCCAAAGGACTGGGGTGGTTTCCCTGGCTGGTGGAATGTCTCATTCCCCTCCAGATCCTAGATGGGGTCCTGTCATCCAGCCTCTCCCCAAAGGGGTCTCACAGGGCCTGGTCCCATGAAAGGCCCTCATCTTCTCAAGAAAGACAGAAAAATACCTCCTGACCCTGAAGAAAACCATTAGATAATGACCACAAAACCCTCAGCCTTCTTTCTGCTGGTCTCCAACGACAGCCTGGAGACCTGCCCTGACACCTTGACTTTGATTCATTGAAATTCCTGCCCAAAGCTGGGAGGGATACAGCTGGAACTGGGAAGAGCCGAGAGGGATGCTCGGTGGTCTCGGTCACTCTGTTTTCTGAATGACCACAATGCCATGCGACTCTGACTCTGGGCAGGAGAAGGGGAGGGTCCTTAGGAAAGGCCTGCTCTGGGTCACATGGGGACAGGGCACCAGCTCTGCCTGGCATTCACTCCAGTCTCATGTCATTCCTATCAGCATTCCTATCAGGCTCCTTCAGGGAGCCCCCTGCCCCAGGACTCTCCCTCAGGCTCAGTTGCTGGTGAGGGGAGAAGGCCCTGTGGGATTGAGGGACATTACAAAAAAAGTGGGCAGATGTACAGGCTCAGAGACAGGGCTATCAATAACACATTTGTACTAATAGAGTCAAGAAAATCCACGGGGAATTTACAGATATAGGTGACAGGTAGTGGGCAGGCCAGGATGTCCCCCCAATTTCCCACATGCTCATGGACCTGGCTGGGGTAGAGTCGGGAAGGGCATGGGCTTTCAGCGACTCCCCTCTGCCCCCAGAGGAGCCCAAAGCCCTCCCCTCATCCCCCTTGCCAGGGGTGGACTTCACATTGCCTTTGCTCATACTCACACACTACCCCCATTGGGAAACAAAGAACAGTCACTGCTTTTCTCCTGACTTATCTTCCCATCCTGAGAGCCCCAATCATTGCAATTTTGAAGAGGGGTCTAGTTCAGCCCAGGGAGATCTGAGCACTTGGCCCCTAGGAGTGGAACAGCCTGAGGTCAGCTGGAGGTCTCCCCACCCATCGTGTGGGTCCTCTAGGCTCTCTCCCTGGTCCGGGGGACCCACGATGAGACAAAAAGGGCAAGGGAGTGTTCCCTCCAGGGCCTCAATGGCAGGGAGGCTGTCAGAGTGGGGAGGGTGAGCCCCTGGCTCCCCAGCTCTGCAATTCTATTTACAAGGTATTGGGGAAAGGACCAGGAGAAAAACCAAAATGCTTCAAAAATGACAAATACTGCATCCTCCTCTCCGAAGACTCGGGGCTCCCAGGCACACACTTTCAGATACACAACGTTCACTCAAGAGAAAAAGCCACAGGCACACACACACTCATACACAGAGACATGGACACACACACAAGCCGTACACACACTCACACTCAGACACCCTTAGGAGCCCCGGCCTCTCCTCCCCTCTCCCCTCCCGGCCCCACGCCCACAGTGAAACTCTTCCAAAGGGCCAGGAGGGTGGCCATGGCCGTGGCCGCCATCGTGGCCGCTCTTCAGGTGGCCAGGTTCTCAGCATTGATGCTGGACATCCGGATCTGTGAGCTGCTCTTGCTCAGGATGGACAGCTGAGTGCCCCCGTTCACCCCACTGCTGGCCAGGGACGGGTGCCGGTGCTTGAAATCCACAGCAAAGTACCGGTTGACTTTCCAGCTGCGCCATTTTCTCTTTATTTCTGACTGCACCTTTAGGGAGAAACTTCAAAAGGTCATTTCTTTATGGACCTTGCTGCTTACCTCCACGCTGAAAGCCAAGCCTGGAGACCCCCGGGTGGGGCGGGGCAGAGAACAAAGCCCTGTCCATCTCGGGCCACAGAATAGGGGCCAGGAGACCGAGGGCTCCCCATCCCTCCCTTGCACCCCCTTCACCCAATCCACAGACCCCCCCGCCCCTGTCCGCGTTGGCACCAGCTTGGAGGCAGCGGAATTTGGCAAGTGTCCTTGGGCACTGGGTCAAGAGGCTTCTCCCTCCATGGCCCCCTTCCTCTAAGTGTGCTCGGCCCCTCCCAGCCCAAAGGCGCTCCCTCCCTCCCGCAGAGCATTAAGCCTCAGCCCCAAAGAAGGACCCTCTAAGGGCGGAACTCCAGGAAACTTGGCAGCTTTAGCGGGGACGGGGCCATTCTGCAGGGGCTCGCCCCCTTACCCCCAACCTTGGCAACGCCAGTGGCTGGTCAGAAAGCTAGAACTCACCTCCCCATTCAGGAAGCAGTAGAGGACAGCCACCACGAAACCCTGGGCAGAGAGGAGGGACAGAGAGGGGGGGAGGAGGGAGGGAGGGGATAGGAAGGGGGAGGGGAGGGAGGGGAAAGGGGAGAGAGGAGAGGGAAGGGAGAGGGAAGGAGGGGGGCAAGGGGAGAGAGGAGAGGGAGGGGAGGGGAGGGAGAAGATAGAGGGGAAAGGGGGAAGGTATGGGAGGGGAGGGGAAGGGAAGAGAGGGAGGAGGGGATAGGAAGGGGGAGGGGAGGGAGGGGCAAGGGGAGAGAGGAGAGGGAGGGGAGGAGAAAGAGGGCAGGGAAGGGAGAGGGCAGGGAGAAAAGGGAGAGAAGGGGGAGGGAGAAGGGAGGGGAAAGGGGGAAGGTGTGGGAGGGGAGGGAGGAGAGGAAGGGTAGAGGGTGGGGAGGGGAGAAGAGAGGAGAAGCATCACGAGACGCAGACCCTTGCCCGAGTGTCACAGGAGGACAAGAGAATCAGGAGGCCTGGAGATGCGCACCCCCACGAGGCCGCTGTCCTGTGCACCCTCACTCCTGTTTCCCATGTTCTGCCACAGCCCTTGCGCTTCTGGCTCCTCTCATCCCCGCGGCCCCGCCTCCTCTCTGAGCGTCTTGGTGAAATGGCTCATGCCCCTGACTGGCCCTTGTCGCGGGCCCGGCCCCTTCTCACCACTGACTGTATGTCCCCTGTCACGCCTCAGTCGTGGGTCGCTCCTGCCATCCTCGGCCATGACTCATGGGCACTGGATGAGGCCGGAGAAGACCGTCCCAACTGGGCCTGCTCCAATCTCTGCCTCCACAGGCACCTTCCCTGTGCCGGTCTCCACAGAAGCTCCCCCAGCCCCCCCCCCCCCCCCCCCCCCCCCCCCCCCCCCCCCC
>NW_027185761.1:76059431-76060720 GCF_028583685.1 Petaurus breviceps papuanus | reverse complement strand
CCCCCCCCCCCCCATCTCTCCTCAGACTTCCCTCCTCTCAGCCCAGAACCTCGACTCCTATTTCACTGACGAACAACGAGGCCATTTGGGGAGGGCTCCTGTTTCTCCTAATCTCACTTCACCCCAAAGCCTTCTGCTATTGTCTGTCTTTCACTTCTGTCTACTACAAAGAAGATGCCAGGAACTGAGTTCAAATCCAGTCTCAGACACTTACTACGACCCTGGGTAAGTCCCTTAAGCTCTATTTGCTTCAATTTCCTCATCCGCAAAATGGGGTTGATAATAGCTCCTGCCTCCCAGGGCTGTTGTGAGCGTCAAATGAGACAAGAATCACAGAGGGCTTAGCCAGCGCCTGGCACATAACAGGCGCCATACAAATAAATGTTGGCTCTGATTGATTATTAACGAGGCTTACTCTCCTCTATAGTAACCCCATCCTGTCCTGCCTTCTCCAGCACACCGCCCCCTGTCATCTCACTCTCTAGCTTTCATCTTCTGCCCACAAACACCCCCCCCCCCAGCCCTCGTCTGAACCAGCCATCCCACCAGCTACAAGCCCTTCCCTTCCCTTCTGTGGCCGGCCCTGAGAAGGGCCAAAAGCAGGGTCTGCACTTCCCTTCCTCGGCCTCTGACGTCGCCATTCAGCTGCATCTTCTGCCCAAGGTCACCGAGGGCCTTCCTCTCCTCGCCCTCTCTGCAGCCTCGGACACTCGCTCACTCTCTCTGATGCTCTCCTCTCTATCGGTTTTCCTCCCCCCTCTCCGACGACTCCTCTGTCCCCTTTGCTGAACCCCCCAGAGCACCCCTCTTAGCCACAGACACCTCTCAGGATTGTTCTGTGCCCTCTTCTCTTTTCCCTCCATCCTGTTACTTCACTCCTGATCTCGTCCTCTCCCATGCTTTAGTTACCATCTCTATGCTAAGGATTCTTAGTTCTAACTATCTACCTCTAGCTTGTTGGCTTACCTCAAACTTCACATCTCCAGCTCCCTTTCAGACATCTCAAACTGGATGTCCCACAGACATTTTACACACACAATGTGTCCGACACAGAACTCACGATGTTTCCCCTACACGCTCTCTACCACCCATCTTCCCTATTGCTGTGGAGGGCACCAGCATCTTCCAAGTGTCTCAGGCTCCTCCCCATTCTCTTATCTTCCATATCCAATGAGGTGCCTAGGCCTTTGGATTCCCCCCTGCAACATCTCTTGTCAGCTTCACCTCTTCAGCATCTCCTGCCAGTTTCATCTCTGCACCTTCTCTTGATGTCATCTAGGCATCTCTAG
>NW_027185761.1:76056694-76059421 GCF_028583685.1 Petaurus breviceps papuanus | reverse complement strand
GCAGATCTGGTCAATTTTGCCTCTGCAACATCTCTTGTCAGTTTCACTATCTGCACCATCTCTGGTTGATTTCACCTCTGTAGCACCTCAGGTTGGTTTTGCATCATCTCTCCAATACACCCACTTCTCTCCTCTGACCCTGCCCCCACCCTGGTCCACGGCCCTCATCTCTTCCTACTATAGCAATAGCCGTTGTAGGGTCTTCCTGCCTCAAGACTCTCCATGCTTCTGTACATAATATGGAAGACTTCTAAGAAGGTGCTGCAACTTTCAAGCCAGATGAGTGAATAGCTCAACAAGTTCCTCCAAACCCAGTCAAAGCCTCTATTGCTACTCAGTTCCATCAGTGCAAACAGGGGTAGAGGAGAAGGGGCTGGAAAGTATGACCCAGGACAAAATAATGGAAGAATCCAGAAGTTTGCAGAGCCTCCCTCCAGGAAGGGTCAGATACTTTCTTTTAGAAAAGTGATGACTAAGAAGATGGGGGACTCCTCCTTCATTGACAAGAAAGTCCATCTGGATGTGGCAGTCTGGGGGGCCCTGATGCAGCCTGGAAGCCCACATGAGGGACAATTAGGCGTAGATGATGGGAGTTTGGGGAGTCGGGAGGGGTTCTTGTGCCGTAAATATGGGCATTCTGTGAGTTGTTTTATGTAATCTGACCATTACTCCCTACTCCCCTTCACCATTTATAGTGTCCCCCTCCCCATGCAGAAGGTTTCTTCAGGAGGTCTGTACCTCCTTCCACAATCACAAAATCCTGGGACTGAAGGGGATCTCAGAGGCCATCTGATTCAGCCCCTTGGTTTGAGGAAGCTAAGGCCCAGAGAGGGTCAGTGAAATTCTGCTTGGCATTCAATGTCTTCCATAACCTGCCCCTTACCCCACCTCTTTCCAGTCTTCTGATACCCCCCTCACTCTATGTACTCCTTGTTCCAGAGACTGTGGCCTCCTAGGTGACCCTCCATCTCTGGACTCCAGGCATTCTCTGGCACCCCACAGGCCCAGAAGGCTCTCCTTCCTTGTCTCTGACCACTGACCTCCCTGGCCTCCCAGAGCAGTGTGAGTGCCCTCCCTCTGCTGGCCATTCACCTCATCTGCATCTTGTTTGTACCCAGCTGATTGCGTGTTGTGTTTCTCCTGAACTGTGAGCCCCTTTCTTTGAATCCGTAGTTCCTGGCATCAGTAGGTACATTAATCAGTGCTTCCCAAAGTCGCACAGAAGGTGGGAGGAGAATGCACCCTTCCATACCTGGAAGGATCCTAGTCCCAGCTCAAACACGAGTCTCTCCCTCTTGCTGACATTCTCTGGAGAGAAGGCGAACACCGTGTAGTGGATTCCAAAGAGTGGGATGAGCAGCAGCGTGGAGCGGGCCAGCCTCCTGCCGAGAGAAAGCAGACCCAGCTGGCTCAGCCTGCCCCAGCAGGGGGGAGCCTTCCTGGGGATCCCCACCCAGACACGCACAGAGGCCTCTTCCACCTAGCTGCTGGCCTGTGCCACCCTCCTGCCCTCGGCCCTAGCTCAGAGTGGAGAGGACATCCCCTGGGGGCTCTGGGCCGCTTGGGTCTCCAGCTTTGTACCCAGGTCCCTCTCTTCTCTTCATTACCGTGAGCCATGTAAATGTGTGAGCAGAGCCTGCTATCCCTGGGAAAGCTGTGGAGACCCTCTGCAAGAAGGAGACTCTTGGGGACAGTGGAGAATCCTTGTGTGGAGGGGAAGAGCCTTCTGGAAAGTAAAGAATATCTAAGAATCACAAGCATTCCCCTGTACGACGAGGAACAGTCAGTGCCCTCTATGGATCCTCTGGCCCTGGCCCTTGGACCCTCTGAACATGCCGCCTCATCCCTTTCCTGTGTCTGGCTATCCGTTGGACTGGCCTAAAGCAGGGTCTGCGCTTTCTCCTCCTGAACTTCGGGAAGTGTACACTCCGTAAAGGCCCCTGGGGGAGCCCAGAGGATCTGAGGGGGAGTAGAGAAGACGGCTGAGGAGTCAGGAGGAACTGTGGCTTCTTCATTCAAGCAAGAGAAGGCTGTGGGTGGGAAGACGTAGATGAGGATTTGGGGGCTTAGAAAAGGTGCTATGGATTGGGGGTCACAGAAGTTCTAAACTTTCACTGGACAGAATGAGGCAACAGCCTCAGTAAAGAAGCATGAAGGGTTTAGGATAGACCTTAGGGAGAAATTCCTGACTACAGCCTCGAGAGATGCCTTCCAAGGGAAACTGGAAATCACAAGTGAAAGTCCTAGGATCAGAGCTGCAAGGGGCCTAAGAGAATATTTCATCCAGTCTCTTCATTTAACAGGGAAATTGAGGTCCAGACATGGAAAATCACTTGGCTCGGGTCACCTAGGCAGCAAGTAGCAGAATTGGGTTTCAAATACTGGACCCAGGGCTCTTTCCCTTGGGTCACAATGCCTCTCAGACTGGCCAACTTGGGTCAAGAGGATATGACTGGGTAACTCTCAGGGTCCCCTGTCCAGAGGTCAGTGCTCGGCATAAGGCAGGTACTGTGGTTGGGGAAGGCCAAACAGTTTTCAGGCCTTGTTGTACTATGCAGATGAGTTACAATAGTAATGGTGATGGCAACAATGGTGATGATCATGGTGATGATGGTGATGGTGGTGATGATGATGGTGATGGTGATGATGATGATGATGGTGGTGGTGATGATGATGGTGATGGTGATGATGATGATGGTGGTGGTGATGATGATGATGGTGGTAATG
>NW_027185761.1:76001906-76056294 GCF_028583685.1 Petaurus breviceps papuanus | reverse complement strand
TGATGATGTTGATGATGGTGATGATGATGATGGTGGTGATGATGATGGTGATGATGATGATGATGATGATGATGGTGGTGATGATGATGATGGTGATGATGATGATGGTGATGATGGTGATGATGATGGTGATGGTGGTGATGATGATGGTGATGATGATGATGGTGATGGTGATGATAGTGATGGTGATGATGATGATGATGATGATGGTGGTGGTGGTGATGATGATGATGGTGATGATGATGATGGTGATGGTGATGATGATGGTGGTGATGATTGTGATGATGGTGATGGTGATGATGATGATGATGATGGTGGTGGTGGTGATGATGATGATGGTGATGATGATGATGATGATGGTGATGATGATGGTGATGGCATACATCTAGTCCAGCCCATTCCTGAGCAGGTGTCCCCTCTGAAGCACCCCTGACAAAGCGCTGTGCAGCTTCTGCTGAAAGACTTCCAATGGTGGGGCTGTTGCCACCTCCCAAAGATCCTGCCTCCTTCAGGGACAGTGCTCATGGTCGAGAAGCTTTTCTGCATTCTCTTTCCCCTGCTCCTGGCACTACTCTCTGGGGCCAAGCAAGACAAGGCTCATCTTTCCTCCAGAATTCCTGGACAGCCTACTTACTGATCCTGAACCACAGCAATAAGGCCTGTCCCCTCATTGCTTCCCTGCCTCTCTCCAGACTGCTCTCCTTCTCCAGGAGCTCCTTTACCCAGCTCTCAGAGGACATGGATCTAAGCCCTTGCCACTCCTGGTTGTCTCTTCTGGATGTTCTCTGGCTACCACTGTCTTCTCTAACCATCCAAAGTTGAGTACCAGACTCCAGATGTCATCTTGCTTACCCTCCCCCAATGCAGCCCAGCATCTCCTCACTTACATTGAGCTTTGCATGCAGCCCCCCAACTCCAGGTCTTTTCCAGATAAGGTCCTCTCAGACTAGGCCTCCCCATCTTATATATGTGAAGTCGATTTCTTGACCCTAAGTAAAGACTTTATATCTATTCCTGTTAGGTTTCCCCTTCTAAGCTCCAGCCTGACAAAAGCATGACCTCAGCTTTGTCCATCTCTGTGTTTGACAAATATGCCACCTGCGGTCTCCTATACTAATGATACCAATGACCTACTTGGCTAACAAGACTTAAGTACTTCTCAGCATTAAAAATTAGGGACTTACACACACACGTGTACATGCCTAGTCAGCATAAAAAGTTTGTCCAGAAAAAAGAAGGTAGACAGTCACCCTCTGACCCCACCACATCTTGCATCAGAGGACTAAGAGAAAGAGTCTTTCTTTCTCTCTTTCTTTCAAGAGTGGGGAGCAAAGGCCCCCATCGGGCCACAGGCTTCCCTGGCCCAGAGACACTGATTGGCTGGATGTACAGGGCCCAGAATTCCTCCTCCTTCAGAGACCCTTCACTTGCCCATGAGTTTTGCCTATTACAGAGCTGGCACATAGTAGGTCCTTAATAAATATTTGTTGACTGAGTCATCCTGAGGGCTCTCAAATGGTCTGGCTTTCATACCTAGGCTAGGCAGAACATGAGCAGCTCCCAGGAGCTCGTGAAGCCCAAAGAATAAAGGGGAACATCCTTGGGGAGGTGGGGCAGGGCCCCAGGCGCTTCAGCTCAAGGGACAACAGGGAGGCCTGGGCTGTGACCTTGTCCCTGGCCTGAAGTTCAGAGACACAGAGACAGACTCGTGAGAGCTGTAAGGGATGCTGAGCCTGGAAGTGAGAGATGCTGAAAGGAAGAATTAGACGCAGCCACCAAATAACTTTCCCCAAGCATAAATCTGACCACGCCATTCCCCTACTCTGCCAGTTGCAACAGCTCCCTATCGCCTCTGGGACAAAGCACACTCCTGGGGCTTTCCAAGCCCTTCTAGGTAATTCATATGTTGGTCTACCTTCCGCACCCCATGGTACAGGGTGGCTGTGCCTCTGCTCCCCACGTTCAGCCTGCTGTCTTCCATTTCTGTGACTTCCTCCTGGCTGTCTCCCACACTGGGAGTGCCCCTGCCAGCCCAGAATCTCTGTCTTCCTTCAAGCGCTCCTGTCTGCTGCTCCGGCCCCCTCTCCTCGCCTGGCACTAGTGACCCACCCTAATCACCTGGCCTTTAGGCTACAGACACTTGTGGATGGACAGGCTGCCTGTCGGGTCCCTGAGAACAGGCACTCTGTATCCCCGGTGCCTGGCACAGGGAGAGCGCAGGGAGTTAAGTCAAATCAAAAAGCCCTTATTAAGCCTCGCCTGGTTGACGAAGCTTGTTCTGTGACTCCGGGGACAGCTGAGGCTGAGGAGGCGGGGGGACATAGATGGGAGCATCATTATGGGAAGGACTTGATGGCAAGGACAGTGGAACCCTGGCCTTGGAGTTCCAGGTCTGAGCTCAAATCTTGGCTCTTCTACTCACCCTGGGAATAGTCACTTTGACCTCTGTGGTGGGCCTCAGTTTCCTCATGATCCCAGGATCAGAACTGTATGACCAATGGACTTGGACCCTTCTAAATTGTGGTGAGCTCCCTATCCCTGAAGAGCCCCACACCGTATGACTGCTGGAGAAGGGATTCTTGGACTAGCCAGACCCAAAGGTTCTCCTCTAACATGAATGCCTCAGGAGATTACCCATGGGGAAACTGAGACCTTCCCAAGATCCTGTAGCTGGCTAGCAGAAAGGCCAGGATTTGACCACAGGCTTTCTGATTCCAGGGGTTTGGCCACTCCCCCTCCCCCCCATCCCATCCCCCCTCCTTTCCTTTCTTCTCTCTCCCTCCCTTCCTGACCCCACCAGGATGGTATTCCAGCAGGTGCACATAGCCCAGAACGTGGATGTGCAGTGGGTGGGGGGAGGGGTGGTAGGCGCGTGCTCTGGGGCCCAGCGGGTGTGAAGCAAGCACTGGGTTGGCAGCCATAGCATGCGCCTCCGTCTCCCTCCTCCTCCTCCCCACTGCCACCCGCCAGGCTCGGTCATGCACACTTACAGAGTAATGGTGGACAGTTCTGACATCTTGCAAGAGTGCTGCTGAGCCCGCTTTGGCTTGCAGTAACATTTCTGCACGCAGTTGCTGAGTGTGACAAGATTAGCGCTTCCGTCAGCTGGGGGAAACTGAGGCACGTTCATTCAACACTTTTTACGGACATAGCATCTAAATGCCACTTGCTGGTCAAGTCATGGATGGGAATGAGGAAGCAAAGGCCCCATGCAGGAAGAGTGGGCCACACCAAAGCACATACATCTAACAACACCAACATCACTGGCAGGCAGGCACGCAGACTGGGAAGGTGCATTTATCACCCGACATGTTAAGAAGGCAAGATATCTTGACGGCATCTCATGCAGATGTTCAGGGCCCCCAGTGGGGTTTGGGGAGCACCTCCAAGGATAGCCACAACCCTGGGCTGTAGTATCAGGCTGGAATCTTTAGTCTACCTTGGGGCATGCTCAAACACAGGGGGGTTAGGGGTGGGCAGGGAACAGTAGGGGAATCCTCACTTGTGCAGGACACAGTTAGATGTCTCCTTGCTCCCTTCCTGCTTCCCTTCCTTAGGTGTTCACACCCCTAACATTTGAAGATGCTGAGGGAGAGGTCTAGAAATCATTGCTGGGGAATTTGAAATTCTTAATAAAATTATAACAAAAGCCATGGGATTATGAGAAATATAGGAGCAAAAAGACAAGGAAATCACACCTTCTGAGAAAGGTCCTAAGAGTAAGCCTCTCATCTTGAGGAAGAGTCTAAAGAAGTGTTACCATGACAAAGCCCTGTGCTGCCCGAGCCTAGCCACTCTCTCCCTACTTTCTCTGCCTCTCCCCAAGGGCTAGAAATGATGAGGGGAAGAAAGAATTCTCCCTCTCTTGATAAATTCTGCTCCCACTTAGCCTTTGGACCTGAACATTTGTGCTCCTCTCCCCCTTCCATGGGTAAAAGGAAGGATTTAGTTCAAGAACTGGGATTCCTTGTTCTGTTCTAAGACTCTTCTTCAGGTTGAGGTCTATTGGTTTATGTTGCATAGATAAGATTTCCATGAACTTTTCTTGATGAATTCTTGAAATAGATTCTGATCTCGAATCTGTGTCTCTTTATATCTATGTATGTGTTCTTAATCATTAGAACAGTTACTGGCTTTTCAGGGAGTTTTGTCCACATGGACCACCATCCTCCATCTCGTCTAGGATAGGGAAGGCTGGGTAGCCCTTGGGAGAGCTGAAAGGTGATTCCGAGCCCAACCCCCACCTGAACAAGACTGACCTCTCCAACATCTCCAGTGAAGGCTTATCCAGCCTTTGTTTTCTAGATTAGATTTCTAGTGAGAAAAAAACAATAATCCCCAAAGCACCTAATTCTGCTTTTAGGTGGGTCTCATTGTTGGGGAGTTTTTATTTACATCAAGACCAAGTTTCCATCTTGGCAGCCTCAACTTACTTCCTCTAATTTGACTCTTTGGGACCAAGCAGAACCATCCTGATCCCTCTTGCATAGGGCAGCCTTTGGATACCTTAATGGAGCTGTCGTCTCACTCCCAAGTCCTCTCCTTCCTTTTCCTTCAACCAATCTTCACATGGCATTCCATAGTTATCTCACCCATCTGATCTCCCTCCTCTAGACATTTTCTTGCTCCTTTATGTTCTTCCTAAAATGTAATGTGCAGAACTGAGCCCAAGACTTCATATGACCACAGGAACCATGACTTCTATTGTTTTGGACACAATGTCTTTCCTAATGTAGCCTAGGAGAACATCAACTTTCTTGGCTGCCATGGCTCAAATTTAGCTGGTCGGCCACTCACCCCCACATCACATTCAGAAGCACTGTCATCTAGCCACACATCCACCACTCATGTTGGACTTGCGAGGCTTATTTTTTTTAAGTATGAATTTAAGACTTCATCTTGGTTAAATTTCACGTTGCTAGATTCAATTCGAGTTTGGTGTCAGCTTTCTGGATCTCAGCTCTATCATCCACTGTGTCAACCATTCCTTGAAGCTTCACAACACCTTCATATGTGATAACTATGGCTTCATCCAACTCATTGATGTTGAATGCTACACAATAGCTAAAGACATATATCTGGGGCATTCTATTCAATGGTGTCTACAAAGTTGTCTTTGAACCATTAATGACTCTACCTTTGGATTGGTCATTTAACTAACTCCAAATCCACTTAACTATCCTATCATCTAGCCCATGTCTCTTCATTTTGTCCGCAAGGATAATGTGAGAAACTTTGTCAAGTGCTTTGTTGAATCTAGTATATTGTGTCTACAGTATTTCTCTGATCTGTTAGACTGGACCGAAAAGAGAATGAGTTCAGTATGGTATGACTTGTTCTTGGTGAAACCATGATAGCTTTCTGTGATCACTGCTCCCCTCTCTAAATGTCCATAAACCTTTAATAATGTCTTCTAGAATTTTGCCAGGCTGAGAAATCACGCTTTATGTCCTTTAGTTTACAGATTGTTTTCTCTTTCCTTCTCTGGCATATGTCAAAGGTCATTGACAGGTGCAGCAATCACATCAATTCAATATTTCAGTCCCCAAAGATGCATGACTTGTCCTTATCCAGAGAAACTGAGTATTCTCTTACCATCTGACTCATTTCCTGTTTTGACTCCAAGTTAGCTGTTCTGATTATATCCTTGACAGAGAAATGCGTCCATACTTCTAAGGATCCATGATTTCAGCCTCTTCCTCCAGCGTAAATGACAACCTGTCCAGCTTTCTCGGCTCGTTCTGCTGTCATGGCCCCACCCAACATACCAGGGCTCCCACTCTAGTGCTATTACAAGTGCATCCATTGGGCATTTCTCAGTCTCACCACACAACTGACCCATACACTTTCAGAATGAACGACAAGTGAAACCAGAATGGAGTCATCAAACCTTGTCACTATTATTAGCCATCAGCATCCCCTAGCCCCCAAGAAGCAGTCCTGTCCCTCCTGGGCCCCTTCTCTCCTTCGCAGCACAGCTACAATAACCATTTCAGTCCTCACCATAAGCACCAGTTTCAGCTCCTTCTGCTCTCCTGCTCTGACACGATTCCTAAAGAATTCCTTAACTGTTACTTGCCCTTGTTTCTGTATTTATACATTGGTGATAAACAATCTGTGTAGGTTTATCTCACTTTTCCCCCCATGTCTGGTCTTCAGAATTTCATGCTAGAGTCTTGGGCTGACTTCCCCCACAGAGCTGTGGGTATAGGATTCTTCCTGGCCCCTGCCCTGGGGCCTCCTCATCCCAGAAGTCCACTCCAACCCTGTGACTCCTTCTAAGAGGCTGATTTCTCCCCAAACCTTCATTTTAGGGAAGGTGTCCAGGCAATCATGTCCCCACTTCTCTCTGGGCTCTGTCCCATATTCTCTGGATTTTTTCTGCCAGTCTGGCACAGACACCCTCCCCCTCCTGTCCTTTCAGCTGCCTTTTATGCGCTGCCTCTCCTGCTAGAATGTAGGCTTCCTGGAGGCAGGGAATCTTTTTCCATTGCTTGTCTTGTTCTCATCACTTGGCGTGGGTCCAGGCACATAACAAGGGCTTAATAAATGTTGGTTGACTTGACCTGTTGACTCCTTTCAATGAATCATTTGAATGCACTTTCCCCAGATCTAAGACACCATCCTGTCCTTCTGTTCAGGAATTCTGAGCAGGGTGCTCATTGCCCCAAATGTTCTTCTCAATTCAGAGAGTAGCCAGGTCATCCTTGGTGATCAGACTGAGGTCCAGAGAAGCAATTCCACTGGCTGTTTCCTCTGCCTTCTGAAGATGGAAGTGATCATTAACCCACAAATGTATCAGCTGTTCGTTTCCAACCAATACCCAATGCCCAGGGCCGCTAGGTGGCGCAGTGGATAGAGAGCACTGGGCTTGGGGGTCAAGAAGACTCATCCTCAGGGGCCGCTAGGTGGCGCAGTGGATAGAGAGCACTGGGCTTGGAGTCAAGAAGACTCATCCTCAGGGGCCGCTAGGTGGCGCAGTGGATAGAGAGCACTGGGTTTGGGGGTCAAGAAGACTCATCTTCAGGGGCCGCTAGGTGGCGCAGTGGATAGAGAGCACTGGGCTTGGGGGTCAAGAAGACTCATCTTCAGGGGCCGCTAGGTGGCGCAGTGGATAGAGAGCACTGGGCTTGGGGGGTCAAGAAGACTCATCCTCAGGGGCCGCTAGGTGGCGCAGTGAGTAAATCGCCAGCCCCGGAGTCAGGAGGATCTGGGTTTGGATATGGCCTCAGACACTTAACACACATACACACGCACGCACACACACACACAAAACCTAGACTGTAGCCTTGGGCAAGTTACTTAAGTCCAATTGCCTTCCAAAAGGCAAAGAGAAGGAGGAGGAGGAGGAGGAGGAGGTGAAGAAGAAGAAGAAGAAGAAGAAGAAGAAGAAGAAGAAGAAGAAGAAGAAGAAGAAGAAGAAGAAGAAGAAGAAGAAGAAGAAGAAGACATCCTCCTGAGTTCAAATATGGCCTCAGGCTCTTCCTAGTTGTGTGACCCTGGGCAAGTCACTTCACCCTGTTTGCCTCAGTTTCCTCATCTGTCAAATAGGCTGGAGTAGGAAATGACAAACCCCTCCAGTGTCTGCCAAGAAAACCCCAAATGGGGTCACAGATGGGTACAACAGCAATGTTCAGATATTCATCCATTGCCTGGTCTGCAGTTCGTTTCTTATGTACAATGTCCCACCCTGACTTGTCCTTCCATCTATTCTCCCCTACACACTCTCCAGCACGACCTTCCTGGTCCCCACGTTGGGTCTCCAGGATTCCTCACATGAGCATATGTGTTTTAGTCTAAAGTGGCCTCCCCTCCCTCCTTCCCCACCGTCTCCCTTGGCTCTTCTCCCAGAGTCAGAGTCTAATCCTGAGCTCCGGCCGTCATGGCTCAGTGCCATCAGTGAGGTCCAGTGCTTCTCCTTGGGTTAGGAACTGTAGCGCCCTCTGCTCCTGATGCACACTTGGTCCATTCGTGTGTGGTTATCTGAGGGTCTGCCTTATCCTTAAACAGGGCACACTACACTGGGCAGGGTTCAGGAGCCCTGGACCTCGGATCCCAGATTTAGACTCTGAGTTTTCTATCCCAGAAAGCCAGTAACACTCCTCATGCTGGGCTGCTCTCTCAATGTCCTGCTCTCGAGGACTATAGGTCTGTGTCCCCGAGGCCTGTCTTTCTCTTCCTCCTCCTCCTCCTCCTCTTCTCTTCCTTCTCTCCCCCCCCCAACATTCTATCAATGGTGTGTTCTCAGAAACTGCTACACTAGAACGAGTCTGATCAGTTAATTACATTAAGATGTGAATGACTGACATTTTCTTGTACCATAATTCACATGCAGCATAGCAGATAGGAGCCAGGACCCCTGGGCTCTGCTATTTATTACCTGTGTGACCTTAGGACGGGTCTCAACCTCTGCAAGACTCAGTTTCCCCCTCTGTGCAACAGTGACTTTTGTGCCAGACTGAGTGTAGCCCAGAAGGCTCCAGAAGGGGGAGAGGGATGTATGTGGAGGCTGAAGCTTGTCTGCTGCCAATCAGGGAGGATGGGCTCATCATCCCTGCCCCAACACAGCTCTGATATATAAGTGT
Source organism: Petaurus breviceps papuanus (assembly GCF_028583685.1). Taxonomy (NCBI): domain Eukaryota; kingdom Metazoa; phylum Chordata; class Mammalia; order Diprotodontia; family Petauridae; genus Petaurus; species Petaurus breviceps. The sequence continues at coordinate 76,047,709 of NW_027185761.1, read as the reverse complement.
GTTTTGGGGTGGCATTGATGAAATGAACTTTAAGGGAAGAAAAAGCGCACAGTGAGAATTCAACAAAAGTTAAAGATGATTTTCAAGTTGGGATCAAGCCTGAAGCCCAGACTTGTTCTCAGCCTCAGATTTTCTTGGCTGCTCCTAGCCCCCGGGCATGCCAGAAAGGATCTGTAGCTCTCCCTCCACAAACAGGCTACCTAGCCTCTGCACACCAGTGGTGGGGACAGAGAACTAGCAGCCACCCTGAAGAACCCTTCCTGCTCTCTCTCAGTACTACCTTGGATTCATCTCCTCTGTGTCTCTGTCTCACACATTCTCTCTCAGCTGTTTGGTTTTTGACTTCATACCCCCGGTACTTATCCCTGTGCTGAGCATACAGTAAGCACTTCATAAATGCTGGCTGATTGGTCCTTAGCAGATGGTCACCAAGAGCAGCTTAACCAGGACAGCAGTGAAGATACATGGCCCAGAGCGTTAGGATACGTCACCAGCCATGGGGAGCTCAGGCAGGTTGGAGGGGTGAGGGGCCCTGGACACGTGCTCTCTGGCCAGATGTGTTCTAATATGCCCTCTACGGCAGACCATGGCCACATGGACTCCTGGCGTGCATCCCTTCACTTCCTGTGTTCCCTGGGTGCTCAGCCCCTTGGTCACATAGCATCCCATGGGGGACTGCGGGTAGAGGGAATCTTTTCTTCGCCCTTATTGGCTATGGTGTTTGATGAAATGTGTTTGGTTTCATTTTGGTTCGAAGCAGAGCGGCTTCCAGTTAATTACTGAGTAAAGACACTGAGAAGAGCCTATAAACTATGCTTTTGAGTGCATGCCAGGAAGGTCTGTGTGTGTGTGTGTGTGTGTGTGTAGGGAGTGTCCTTGTCTGTGTGTGTGCGGTGTCTGTGTGTGTGGTGTGTGGGTGTTTGTGTCTGTACTTTGGGGGGGTGTCTGTGTCTGTGTGTGTGTGGGGGTGTCTGTGTGTGTGGGGTGTCTGTATGTGTGTGTCTGTGGTGTCTGTATGTGTGTGTCTGTGTCTCTGTGTGTGCTGTCTGTGTGTATGGTTTCTGTGTGTGTGTGTCTGTGTGTGAGGGGGTGTCTGTGTGTGTGGGGGTGTCTGTGTGTGTGTGGGGGTGTCTGTGTGCGTGGGGGTGTCTGTATGTGTGTGTCTGTGTGTGTGTGGGGAGTGTCTGTGTGCGCACAGTCGGGTGCCATCCCCCAGATGGAGACAATGACGTTGGAGCTGCCTAACTCATAAGCTTGGTGTGAGCATCAAACAGCATGAAGCCGTCCTTCTAATGTCCAGTACCAGGTTTTCCCTGGCTTGTTGGTAGCATCTCATGAGATCATCTTTGTAAAATGCTTCACAAGCTGCAAAGCATCATAGAACGACAATGATGATGATCCAGACTTTAGCTCCAGGGTGGGGGCACCAACTCCTCGCTCCCCCCACCTGCTCTTCCCTGCACTGCGTCCCTGCCTCTCTTTGCCAAGTGGACCAGCTCCTTCTCCTGTCCTGACCCTTTGCACACCCCAACTTTTCTCCTCGTTACTTGCAGAACCTCTCTTTGCCAGAGGGCCCTGGGTAGGCTGGAGACAATGCCAGCCTGCCTCCAAATCTCAATCCACAAAACCTCTTTTCTCAGTTCCTAATGACTAGGCTTCCTCTGTCAGGTACCAGCCTCCTCAGGAGGTGATAGCCAGTTCACAGGGGTTTGGCAGGTTCTCTCTGAGGGTTGTGGAACCCTTTTTAGAAAAGCTTTGGGTTTTCTTGATAATATTGTCATGCTCTGGAAGTCTGTCCTCTGAGGTCAATGAGGCACGTGCCCAGGAAGAAATCTGGGGGAGGGGGCAGCAGGGAGTACAAAAGGAGAGAACCTACATGGAAACCTGATGAGGGAATGGGGAGAAACCTTGGGGAGAAGTTGGGGAGAATGCTGGTGGGAATCTGGGAGAGCAGACACTAGCAGGGACTTTGGAAAGGAAACCCAGACGGACACGGGGCAGATTTACCTATGGGGAATATTGGCCTTCCCCAAGACCCCATTTATTGTGCTTTGGTCCTTTTTTATTATGGATAAGGTGTGTCAAGTGGATGGTTGGTGCAAATAGGCAACTATTGTTAATGCTCATGGAAAATGGACTAAGAGATAAGTGGCATGAGGAAATGCACCTACAAGGCATATAGATTGAGGCCGGGAGGGCGGGACATAGGGAGGCAGAAAAGACCGAGATGGTTGATAAACAAGGAGTGAAGGGAGGGCAGTGCGTGCTTAGGAGAAATTCTCGAGCTCAATCCGAGAAAGGGCTACAGAGAGCAGCTTGGAGGGATTGGGAAGACCCTATGGATGCCTGTGAAGAGAGACTCTAAAACAGAGGAATAAAGAAGCCCAGTGTGGCTGCCTAGAGAACAGGCTCAGGCTGAACGGAAGGAAAATCGGCTTGTGGTGCAATTTAATGAAAGAATCCTGAACAGGGAGCCATGAGCTGTAGTCTGCCCTGTGTCACCACTTGCTGTGTGACTTTAGGAAGTCTATTAAACCTCCCTGAGTCTCACTTCATCCATCCAAAAAGGGACTTGCCTTCTTGGGCCAGGCTGGGTGGGTTCCAGTGAGGACATCCCCACCAAAGATAGGTTTATACAGTTGGGTAACAATGAAGAGAGATTTGCATCAGGGTCCCTGAATCTTTTGCTCCCATTTCCTTAAAGAAATGTCAGAAAACAGCAGGAGAGGCTCAGAGTGGGAGAATTCCTCCAAAGATTCTTGTAGCAGTGGAGTCACTGGGGACTAGATGCCCATTGCCCAGCAGGTCACGGACCCTCTACAGCTTCCTGGCCAGTGGTGCATGAGGGTCTGCGGAGTGCAGAAATCCCCTTGATGGCTTAGTTAATGATGAGCCCCTCCAGACTCAGCCAGGCTAGTCCTCCCACAGAAGACCATAACGGTCTCATAATGAGGCACAGCTTTGTAGGACCTGCCAAAGCTTGTACTCGATTGGCATGATCTCTGACAGCCCAGGGTCATCTTCATGCCAGGATGAGGCATCGAGCTATGCCAAGGTTCAAATCAGGTAACAGAGGGGAAACTACTTTGGGGAAGTTTGCTGTTATCTGTGTCTACTTGGGGGGGGGGCAATGTGTGTTATTCCACAGCGTTGTTACCATGTTCACTTCACTCAATACACCTCGTCTTGAACTTGTGTGCATGCAGCCATGGACCAGGGTGTGATGGTGATGAAAATAAGATGGTGATTCTACTTTGGGCTTCTTTGGGAGAAGGCTGTGAGAGGAGAGTAAGAGACAAAAGGTTTGAATTGAATAAGGACAAGGAAAATGCACCAGTCTTGGAGTCGTTTGGGCTAGTAAAGAAGAGAAGAGATTGAAGAAATTGAAAAAACAAACAAACAAACAGAAACAATCTCCAAGTGGGATCCAAAATTCTACTTGACTTCTGTGAGAAGAGGTTGAAGAAGGAGCAGGACTGAGGGAACAGTGAAGGAGGAGTGATGTGTAAAAGCCTCAGAAAGGACAAGAAGAGAGGGGCATGGAGGAGGAAGCAAAGAAGGATGACTGGTGTATCCTTAGATTGGGGGCTCCTTCTTAAGAGGAGGGAATCCTCTGAGAAGGAAGCAGCTGTTTGTCTTCCAGAGGTGATTTAGTGGAACCACAGAGGCTTCCAGGGGAGAAACTACCCAGTGAGGGTCAAAGGAAAAGGGAAAGAGAGGTTGGTGAGTCTTTGTTGAAGGGAACCAAGGCAATTATAGAGAGGTCGTTCATCTTTCCAGAGCGTAACGTATCAAAGGTATCAGAGAACCTTCCAAGACAAGTCACTTCTGGTAATCCAGGTGGGCACAAATGATTCTAGCTAAAAATATTGCCCAAACTAACGAAGTCTTGGGGAAGAAAATGAAGACAAGAGTGGTTCAGATTGTGTTCCCCTCACTGCTGCCCCCCCAAAGTAAGGAATGCAGAGGAGAAACGATGATCTGGGGAGCGAACAGCTTGCTAATAAGGTAAGTGCCTTGGACTCCTGAGCTCTGTATTAAAATGTAAGAATGATGTAGTCTGGGACAGAGAGGAAGTATACTTAAGAAAGACCAGTGATAAGGAATGTGCATGCTGGCTTGAAGTCTAAACAAAAGAGCTTTTCAATAAAGTAGGATAGAAGAGGGAAAATTCTGCTTTGTGTTCCACCAAGCTGGATGCCATGAAGGAAGAGAGTGAGACACTGGTGAGCTTTGGGATAAAATCCAGGAAAAGAGGGGATGTACGCTCTCCAACTACAAAGGTCTGTAAGCAAGTGCCAAACGTTTATGCAACAAGTGACAGGGAGTAGAGGCCCCCCTTAGGGCAAAGGGGGAAAATGAGACCTCACGTGTTTCCCTGGGGACTTGGTAGGATGGCAGCCTTGCCTGGGATATGGCTCTGGATGGGTGGGTCTTCTTCCAGAGATACAAGACAGGTAAAAGTAAGGGTGGGGTAGGGCTGAATGTTAATAAGGGATTCTTACACCCTAAGAGATGCAGGAACCAGGGGCTGAAAACACGATGGAGAGCTTTTGGATGAAGGTCAAGAGAGGAGGAAACAGAGGTGATTTTGTCAGTTACAGACCCCTGGGGCAGAAAGTGGGAAACAATAGACCAGAAGCCTGAGTTAGAGGCAGGATAGAGTAGCGACAGGGGAAATTATTCAGACGTCTGCTGGAGCACGTTCTCTCTGTGAGAAGCAGAGGAGCTGCTAACTTCTTGATTTGCCTTAATGATAATTTAATTCTTCAAAGGGTGGAGCAACTAACAAGAGGAAAATTGTATATGGGATCTGATCCTCAGGATCGGGGAGACTGGGTCGCTGTGATGGAAGTGCTGGAAAGCTTAGGGAGAAGTAAGCACTCCCTCCTAGAGCCTGTGATAGAGAAGGAAAGAAAAAACTGGCAGAGTTAGACGTGCACCAGCTTTAGGATTTCAGGATAGGCAGGGTGTCATGGAATAAGGTTCTGAGGAAGAGGTCAGCCCAGGAGGGAGGAGGAAGAATGGGAGCTCTCTGAACAGACTGTTAGGGACACACTGGGAACTCCCAAACCCAGAGATATAAAAGCTACTTAAAGAATAGGGAAGAAAGGATGGGTAACAAAGGATTTATGGGTAACAAATCTAAGAGCATGGCATGGTCCTATAGAAACAGTCAGGAAGACTAAAGATCAAGATGAGCTGAGACCGGAGAGTGCAGCTGAGGGTGACAGAAAGGACAGGATTTTTGTGTAGGATTGGGAGAAAAAGGAGGATCAGAGAAAGGGGAGGATCTCTGCTTGGGGTGGAGGGGATGATGAAAACTGTCCAGAGGGAGAAGCTGGAGCCGCACAGTCCTTGCCTTGCTTTCCTTTTCTATGCCAAGGAGTGTGGCCTCTGCCCTAGAAAGCACAGACTGGAGCTGGCAGAGCCAATGCCCAGGATGAGTAAGGAGACAGCAGAGGGGCCCCTTTGAGCTCTAGATGGACTGGATGCCCAAAGGGGCTCTAGCTGCAGCTCCTCAAAGATGCTCACTGAGCCACTGTCAGTGACATCAACCCATCAAAATGCATTTAGCAGCCTTGTGATCGGAGCCTGGTGACTAGAGAAGTGCCAGTCCACTGGCTTTGCCTTTCTTTCTCTCCCCATTCTTAGCACAATGCTTGGGACCAAACCAGAGCCTCAGAAAGCAGAGAAAGAGCATCCTGAAAGCATTCTGTACACCTTAAAGCCCTATGGGAATGTCGCTGTTAACAAATTTCTGGTGATTGTCTGACCAAGAAAAGGTGAGGGGCAGGAGGGCAGAACAGAATCCACAGTTAGTGACTTCAATTCCTGGGGAAATTCTAGAATGGGTCACTAAAGAGGCAGCCAAGGGGTATCTAGAAAAGTTTGCCACACTAAGAGGGCAGAGAGCTGCGTGATCTCCAGAAGCAGCCACAATGTCAGAGAAACCAGGGAAGACTTGTATGAGCTGATTCAGAGAGAAGTGAGCAGAACCAGGAGGAGACGGGAGTCTGGCCGACACCATGGACAATCATGATTCCAGAAGACTCGTTGCTCTCCCCATGACTGAGGGCATTGGGCTCAAAATGAAGAAAGAGACATGTTTTTGGGGTGTGGTCAATGGTGAAATTTGCTTGGCTTGTCTCTGCAGATTTGTCATAAGGGGTTTTGTTTTTCTCTCTTTTTTTTCAAGGTGGGGGTGGGTGGGAAGGACATACAGTGTGTTTTCATTAATGAAAAAATAAAATTAATTTTAAAAAAGAATTCTTAAAAAAGGAACAAGTCATTCCAGACTAACCTTGTTTCCTTTTTTTTGAAGGAGTTATCAGACTATTAGATCAGGAGAAGTCTGTCTATTCTTTATCAAGATTTTAGCAAAGTCTTTGATGAAAGTGTCTCAGGCTACTCTTGTAGAAAAGAAGTGAATGAGAAGACAATATAATTAGATGGACTTGGGATGAGCTGAATGATAGGACTTAGTGGTTGATTGAGAACTTGGCTGGTCTCCAGTGAGGTGCCCCAGGAGGGATCTGTCTGGCCCATGCTGCTTGACTTTTTCATCAATGACTGAGATAAAGTACATGCCTCCATTCTGCAGATGACCCAATGCGAACACAGGCTATTCAGCCCAAATCTAGTAAGGTAAAATTCAAGAAAGATAAATTCATTTTTACAATTGGATTTTTAAAAATCAACTTCACAAACACAGGAAGGTGGGGGCATATTTGAGATAGAACGGGTCTGAAAAGACTCCACCAACTGGGTCTTAGTGGGCTGTGATCCCACTGAATCAGCAGCATCCCTTAGATGAAAAAAAGCTCATTTGCCCCTGGTCTGCATTGAGAGGCATGGCTAGCTCCCAGGGAGGAACAAGGAAGGGAGAGGCCAGCCATCCTCTGCCTTGTCCTGCCTTGTCCTCCCACATAGGGAAGATGTACTTGGGTCTGGACACTGCCATTTAAGGAATGAGGTTCATAGCTACAGATTAACCCGAGGAGGGCAGCCTGGATGGCCAAGGAATGGATTCCAAGTTATATGAGGACCAGTTAAAAGAAGTGGGCATGTTTAGCGTGGAGAAGAGAAGGCTGGGGGTGGGGAGATATGGGAGCTGTTTTCAAATGTCTGAAGAGAAATTGTGCAGAAGGGATGAGCCACGCACAGCTGAACCAGGAACAAGGCAGATTTGGGCCAGGTCCACACAGACCTTCTCGGCTCCAAGCTCAGGGCTCCATCCTCTGACCATTCTACTGTTAAGCAGCTGACCAGCCATGTCTTTATGCTCTTCTGCTAGTCAGAGATCTCAGTGGTTAGAACATGGGGCAAACAAGCCAAGGTCATGAGCTCCACCACAAACACCTGACTGCCCTCCCTGAGATAGTGCTGAGGACTGTCAGTAACCTGTGCAAGATAATGAGGGTGAATGGGAGGGCTGCCATAGCGCCGGGGAGCAGAGTCTAGAAGCTAACAGTCAGTTGTTTAGACTTGGATTCTTGGAAAAATCTTAGACTATACTATGAATGCAAAGTTGAGGAACAGCTTGGAAAGGAAGCTGGGGCCCCAAAGAACAGCTAGGGTCATCCTTGAGGGTCAGATGGAGAAGTGGGGCTCACAGTAGCTTTAGTGGAAGCAGGTGGGCAAGGAGCTGGCCAAAGAACCCGACCACCCAAGAGGTAGTTAATGAGGCAAAGGTCACTCAGAAGCATGTCTCTTGTGGCGTGTGCTAGAGATCTTTCCTGAAAGCCAGGATTTCAGTTGGGAATTTGGATGAAGACATAGATGTTGGGCTTATCTGTGTTTCAAGTGCAAAGCTGGGGGGCAGGGAAGACTCAGGCACTCAGAATGATGGGCTGAATTGGACAAGAAAAAGTGCAAGGGAAAGAAATGTAAAGTGCTGTGTTTAGATGAAAAAACCAACTTCTCAAGCCCCCAAGAGGGCAAAACGGCCAGATTGAGAGTCCCGATAAAGAAGATTGGAGGATTACTGGATTCCAAGCTCAGTATGAGTGAACTGTGTGAACAGCTTCCAAGAAAACACATCATTTGGGGGCCCCTAGTATTGAGGAGGAGAAGCAGCGGGAGGGGCCTGCACTCTTCCCAGGTCAGACCACACCTGGACTCTGTGTTCAGTCCTGGGCACAACGCCTCAGGAAGGACATAGGCGATCTGGAGAGGATGCAGGGAAGGGCAGTTAGAATGGGAAGGGCCTGCAGACCATCCTCCTGTGCAAGGATCATGAGAAAGAACTGGGGGTGGCTGGTCTGCGGAAGAGAAAACTGAGTGGGCACACGATGGAGGTCTCCAAGTATCTGTGCGAGGAGACTAAATGTGGAAATCTATGTGTTTAAGTACGTGAAGAAGAGGCATAATTAGCCTCATTCTTCTTGGCCTGGGAAAGCAGAACCAGGAGCAAAGGGCAGAAACTGCTCTGAGGAGGGATTTCCTAACAGTGAGGGAGCAGGCTGCCTCAAGAGGTGGCCCCGGCCCCCCTCTCTGCGTGTCTTCTAGCAGAGGCTCCATGAGCCCCCTTGGAGAGTGACGGGTGAAAGCCATGGTCAGGTACAGGCTGGTCTGTGGGTCAGAGAGAAAACTCTACATGCTCAGTGTAGACCCACCCCCACTGGTGGAGACAACTCTAAATGTTAGGATGGTGGGTCAGAAGCACCATCTTCACGAGGAAGGACAATCCATTACCACTCTGAGCAGCTGAAACCAACCTACATCAAAGGGAGTGAATGCTGGTCTGAGGGCAGAGGCAGGGGGTCTTCTTGGAATTTCTCAAGGAAGCCAGGATTTAAATTTGTTCTGGAAACAAATGAAAAAACCAGAGAGCCGTTGTGGGCAAGCCTGAAGGAGAGGTTCCCCCACTTGTCACTTCAGCCCTTTGGGCTTGGCTCAGCTGAGTGTAGCCCCCAGATTCCCCTCCCTGCTCTCACAAGGTCATCGATTGGGGCTACGAGTCACGTCTCCCCAGTCTAGACAGGATGGGACCCGATCGGGAAGCTCTCGTGCTCATTCATGGCCCAGCTCATCTCCGACCTTTTCAGCAAAGCCCACCCGTCTCCCCCAGTTCCACCCTTCGGTATGTAAGAACTTCCTAACTTGGAGCTGTCCAGCACCAGAGTAGGCTGCCTTCCCGAAAGGTAACGAGCTCTTCATCTCTGCAGTATCCAAGCAGACCCCGAGAGTATGGAAGCTTCTAGCACTGCTCCGATTGATCTCCCCACCCTTGAAGCCCCTTTTAAAATCTCGGTTCTCATTTGACTGGGGAGAGGGGCTAAGGGGGCAGGAGGAGCAATTGGGCAGGCAGCGGCTGTTAAACAGCTGGCCAGAAGCGACAGGCTTCACCCAGGAGGCTGGGAATCCCTCTCTCCTTCTTGGGAACGCCCCCATTCCAGGCCTGCAGTGGAGCCGCCTAAAGCCCCTTCTGCTGTCTCAGCACCCTCCCTCCTTGCTTCTCCTCCTCTGCTGTGCTATCTTTTCTGCCTCAATTAGCTAACCGCACATGTTCCATTCAGAGACAGCCATGAGGCACAGAGAGGCCGTGCTTGGGAGGATTGCTGTCCTGCTAAAACTCCTTCCCCACCATCCCCTCAGGAGAGGACGTTCATATAGCTGCCCTTCCACCTACGTCCCCATCGTTGAAGATCTAGGACCTCCCCAATCAAGCAGCCTAGAAACCAGCCTTCTAGGGAAAAAAAAAAAGTGCTTGCTGATCTGCTCAGAAGTGCTGGCGAGGCTGGCGAGGAGGTGTCCGTGCCCAAGGAGCTGGACTGTTTGCTACACTTGGAACATCACTGAGGCAAAGTTGCCAGCACCACCCTCTGCCCCCATACGAATAATAGACGAGGTCTTCTCTGGTCACTCAGGAAGGTCTGAGCTCATATTGGCTCCCCCAGCCCTGGGGGCACTTAGGGAACATTCCTGCAGCCCCGGAAGGCTTACAAAAGGCTTGAGATGTGTTAGCTCATTTGATGTCAGAACAGTTTTATGAGTTAGGGAAACTGAGGCTCGGAAAGGAGAAGCAATTTGCCCAGGGTCTATCCCAGCAGGATTTGAACCCAGGAGTATCCTGACTCTGACTCATTCCATCACCTGCCTCTCAGGGCCAACCCCACACATTCTTAAATACATCGACGTGCATTGCTTTGCCAGATTTCTGGAGTAGGACCTCTTGTGACTTCTAACAGAAAGCTGCTACTCTGAGTAGATGAAGTCTGAAGGCCTTCAGGGTCAGACTCCCACTGGGACTGGAGGTCAGTTAGGGAGGAGACCAGGCTGAGCCCCCCAGACAATGGCAGACCTCCTTTGCCTGGCCTGGAGCACAGAAGGGTCACTGAGCTACAGTCTCATGTAAGGGCTCAAAGGGGACCTGGGCAGCTGCTCTCTTTGGCCCCAGAGGGCGGGACAAGATGAGGTGGACTGGTATCGATGAAGGGTCCTCATCAGAAGTGAAGAACCACATGACACCTGTGGGGAGGGGAGAGACTCAAGCCTACCAATGGGTAGCTGAGGTTAGAAAGAGTTGCTCTCGCTAGAGATCCTGGGGGCTGCCCCCAGGACCCTGTGAGCCCTCTCCAGCTCAAGAGCCTCTCTGAGCCTAGGGAGAGGTTGCCTTGATTCGTAACATGTACATAAATGCTGAGCAGGACCGGGCAAGTTGCCTTAAAAAAAAAAGACCACAACAACACAGGGAAGAAAATGCCAATGAATGGAACAGGTGTGGAGCTCTCTCTCTCTCTCTCTCTCTCACTCGCACACACACACACACACACACACACACACACACACACACACACACACCCTCTCTTTCTCACACTCTCTCTGTCTCTCTTGGTCTCTTGTTATACACATAGGAAAAACAGCTGTGAGCAAACTGATTCTGTTGGGTGCCCTTCCCCAGTGGTGCAGCGTCCCAGGCCCGCCCACTCCCAGACCATCCCCAGGTGGGTGGCAGCACGCTTTGCTTCCTTAGCCAGGGGACGCCAGTGGGCTTCCAGGAGGAAAAGTCCCAGGCACACCTTCTCAGTGTATACAGTTTGCCAGGCAGGGCAGAGCTGCTAGGCCTGCTGCCTCCCCAAGACCTTTTGAACGGAGAGGGAAGAACGTAAGCCTCTCATAGGAGAATGTAAGCCCCTTGAGGGCAGGGACTGTTTTTGTCGTTGGCTCTCCTGGGCTTAACTCTGAGTAGGCGCTTAATCGAAGTTTGTAAGAAGTCTGAGGGATCCTCACAGAGAACCCTGCCAGCAGAGTGTGCTGGAACCACACTCCTCCCTCTTCTGACCCACTGCCCTTCCTGGGCATGGAAGCCAAGGGCGGGACTTCTGACAGTCTTGGAGATGGGAGTTCAAGGAGTGGTCGGTGGCCAAAGGTGCATCTTTCTACATGGAACGAATGAGCTGCTGTTTGTTCTGGGGGCCCATCCTGCAGCCGCTCCAGGTTCCCTGGCTTGGTAATCTTGACCAACCCCAGATCCTCAAATAGGAGAAGACAGGAGAAACCAGGTGCCGCAGGCCACTTCTTGAGTTTTCTGAACTGGAGAGGGGGGAGGTGAAGGTCACAGCCTGATTGGGAGGCTTCCCAAGTGGAGGAGCACAGACCCGACTGTGGCTGAGGGGCCCAAAGGGCTGCTTGGGATTCGACTAGAGAGGCCCCTCATCTGGCCCCTCGGTGAGGTCCATGCCTCCCTGCAGGCCATCTGCACCACGGAGGACAAAGCAGAGGGAAGGGGACCTTGGGACAGAAGAATCCCCAGAAACTGACATGAATGTGCCATGAGTCACAATAGGGATGAAGAAAGGAGAGGAACGTGGGAAGACTCCAATGGGCTGATGCAGGGTGGAGAGAGCTGGGCCAGAAGGACCGCAATGATACACATTTATGTAAAGTGTTCCATTTGGGTCCAAAAAATCAATGGGAAAAATATAGGAAAAGCGAAGTGTGTTGCAGAGGGAAAAAGCAACGTCTAGAGCCTGACAACATGACAGTCTTTCTTCTTTCTGTGTCTCCCCCGTGTCTCTTCTCATTCTATCTCCATCTCTCTATCTCTGTATCTTTCTGTATCTATCTCATCTCTCTCCATCTCTCTCTGTCTCTGTCTCTCTGCCTTTTCCTACCTAGGTGACCATGGGCAGTTAATTCACTTAACTCCCTAGGCCTCAGTTTCCTCATCTGTAAAATGAGTAGGCTCTGCTCGGTGGCTTCTGGGGTCCCTTCCAGCTCTGGATCTGTGATCCAGAGTGTTCTGAGGATAACTCAATCACCGCTATTGCCATCCAAGGAGGACGTGGTGCTTTATCTCATTGGCAATAGGGAGCTATTGATGGTTCTTAAGAAGGTGTCTCAGGAAGATCACTGGCAGCTGTGCGGAAAATGATGTGGAGAGAAGAGATGAAACTGCCCACAAGACCCTGTGCTAAGCTCTCCTGGGGGGGAGACTGGAGAACAATTAGGCCAGCTCAGCTGTCTAGGGGAGATGCAGGAGGCATCTGGACAAAGACAGAGGTCTCATCATGACCGGAAACAATGGCAAGGGTGGGAGAGGGCTTGGGGAGGCAGGAGGGGCAAGCCCTGCTGGCTGGTTAGGTGGAGGGGAAGTGAGGGGGGAGGAGCCAGAGGGGAGGCCAGGGATGGACCTGGGAGAGTCTGCTGGGGCCCCGAGGGGCAGAAGGACACACAAGCAAGGAAGCGGAGAGGCAGTCTCCAGACTCAGGAGTTCTGACATCTGAGACAGTGCTGGATAGGGGCACAGGTCAGAGGAAGGGGGAGTTTGGTGGGATGACGAGGGAGAGAGAGAGAGTGTGTGTGTGTGACTGTGTGTGTGGGTGTACATGTGTGTGAGTGTATGACTGAGAGTGTGTGCATGCATGCATGTGTGTCTACAGGTGAGCTTTTGAGATGCCAGCTTCAAGATGCCAACAGGATGCCCAGGTGGTGCTTGGTGATGCTGGTGTGGTGCTTTGGGGGACTGGCTGGAGCCATGAGAAAGGCCCCACACCTTGGGGCATGGTGGTCTTTGCTGGAAGGGCGTGATAAGCTGGAAAGCATCCAGAGGAAAATGGCCAAGAGGGGAGAGGCCTATAGAGTGCAGGACCCTCTGAGATCCATGGAAAGACTGTGAGATGTTAGTCTCAGAGCAGAGATGTGACGGGGACACCGGGGACAGGAACTGGACGGACTCATGAAGGACGGATGGAGCATTTCTGGGCCTTAGAGGCAGAACAGGGAATGGAGGAAGGATGCAGGGATATGTCTCGTGCCTCTTAGCAGCCAGAGCTGCCTAAAGTAGACCAGGATGTTTTGTAAGGTAGTGAGAACCCATCATTGGGGTTCTGCTAGCAGAGGTCAGATGACTGGAGAGGATGCTCATTCAGGTTTGGACAAGATGAGGTCCCTCCAGCCCTGAGATGGGATGGTTCTGGGCATCTTTAATGAACAAGGAGCCAAAGGAAAACAGTCCTTTGTTTGGCCACGAACGGTGAGAAGTGAGTGGGGCAGGCCCATAGGAGAAGCTGTGTCCCTAAGGACTCAGAAGTCTGCGGGCTGTTGGGGAGCCAGGGAAGTCTCTGGGTGATCAGATGGGGCAGGAGCATCCTGTCTCTGACCAGATTTCCACAGGACCAGAGGCTTTGGGGCATCCCTGAGGAGCATGCCTCACCCTGGAGAAGGCCTCAGGTCTTCCTTCAGCTGGAACGGCAGCCAGCGGCGGGACCTCTTCCCTACCCCGAGCCCTTGGAATAAAGTGTCTCCTTCCCCAGAGGGTCTGCAGGCACCAGGGGGCCTGCCCATGCCACCCTCTCCACGTGCCCCTTTTCCTATGTGTATACTCTAGAGAGGCCTGGGGGGGGGCTGGGCCTGGAACAGGCCTGGTACTCACAGGTAAATGCTCGACTCGTTGCCCCCAATGTCGGGGGACTGGAGCTTCTGGACCAGGATAACGATGATGCCAATGAAGAGGACAAAGTTTATCTGAGGAGGCAGAGAGAGACAATGGGCCGCTCTGGGCCTGCTCCGCCTCCTTCACTGTGTGAGGGCGTGGGCCGCGGCCCCACCTGGGGGCATCCCCAAGGCCCTGCCTGCCTTCACTGTGTGAGGGTGTGGGCCGCGGCCCCCCTGGGGGCATCCCCAAGGCTCTGCCCTGGGCCCTGCCTGCCTTCACTGTGTGAGGGTGTAGGCCGCGGCCCCACCTGGGGGCATCCCAAGGCTCTGCCCTGGGCCCTGCCTGCCTTCACTGTGTGAGGGCGTGGGCCACAGCCCCGCCTGGGGGCATCCCCAAGGCCCTGCCTGACTTCACTGTGTGAGGGCGTGGGCTGCAGCCCCGCCTGGGGGCATCCCAAGGCCCTGCCCTGGGCCCTGCCTGACTTCACTGTGTGAGGGTGTAGGCCGTGGCCCCGCCTGGGGGCATCCCCAAGGCTCTGCCCTGAGCCCTGCCTGCCTTCACTGTGTGAGGGTGTAGGCCGCGGCCCCACCTGGGGGCATCCCAAGGCTCTGCCCTGGGCCCTGCCTGCCTTCACTGTGTGAGGGCGTGGGCCGCGGCCCCGCCTGGGGGCATCCCAAGGCTCTGCCCTGGGCCCTGCCTGCCTTCACTGTGTGAGGGCGTGGGCCGCGGCCCCGCCTGGGGGCATCCCAAGGCTCTGCCCTGAGCCCTGCCTGACTTCACTGTGTGAGGGCGTGGGCCGCGGCCCCACCTGGGGGCATCCCAAGGCTCTGCCCTGGACCCTGCCTCCTTCACTGTGTGAGGGCGTGGGCCGCGGCCCCGCCTGGGGGCATCCCCAAGGCCCTGCCTGACTTCACTGTGTGAGGGTGTAGGCCGCAGCCCCGCCTGGGGGCATCCCAAGGCCCTGCCCTGGGCCCTGCCTGACTTCACTGTGTGAGGGTGTGGGCTGCGGCCCCACCTGGGGGCATCCCCAAGGCCCTGCCCTGGGCCCTGCCTGCCTTCACACATTTCTCTTCTTTCTCAGCCAGCCGCTTTGTGCAGACAACTCCCGACCACCACAGGCAGCCCTCTCCTCTTTCCTGGGCTTGGGTCCTACGTCGCCAAGCTGAGCTGAGCAGTTCAGACCGGCTCAGAACAGCGTATTGGCTCTCCCTCCAAATCCCTGTTATTTCCCAGGGCACCACCACCCACCTGGTCACCCTAGTCCCTCCCCTGTGGCCATCTCCACTCGGGGCTGAGCTGTCCTGATGCCAGGCTTCCTGACTTCCTCTGCCACCTGGCCAACCATCTACTGTGGGTGCACTTACCCTCTCTCTCTTTTTGCTCTGGGTTTGAAGTCAGATTAATGCCCCTGTATTAACACCACTGAAGGGGCATGTCAGTGGAGTCCCCTATGACTGCTCTCATCAGCCTTGTGATTTATCAAAGAACCCCAATGCTTTTCTTTGCCCGCCTTTCCTCTAAATGTGTTATTGAAGTGTAAGCTTCTGGAGGGCAGGCTTGATTCTTTAGTTCTAGGCACATAGTAGATGCTTTGTAAGTGATCTTTATTCATTCGTTCACTTCCAATCCCCAAATAGCAACTTGTCATTTCTACTGAAATGCTCAGATCAATTCTGGATCATTTTTCATTGATTCTCTCTATGATTCATCTATCTCGTCCTGTAACCGCAAAGTCACAGTTTTCTGTCCCTGAACCAAGTTCAGATCTCCACCAGCCTGTGACGGGCTAAGTTCAGAAAGCCAGCCCTCTGCTTGCCTCCATCAGGGGGCCCAGGGTCACCAGGAGGCTGGCCCAGTATCTTTGCACCACTGAGCTGTCCGTCAAGGAGCCGGGCCCCTGTCTCTGGTCACCATGCGTTAGTCACAGGAGGGAAGGAGGGGCTTGTGGGCAGCCCCTCACTCCCAATTTCCAACCTCTCATGTTGTCCCCCAGCCTCGGCCCTGTGCCCAACCATACCTTGTTACCTGCCCACAACACCCCATTCTTTGTTCTGTACCCCTCCCTCAGGGTCCTGGTTTTGCTGAAGAAGCTGAGCTCCTTTGTATTCATAAACTAGTGCTTTACTAATAAACTGATCATGCCTGGAGCTCTGTGCCTCAGTTTACCTGACGGCTGTCACACTACCTTTATAACTTCTCTCCTATAGAGAAGCCCCTTTCTCTTCCTTCATTCAGCACCTCTGACCCGGACAATTGTGGCCACTGCTAGGGGTCTGCCTGCCTCAGAGGTCTCCTCACTCCAGCCCCATCCAATCCATTCAGCTTCTAAAGGGATCTATCTCCCCAGAGAGCAGGTCTGTTCTATAAACTCCAGTGGTTCCCCTCCAGACAAATACAAACTCTCCCGCTGGCCCCCACACCTCCCCAGACCTTCACACAGTCTAGAGTCCTACCATTGCTCACAAACAATGCCCCATCTCCTGCCTCCACGTCTTTGCTCAGGCTGAGCCCATGCCAGGAGTGCACTCTCTCCTCTCCTCTGCCCCTTTGAATTCTGAGTTCCCCTTCCAAGCTCAGCTTGAAGAAGCCCTTCCTGACCCGCCTTCAACCCTTTTGCGTCCTGTCTGGGTGTGGGCCGTCTCCGCTGTCTGCAGGCAGGGCTCCTGTGTCCACAGGATCATGTGTCCTGTGTCCACAGCTTGGTCAGCCTCACAGACAGCCCGCTCTTTTGTGGGTGTACACCCCTTTTGTCTTCCCGTTCAGATGGGAAGCTGCCTGAGGGCAGCCCCCCGCTCTCTTTTTCCTCAAACTCAGCCCCCCATGCCCAGTCTCCAGGCTTTGGTCTGTTGGGTGGGTGCCCCCTTCTCATCTCTGCCCTTCAGAATCCCTGCCTCCCTTCCTACAAAAGGTCCTCCCCGATCCGTCCACCGGGGGGCGCCAAAGGGCACCAAACGCTGATGTTAGAGAGACCCAAGTTCAAATCCAGACTCAGACACTTGATAGCCGTGTCACCCTGCGGCAAGTCACTTCATGTCTGCTTGCCTCAGTCTCCTAACTGTAAAATGGGACTAAGGGCAGCACCTGACTCTTAGAGTTGCCCAAGGACCAAAGGAGAGGGCGCTGTGAGACTCACTCTTGCTACTGACTGATCTGTGCCCCACATACAGCAGGGGCTTCACCAGCGCCCCGTGGAGCGGATCCAATGACTCCCCCAATGCCCAGCCAGGCCCGGGGGACAGCTAGGGGAGTGCAGAGGGCAGAGCACCGTCCCTGGCACTGTCCAAAATGTCTGTGTGGGTGCCCCTCCCCGTATCCACCCTGTGGGCCCTGCCCAGACCCCTGGCACTGCCTCACCCCAGCCCACTCTCCAAGAAGACCACTCACCATGATAGAACCCACCACTGGGCCTTTGATGACCCACCACAGTGCCGTGTTGTCATTCATGTCCCAGCATCTAGAGAGAGACAGACAGACAGACAGAGACAGACACAGAGACAGACAGAGAGAGGGACAGAGACAGAGACATAGAGATAGACAGACAGAGAAATAGGGACAGAGACAGAGAGAGACAGAGACAGAGAGAGGGACAGAGAGAGAGAGAGAGAGAGAGACAGAGAGAGAGAGAGAGAGAGAGAGAGAGAGAGACAGAGACAGAGAGACAGAGACAGAGAGACAGAGACAGAGACACAGAGAGAGACAGAGAGAGAGACAGAGAGACAGAGACGGAGAGACAGTCAGAGACTAAGACCAGCCCCGTAGTTCAGGTGGGAAGGGAGGGAGGAAGGGCTGTCCCTCTCTGGGAGGCTCTATCTCCCTCCCTTCTGCCCCGCCCCCCAGGGGCCGAGCTTCGGAAATGGGGCTCAGGGCGGGAGGGGACGAACACGTCTCCGAGCCGGGAGCGGTCCTGGGTCTAGGTTCGCTGGGTGTCCTTGTGGCCTCCCTCTCTCTGTCTTTCTCTCCCAGGTCCAGGGCACACACAAGCCCCAGCTAAGGACCTCCAGCCCTCCAGGACGTCTCCCTGGGGCTCTTGGCTGCCTCCAGACCACGGGGGCAGTGGGTGCCCTGCGAGCTGGCGGGAGGCAGGGCCAGGTGGGAGGGAGCCCTGGCCGGCCCGGCCAGGGCTGCAGAGGCTGAGTTGTTTCTGAGGGATGCTCTCTTGGCCAGACCTGCCTTCCTGGCACTGAGGGCTGGGACAGGTGGCCCTCTGGCCTGACTGGCCCCCCCCGGTGGATCCAGCTGTGGCAGGGAGCTCGGGAGGGGGGCTGGTCAGTGTCCGGGCGGGAGGGGTCAGTCTGCGGCTGGAAGGCTACAGGCACACCTACCCGCTGTCATCAAAGTGAATCCTTAGGACGGCCCAGACCGTCACGCATATGGTTGGTGTGCCTGTGGGAGCAGAGCCAGGGAGAGAGAAGGGCTTGTGAGCTCCAGGAACCCTCCAGGAGCCTGCGACCCTCCCAGCACCCTCTCCCTTGCCCCTTCTTGTCCTCTTCCCCCCCCACCCCCCCCCACTCCCCTTTCTCTCTCCCTTCTTTATCCCCCCTCCCTCTCCCTCCCCACCCCATCCCCCTACCTACCCCAGCCAATGATGCTGTACCAGTAGAAGTATCTGCGCTCTGGGAAGAAGGTCTCGACCAGAAGGGTGAAGAGGTAGAGCCCCTCGATGAAAAGCCAGAAGTAGTTGGACATGACACAGTAGTGGAAGAAAACCATCACAGCTTTGCACTCCACCTGTGGGTGGATGGGGACGCTGAGGCCCCGCCCCTTGGGCCCTCCCTCCTCCCTCCCTCTGCCCCAGGTGCATCCCCCTTCTCTCTTGAGGGGAGCGAGCCCGCCTCCCCCAGCCTCCCTCCGCCCGGGGCGCTGCCTGCTGGCCCCTGCCGGCCCCCAGCGGGGTCCCGGCGGGCTGGCCGCTCCCTCCTCCCTCCGCCAGGCCCCGGCCTCCACTCACGGTGGAGATGAAGCAGTGGCTGCTGTCCTGCTCCTCGTACAGTATCCAGTCCTTGATGAAGACCGATATCGCCCGCAGGATGAAGGAGACGAAGAGGTTCATGTGGATGAAATTCCGGGTACAGTGCAGCTTCCTGGAGGTCGGGAGGAAGCAGCAGGGCTGCCCGTCAGGCACATTGTAGGGAGCCCCACATTTGCTCACGCCCCCCTCCCCCTGCCTCATCACCCCCTTGGCTCATTCTCCAGATCCTGCGTCCTCTGGGACATCACTGACCCTTACCCATATCTCTCTGAAGCCTAGGACAGACAAGGGCAGTCATGAACCCACACACCACACAGGGGATCGCGGACCCCAGGCCTCTTCCTGAGACACGGAGACCCCAGAAAGCCCCAGGACCCCGAGCCTCCAAGGACCCTCAGGCCTGCTCTGACTCAGGTGTAGATGAGTCTCCCCCAGACCAGAGATGACCGCTGGAGGCTGACCTTGTCCATGACTGTGACTCCAGGCACACATGGTCTCTGAGGCCTCCCTCTGCAGCCCCTCCCACCCGATGCCAGCCCCCAGGTCAGAGCCTGTGTCCTGCTCCCCTGGCCCACGCTGGCTCTCCTGGTGTGAGGCTTCACCCTTTCTGACATGGTGGTGGACCTCCCCATTTGGACTGGCTCCACTCCCTGCCCAGTTGGGGGTCACCGCTCTTCATTTTCAGCTCCTGTCTTCTGGGCTGTATGCCTCTCGTTCAGTGAAGGAATGCCTCCTTCTCCCCACGGTTCTCCCTTGTGCCAGCCGTGGTGGGAGCTGCTTGTGCCTCTGACTGTGGAGGGGATTTTGGGGGGACACAGTGGTCGGAGGGAGGACCCCAGGAAGAGTCAGCAGATTTCCCACATTGTAGAAGCATCCCAAGGGTTGCAGGCGGCCCCAGGGGGCAGAGTTAGGAGCAGGAGCCGAAGGTGCGCAGGGGCCCAGGAGCTCTCCCCTGCCTGGAGAGCTCAACCAAAGGATGAATGTTCCTGGTCCAGAGGGGGGTGGAGAAGACCCTTGTTTAGGTACAGACTGGATGCAGGGGCCACTCTCCAGGTGTGAGCCGGTGACCAGACCCCAGAGCTGAGTTCAGGAGCTAAGTGGTACTGTGCTGGAGTCAGGAAGTGCCCAATTCAAATCTCTCCTCAGACGTATTCCAGGGGGTGTGACTCTGGGCAAGTGGCTTGGTACCCTGTCAGCCTCAGTCTTCCCGTCTGTAAAGCCAGGGGTCACAAGAGAGTCTTCTTCTGTGAAGCTCCGATACCAAAATACTGACCAGTGAATGCTTGCAGACCCACATCACTGGGAGCTGGTCTTCCCTGGATGGAGCTGCCTCCCCTCCAGCCCATGTCCTGGGGAGGCTTGTCGCTGTTGGGCCACATGTGTTGGCCCCAGGGGGGTCTTGCCCAGAATCAGGATCCTCCACCCAAGTCTGGGGGATTCCCTCTGACCCCAGGTCCCCACCCAGGCTGCTGCTCAGCTGGCACCTCATGGGCTCTGGAGATGCCAAGACTGGGTCTTAATGGGCACAAGCCAGTCCAGTGCTCCAACTTCAGAGACAGCCCCTGCATTCTTCAGTGCTGACCACATCAGGCCCAAAGACCTACGGAAATTTGTTCTTGAATGGCCCCATTTTGTCCTGCCCAGTCTGGATCAGAGCCCTCCTCAATGCCATCCACTGCCTGCATAACCCTGGGCATGGCCTTCTTCCTCCTTGGGTGGGCCTCGGTTTCCTCATCTGGACAATGGGCTGGCCGCTCTGGATCTGTGAGCCTCTTTCATCTGTGCCCAGTGACAAAGGCCACTCACTCACCATGTGGGAGATGCCCATCTTTGCAGCCCCAGAAGCTCTAGGGTCTGCCCTATTGCCTGCAGGGCTCAGTTGCCTCCGTGCTTGGTGGACCCTGATGGCCACAGGCAGAGAGGAGGAGAAGGATGCTTGCTTGCTCCCTTGGTCACTGCCTCATCTCTTTCTGCAGCCCCACAATAGGCTCCCTGGCTTCACCCCAACCTTTCCAGGGTAACTGGATGAAGGCTGAGGCCAGTGGGAGGGGACCAGAGGAAGGGGCCACTCCAGAAGTGACAGGCAGCTGGGTTTGGGGACTGATGTCCCATACCCAGTCCAGTCTGCCTCTGTCTGCTGGCCTCAATTCCTTGTCCTTGGCAGCCCCAGGTAGGCAAGAGCTGACTGCTCCCCTGGGAAAATATGCAGAAACAGAAGCCCTTTCCCAGGTATCCTCCAGCCACAGGAGGGGCCCAGGGATTTACACATGAGACCAGGCCTTGGCCCTTCAAGGACAATTGGTGCAGCATGAGGGGGGTGCTCCTTGGGGCCAGAGGCTGCAGCACAATAGGGCACCGGCCAGTCTAGACACACCCATAGCTTTTGGCTTACTCATTTGCTCTTCTGTGGACTCCTGGGATGTCACCACACCCTTGTGTGGGTAGGTGCCTTCTCCCCCATTCTCCCTTCCCTGGGAGGTCTGTGCCCCCTGGGGCCCTAAGAGGGGTCTCCCTAGGTCTGGAGGCAGAGGGGCTTGGGGCCTCAGGGTTGGAGGCTTGGGACTGTGCTATGAGATCAGTCTAGAGCAAAGTCTGCAGTGAGAACATGGGCCTGGCTGCTTCCCTGTGAGAATGCTGGGCCAGCTCCTTTGAAGAAGCTCTGGGGAGTCTCCCTGCACCTTGAGGGGAAAGGAAGAGGGCATTCCCCCCAGGCCCGGGGCGGAGTGGCTGGCCAAGGCAGGGAAGGCCATCGACAGAGGACGCTGGTGCAGACCAGCTGGGGGGTGGGGTGAGGGCCCGCAGCTGGGGCAGCTGGAACCTCGGGAGCCCTGGGTGACCCGGCACTGGAGGCAGCTGGGGCGGGGCATCAAGCGCTGCCCTTGAAGCTGGATGTCCTGGGTGTGAATGCTGCCTCCAACACTTACTAACCAAGACAGTCCCGGGCACATTTGGTAATAAATAGTGTGGGGATCTGACTTGTGCTGTGATGCTCCACCTCTCTCAGCCCTGATCTCCTCATCTGTAAAATGGGGCTGCTAACAGCACTTCCCTCCCACGGCCGAGGCAAGGACCAAGCAGGAGCAGACATGAAGCAAGACGAGGTGCCCAGAGGCGGAGAAAGGGGCGGCACTCACCGGAACCGGCACAAGATGACCATGGCCGTGGTGAGGGAGACCAGGGAGGTGCTGTAGCCCACGGTGTAGAGCGCCTTCACCGACAGGTAGTAGTAGTCCTGGACACACACGTGACACACAGAGGCTCAGCCAGGGCGCCCCGCCCCCACCTGGTCCGTCTGCACCCTGGGCTTCCCCTGCTCAGCGTCTTCACTGGTTAGCAGGGGGGGCATGACACACGTTCGGCCCTGGGGTCCCCTTCACCCTCCTCCCCAGAGAGGTGGGGTGTGAGTACCCCAGAGGGAGAGGGCTTCAGACCAGTTCTTTGTCAATGGCCATTCATTCAGGCATTGCCCATTAGCTCTGAAGATCAGAAGGGCATTAGCCACCAAATGAGACCATTCACTGATTGGGCAGGGTGTGTGTGTGTGTGTGTGTGTGTGTGTGTGTGTGTGTGTGTGTGTGTGTGTGTGTGTGTGTGTTTGTGAGAGACAGAGACAGAGACAGAGAGATTCAGAGACAGAGACAGAGGGAGGAAGGGAGGGAGAGAAAACTGGCTTGTCCGTCATAGTTGGTGGCCAGAAAGGTACGGACCACTGGGACCTGGGGATCTCCACCCACCTGGTTCCCGCCCCCTTCAAAATAATCATCATCGAATCCGCAGGCATCAAAATAATGTGGGAAGGGCTCGGACCAGCCGTCCTCAGTGCAGTTCCTGCTCACGACCCCGGTGTCTGAAGGTAAAAGACATTAACAAAAATGAAAGAGGTTGGAGTGCTCGGGAATGGCGTGGCAGGGACGCTGGGGCACAATGGGCTCGCCCAGCTTTGCCCCTGCCTGCTGTGTGACTGCGGGCCCTTAGGGTCACCACCTGGCTCTTGGCCTCAGTTGGCTCCTTTTTGAAATGAAGAGCTTGGCCCAGGCAATGTGACATTTCTACCATTTCCAGAATGCTGCCCCTCACATTGTTGGGGTTACCTGAGCAGAAGCCCTTGAAGTCCAAAAAGCCTCAAAACAATCCTGGGGAGCTGTAATTGTGCCCATTTACAGATGGGGAAGTTGAGGCTGAGAGGGTGGAATAATTTGCCTAGGGCCATACAGATAGTGTCTGAAGCAGGATTCGAACTCAGATCAGAGCTTCAGCCACTGTGCCCCCACCTTGCCCTGGAATCCCCAGGATTTGAACTTCTGGACGGATTGTACTGAGTTGGCAGTCATGAGTTTCTCCATCTCTAAAACGAGGGTGTTAGACTTCCATTGGATGGTGTTCAAAGTCTGTGAACCTGGGAATGGGAAACTTTGTGGAGTCTCCTGACAGTCCCACCCATTCAAGGGTGGGCTGGAGCCTTCACGAGGTAGTGGAGGGCTTCAGGCAAAGGCTAGAGGTCATTTCTAGTACTCAGAGAAGGGTCAGACTAGATGCCTCGAACCCCTTCCAACACCGAGATTCTGGGCATACTGGGACTGCAAACCCCCAGTCCTGGGAGCTTAATGCTTTGGACTTGAACAATGCATACGATGGGCTGGCTCTTGGGATCTCAGGAGAGGCTTCCTTTCCTAGGGATGCTCAGCAGGGTGCTGGCTTCTCTTTTGGCCAGGGACACTCAGGCTTCAGCCACAGGGGATGTGGAGGCAAGAGAGGGGAGATGGAAGACTTGGGGGGGGCTGCTGAGGCCCAGCTGCCTCCTTCCCCCCAAGCTTCCCCTTCCCAGTGAGGTCCCTTCCCCCAATCCCAGAGCCCCACTCCAAGAGGGCGTCCCAGTCAGTCTCTGAGTCCCTTCATCTCTGTAGGCCAGTCTCGATTTAAGAAACCTGCTGGAGGCGTTATAAGCCTGATCCTGCAACCGTGCTGGGCTGGACCCTTGACCAGACCAAGGGGTTCCCCCAGAATGGCCCCCCTAGACACTCACTCTGGAGCTCCTTCAGGCCCCTAGGCACCTGTCTACAGGTCAGTGAGCACTTGACCCAGAAGTCTGTGAAAGCAGCCAGAAGATGGGAGGTGGAAGCAAGGGTGTGGAGGGAGGAGGTTGGGCAGCTGCTGAGGATGCAAAGGCCTGCCCTCAGGGAGCTCACAGTCACTCCCAGGAATGGGTCTCTGGGGCCCTTCCAGCAATTCTAACCCAAGATGCCTGTGGGGCTAGCTATGTTTGTTAAACTGAATGACATCATCACAAAAAGCCAATGTTAGGGAGGTTAGGAGGGCAGATGGTCAGAGGAGTTTCGTGAGGAAGATAGCACCTCATCTGAGCCTCCAAGGGAGATTGGCATCCAGAAAGGGGGGTGAAGAGGAGCCAGCATGTGCCGGGGGACAGGAGGTGGGGTGTTAAACTTGGGGAACAGCACAAAGGAAGCTTTGGCTGAACATAGACTGTGCGAAGGGGAGTGTTTATTTGAGCCTAGAAAAATAGGTTAGAGCCTTAATTGCCAGGCTGGGGCATTGGCATTTCATGCTCAGGCAAAAGGGAGCCAGCCCGAAAAGGATTTTGGGCAGGGGGGGTGGCTCCCAGACCAGTGGCCTAGGAAGGTCATGTCAGCAGCTTATATGTGTGCACGCGTCTTCCCTGACCAACAGCAAACTACTCGAGGGCAGGGACTGGTTCATTTCCTTTTTTCGTGCCCAATGCTAAGCACAGTGCCAGGCACATGGGAGCTGCTTCAGAAATGCTTGTTGGTTGACTGACTGATGGAAGGGGAGGGATTAAGCCAATTAGAAGGTCATCGAAACGTTCAGGTGAGAGGTGATGGGGGGAGCTGAGTAACAGATCAGTTACCCCTATTCCTCATGTGGAACCACCTTGGCAGAAGTCAATGGCGGAGGGAAGATGTGGGCCTCAGGATGCAGGGACTGCAGAGATCCTGGTCCTACTGTGGCCTGGGGACCTTCAGTAGGAAATCAGCCTGAATGTAACTGAGTGACCCCCAGGCTCTCCAGGCCTGGAGGAGGCTGGGAACCCACCTACTTACCTGAAGAATCCACAGCCTCACTGTCTTCTAACTCAAATCCTCCTGCAGAACATGGACGAGACACGCGGTTAACCAACCACCACCTCCCGGCCCCGGGCCCTCCTTCATTTCCCGAGGTACACATTCTGCTCTCTGTAGCTATCTTGGGCTTCTGTTCACCCTTTGGGCGGGGAGTTGCCTGCTCTGTGGACTGGGCAGAACTTCTTCCGACAATGGTCCTGGGAGGTGCTGGGCTCCCCCTCCCCAGAGATCATCCAAGAGAGGCCGCCTGGCCACTAGCTGGGAGGCTGGTGGGGATTCCCAGAAGGTACAGATTGGCCTATAGGCTCCGAGCCCTCCTCAGGGTCTGAGAGCTAGTGATCACATCTTGTCCAGTGCCAGTCCCAGCCTGGAAGCTGGGAGTGGGCCCACGTGGATGCATGAGTGAGGGGGTGCACAAAGATGATGTGGGGTCACGGTCAGCCACCTGAGATCCCCATGGGTTGGTTCTGCCCGGTGGCCATGGACAGTTGGGAACTGGCTGCAGGGGCTGGTCTAGGGGAAGGATGAGGGTTATTCCTTTCACCTGGACCGTCCCCACCGGCTTGGCTTTTCCAAATGCTCTCCTTTGGCAGAGTGGATAGAGGGCTGAGCTTGGAGTATGGAAACACCTGGGTTTAATCTTGGTAATTATATCTGAGAAGCCATTTCTGAGCCTGTTTCCCCATCCCTCAAATGGGAATAATCCCATCTCCTGGACCTATCTTAGAGCTGTGATAAGAATTAAATGAGATAATGGATTCAAAGTGTTTGTAAACCTGAAAGTGTTCACAAGTGCCAGCTGCTGGGCTTGCCATTCAAGGCCCAGCTCAAGCCCTCCCACCTCCTCCAGGAAGCCTTCCCAACCACTCCTTGCCTCTGGGAGGCCTCTGACCCTCTCTTCTCCCTTCCATACTGGTGACTGTCTGAGCCACAACAGGCCCTTCTCGTTATCTGCCATCTGCTGGTCCTCCTGGAACATGGAGGTGTGTCTTCTAAGACCTGGAAGGCTGCCTTGTCCCCTCGCTGTTCTGTTTGTGACTCTTTTTTCCCAGCTAGACTGACCACCACAGTTGACTGCGGCCTCTCCCAGGCATTTTGTAAAGTAGGAATGATAACAATTGTGTTGGGAGCTAACAGCCCTGGGAGTGCCTAAGACACGGCTTCTCCCTGGGCAGAAAAATGATCAGCATAAAACCTCTCAAATTTCCAGCCAGGATCATTTAAATCAGCCAGAAGTCTCAATGTTCTCAAAGAGGGCAACTGCATTTCTTTCAAATATGTGCCATGACTCATACTAAGTAACTGTTGCCAAGTAGCTGTGCTGTGGGGACCTGCTTGAGCAAAACAATAGGAATCTCATGCAATTAGAACATTAGTGGTTTATGTGCCAACAGGTGCAGAGAAAGTTTGTAGGAGCCTTTTGCTCTATCAGAAGGCTTGTTGCAATCTTTCCCACACTATTTATTATCAGATTCCTTCTTGGGTCATGCACAGAACTGAATAGATGTATCCAATACCTGTTTGTCACATTAATTAAAAGACCGCAAGAAAAAAGCTTTACTAAAGCTATTAATCTTTTGAATCAGTTTATCTACTGATTCCCTGGGGTTTTCTAAGTGGTCCTTGAGTAGGGATAATGTGGTCTTATCACTCATGTCCACCCCTTCCATTTCTTTCTCTTGCCTGATTGATAGTGTTAGCATTTCTAGAACCATGCTGAGTCCTAGGGGGAGAATCAAAGAACAGCATTAGCCAGTCCCCCTTCGGATGACCTGGAATGATGGTGGATCCCAAATGAGGGGAGTCCGAATGGATGAGATGCTTCTGGATTTGTATCTCTGAAAACAGGTCTAGGGTTGCTTAAGGTGGAAATCAGGACTCCAGGGTTCAGGATTCATACAGGCCCACGTGGGTAGTGTCCCATGCCCAGGGAGCCTCTCACTGCTGGGGAAGGCGATATCCCCAGCTCACGAGGGGACAGCATCAGACTGGACAGTCAGGGCATCCTGGGTCTGGGGGAGGTCTCCAGAGGTCCTCACTGAAGATTCCTTCCTGATCTCTGACATCTTAGGTCACCTGGGAGCTTTCCCTGTTCTCCCAGCCCTCACAGACCCTGCTCAACTCTCTCTCTGTTCCCTCAGTATTACTGCATCCTGAATGTCCTCAGAGGCCGGGGGACCTGGAGGGCAGAGACCTACTTAACACAAGGCAGACAGGACTTTGTCCCATGCCTGATGTCTGATGCAGGAAGGGGCGGCTTCCTGCCTGACAGTTACACTGTCCTTACTCCTGGTGCCCAAAAGGATGAGGGCTGGACTGCTCATTGTCTCAGGGAGGTGGTACCCCTAGTCAGACTGTCTGTCCACTGTGCTGCCTCCACCCTAAATGTTTTTGTCCCACCCACCCACACACTCCAGCCCTGTAGGAGGGGGAGCCTGGGCAGGACGAGCCCTGGGTACTCTTTGGTACTCTTGATATTCCCCGTCCTCAGCAGTAACAGAGATAGGCCAAGACAAGGGTAAAATGTATGTACCTTCGTTGACAATCTGGAAGAGTTCAGGACAGCCAACCTCCACAACCTGTCCCACGATGGCCGGTCTCCAGCATGTGAGGTTGTCCCACATCCCAGGGCAACCTGTACAGAGAGGGGGGAATGGGAGGAGAGAGGGGGCCCAATGATGTGAGCAGGAGGGGCCATTGACATCCTTGCCCGCCCCCCGGCACCCTGGAGACCAGCAGCGCTCTGGAAGGGGGCACCTGCCCTCAGGGCGCCTCCACCTGAGTGAAGAGCCACTCAGACCCCTGGTGCAGAGCCAAGCAGAGCAGGCGGACCTGCCAACATCATGGCAGGTGTTGCTCTCAGGTCCCGGGGGGTGGGGGTGGTCACTGACCCTCTGCCTGGGAGGCACTCCATCCTTGCCAACGCTGAAGCCCAGACGTCACTTGCACTGTGGGCCAGACCTCAGCTAGAACTTCCTCAGGGCTTCAAGGAGCACAAGCCCATTCTCTGTGTTCGCTCCCCAAGGACCCTGGAGGCTGGTCTGTATTCATGGGTGTTACTGCCCTCCTTTGTGGATGAGGCAGCCAAGGTCCAGAGTGGAAGCTACCTGTTCAGACTCACATGATGACCTGGGTCAGGCGGGCAGTGAACAAGCATGTCTTTGAACCAGGGTCCTGTGCCAGGTGCTGCGGGTGGGTAGAGCCAAATGCTGAGGCCACAGCAGACAGCAGAGCCAGGGCCTGCCCACCGGGAGCTCCCACTCTAACTGAGGGCGACAGCACAGAGAGAAGGGCTCGGCTGAGGGCTGTGCATCCTAAGAGAGGCTGAATCTTGGCGTGTTCCCTGCCTGTGGCCAAGGACACAGTTTCTCCCTGCTGCTGAGCTCTCCATGATCCTCACTGAGCTTGTTCTGAGAATGTAGGCTGCTTGAGAGTATGTGCTGCCTTGTCTTTGTATCTCTGGCACACAGTAGGGGCTTAATAAATGTTTGTGGGATGGTGGGGGGCCCTCGCCATCCAGGGTGGGTGTGGAGCTGCAGGATTGAGGCTGTTCTGGGACCACTCAGGTCCCACAGGGCAGATGCAGACAGAGCATGACTTTGTGCTGACTGTAGGGGAAACGTGCCCACAGGGACTGTTGTTTTAATTGAGCTAAAGAGTGATCAATTATTTAAACAGATGATACTGTAAGGAGTTACAGGTTCCTCAAGGAAAATGATGGATGAGCAAGGGAGCTCAGCCTTGGGAGCCATCCTAGCCCCCAGAGCTCATCTTGGGGATCAGAGACCACGTGCCTGGCCGGAGGTCCAGCCCAGCTTCCCTCTCTCCCTCCCCTGTGGCAGCTGCAGCCCTGCTGCTGCTTAGAACACAGTAACAGGCTAATGAGCTTTTGGACATCTGGTACCCTGCGGAAGCCGACCTGCAGGCTAACAAGGCCCTAATGTGGTCTGAGCCAGCAGGGACAGCACGGAGGCCGCCCCAGGCCACTGGAGACAGGCGGCCTCTATTGTAACATGATTCTGAGAGGGGCCCCATGGGCTTCCCCAGCCCACAGCCGGAGGCGTCCGAGGCCCCCAGGGACCCCTAGACATTCCGTGTCTCGTGTCTGACTTGATGGGAGGATATGGGGGACCTCATGGCTTCCGAATAATGGGGCCCAAAGGGCCCTGAAGAGCTTCTGCCCTTGGCCCCATCAGGATCACCATTTTTGACGGTGATTTGGGTAAACACAGACGACATCTTTTTAAAAAGGGGTCGTTCCCAATCAGCCCCTCTGTGTACAGGCCAATGAGTCAGATCAAAGTTCGGAAGCAACATCAAGTTATCAGAAAAGACAAGGATGGAGACCTCTACCCCTCCTCCAGCAGGCCACTGATGCCACAGAACAAGATCCAGAGAAAGGAAAACCCTCAGTCCAGGCTATCACCATTTCTTTCTCCCAGTTCATCTAAAACAGATTGACCCCCACCCTCAGGAGCTCCAAAGAGATGAGAACAGCTTCAACAAGCAGAGTTGCCCTGACGCCAAGAGGAAAGATGTGGCAGTTAAGAGCAACACTGGTGCATCATCAGAATTCATTTGTAAAATTTCGAGGAGGATGGTGGACTATTATAGACCATGTCCCCCAATAGAATAGCAAAGCCTGGGGGAGATCAGTGGTGTCCAACTCAACTAGAGGAGGGACCTCTAAACTGTACAGGAGGGTCCTCCCAGGCCACACATTGGCTTAGAAAACCATGTATTAACATCATCTATGTTCTATGGTATTTTTATTTATTTTGTTACATATTTTCCAATTACATTTGAATCTACTGCACTTGGGATGTTACAGATGTCTGCAGAAAACCTGACTTAAGAATCAGTTAAATAAAATCATTCTAAGAACATTTAGAGACAAGAAAGAGGAAAAGTGGTTGATGAAATGTAACTGATTTGCCAGCATCTGTTCTCATCACTGAGGACTGTGGAATCGAACACCTTTGTCAGTGATAAGTGAAATGAGAAAATGGAGAGGGGAGAGAAGAAGATAAAGTCAGGAAAAGCCTCTGGACTGGCCCGAGTCCACGTGGAAGAGATCTCTACCGGAGGCCCCTATAAGCAGAGAAGATGCCAAAAGACTGGAAAAAATAATGGTTTACATTGAGAAAAGAAGATACCTAACAAGGACGACAGAAAACAGGGACAGTCTTGGAGAGATCATTGTGAAGAACGTGTTACTGAGCACTGGCACCACCCTGGCATTTGTGCAAAGAAAGGAGCTAAGATGCCGAAATTCTCTGGCCTAGAAATTCCACTGCCATGATTATCCCTCAAAGAGGTCAATGCCAACATCCCCTAGAACCCCCCAAAACAACAACCCCCACACCCACCAAAATATTTATAGCAACACTATTTGTGGGAGTAGAAATTGGAAACAAAATAAATGCCCATCATTTGGAGAATGGCTAAAACAAATTGTAATTGGAGATCAGTTCACTGGGAGAAATGGTGACTATGAGGAATGGAAAGAAACTTGGGCAGACATCTGAACTGGTGCAGAGTAAGCTGAGGTAGCCAGAAGACGCAGCAGATCATCGCAACAACAGGAAAGCAAAGATCGACAAAGGGACCCAGACTGAATGTTGCCCAAACACCCTGACCCGACTTCTTGGCAGAAAGGCAGGACCTTTTCTAGCCAAGTGACCTTGGGCAAGTCACTTAACCCCAATTGCCCTGCCCTCCCCCTCCAAAAAAATAAAAAGAGAGAGAAGTGCAGGAGCTTGGCAGAAACTAGCGCACACCATGCACCAAGATGTCGCTGTGTATCCTTTGTATTCAAAGAGGACCAATGACATCACAGGGGACGTGTCAGCTCGTGCATAAATTGGATTTAGGAGAGGCAGAGCTGCACAGAGTGACCAGGATCACTCTGTCTTCCTGAGCCATTGAATTCAGCGGCAAGACAAAAGTCAGGGGACTGACAATGGCCTGCGATGCCGTGGATGACTGTGGCATCTGACCAAGCTCTAATCGCTCCAGAGCACCTGCTTCAGCAGCCTTCATGGCCATTGGAACAACTGTTCTTATCTACTCATTTCTCCAGGGGAAGGCTTCACATGCGCAGTGTAGACGCTCCTCTAACTCAGGTGTCTACCCTTAACATACCAAGATCAGTTCAAAATGGGTACGTGATTTAGACATAAAGGGTGAAGCCATCAGCAAATCAGGGGAGCACAGAATAGTTTGCCTCTGAGATCTATGGGTGAGGGAAGAATTTTATGACTAACCAAGAGAGAGAGAGCACTACAGGATATAAAATGGATAATTTTGATTACATTAAAGTAAAAAATTTTTGCACAAATAAACCAACATGGCCAAGATTATTCCCCAGAACTGGGGAAATTTTTTTTTTTTACAGCAAGTCTCTCTGATTAAGGTCTCATTTATCAAATATATAGAGAACTAAGTCAAATTTATAAGAACACTAGTCATTCCTCAACTGATAAATGGTCAAAGGACATGAATAGGCAGTTTTCAGATGAAGAAATCAAAGCTTTCCACAGTCATATAAAAAAATGCTCTAAATCACTATTGATTAGGGAAAGGCAAATTAAAATAACTCTGAGATACCACCAGGACAAAGACTAGTAAAGTTTTGCCAAGCTAACTTACTGGTCATAGCAAACACACTTTTTCAACAATCCCCAAAATGACTCTACACATGGACATCACCAGATGGTCAATACAGATGTCAGATGGGTTACAGACTTTGTAGCCAAAGGTGGAGAAGCTCTATATGGTCAGTTAAAACAAGACCCAGAGCTGACTGTGGCTGAGACCATGAGCTTCTTATTGCAAAATTCAGACTTAAACTGAAGAAAGTAGGGAAAACTATCAGAGAATCCAGGTAAGACCTAAATAACATCCCTTATGAATGTGAAGGGATTAGATCTGGTCGATGGAGAGCCCAAAGAACATGGACAGAGGTTTGTGATTTTGTACAGGAGGCAGCAACCAAAAACATTCCAAAGAAAAAGAAGAGCAAGGAAGCAAATGGAGGCCTGACGAGGCTTTAAAATAGCTGAGGAGAGAAGGAAAGCAAAAGGGAAAGGAGAAAGGGAAAGATGTACCCAACCAAAGGCAGAATTCCACTGAATAGGAAGGAGAGATAAGAAGGTTTTCTTAAATGAAAAATACAAAGAAATAGAAGAAAACAAGAGAATGGGAAGGACAAGAGATCTCTTTAAGAACACTAGAGACATCAAGGGGAACGTTTCATGCAAAAATGGGCATGATAAAAGGCAAAAATGTAGAGACTGAAGGGAAGTAGAAGAGATTAAGAAGAGGTGACAAGAATGTACAGAAGAATTACATGAGAAGGATTTTAACGTCATAGATAATCACAGTGGTGTGGTTAATGATCTACAGGCAGACATCCAGGAGAATGAAGTCAAGTGGGCCTTAAAAAGCATTACTTACAAGAAGGCTAGGGAAAGTGATAGAATTCCACTTGAGTTATTTAAATGCTGAAAGATGATGCTGTTTATATACATCATTCAATATGCAGCAAATTTGGAAAACTAAACAGTGGCCACTGGATTGGTAAAGATAAGTTTATGTCCCAGTCCTAAAGAAGGGCAATGCCAAGGAAAGTTCAAACTACCCAACAATTGTGTTCATTTCACATGCCAGCAAAGTCATGCTTCAGATTCTGCAAGCCAGACTTTATCAATATGTGAACTGAGAATGACCAGAAGAGAAGACTGGTTTTTGAAGAGACAGAGGAACTAGAGACCAAATTGCCAGCATTCACCAGGTTATGGAGAAAGTAAGGGAGTTCCAGGGAAAGCATCTATTTCTGCTTCATTGTCTACACTAGATGGAGTTTTTGGTTGTGTGGATCGCAACAAAGTGTGGCAAGTCCTAAGAGACAGGAGGAGCAGATCATCTTGCTTGTCTCCTGAGAAGCCTGTATATGGCCAAGAAGCAACAGGTAGAACTGAACAAGAAACAACTGATTGGGAAAGGAGTGAGACAAGGTTGTTATTTTATTTATTTAGCTGATATTCAGGGTACGTCATATGGATGAATCAAAGGCCAGAATTAAGGGTGCTGGGAGCAATATCAACAATCTCAGATCTGCAGATGATTCCACTCTGATGGCAGAAAGTGAAGAGGAATTGAGAAGACTCTTGATGAGAAGAGAATAAAAGCTGGCTTGAAGCTTAGCATTAAAATAACTAAGATCTTGTAACTGGTGCCATCACTTCCTGGCAAATAGCGGCAGAATGGAAGCAGTGTTAGATTTTGGGCTCAAAGATCACTGCAAAGTGACTGCTGTGGTTTTTGCGGTAGTGATGTATGGCTGTGAGAGTTGGACTATAAGGGAAGTTGAGCACTGAAGAGTTGGAGAAGACTTTGGAAAGTCCCTTGGACAGCAAGGTCAAATCAGCCAATACTTGAAGAAATTAATTCTTTGGAAGGACAAATACTAAAGCTGAAGCTTAATACTTTGATCACATAATGAAAAGATGGGACTCATTAAAAAAGACCCTGATGTTGGGAAAGATTGAAGGTAAAAGGACAAAAAGATGGCAGGGGATGAGACAGATAGTGTCAAGGAACAATAAATATGAGCTTGGACAGACTCTGGGAGATAGTGGAGGATAGAAGAGCCTGGTGTGCTGTGGTCCATGGGGTCACAAAGAGTCAGACAAGACTGAATGATGGAACAACGAAAGTTGTTCATGCTTATCAGAAATGACAAATGTTGGAGGGGATGTGGGAAAACTGGGACATTAATGAACTCTTGGTGGAGTTGTGAACTGATCCAATCATTCTGCAGAACAATCTGGGGCTATGCCCAAAAGGCTAAAAAAGTGCATGTACCCTTTGACCTAGAAATGCCACTACTAGGTCTGCAGCACAAGGAGGTCAAAGAAAATTTATAGCAACTCTTTTTGTGGTGGCAAAGAATTGGAAACTAAGGAGATGCCCATCATTTTGGGAATGGCTGAAGAAGTTGTGGTATATAATTGTCATATGTTGTGCTATAAGAAACAACAAACAGGGCTCTCAGAAAAACCTGGGAAGATTTATGTGAGCTGATGCAAAGTGCAGTGAGCAGAACCAGGAGAACATTATACGCAGTAATAGCAACATTGTGCTATGGTCAGTGAGACTGACTTAGCTATTCTCAGCAATAAGACAATTCTGAAGGACTTTAAGATGAAAAATGCTATCCAGCTCCAGAGAAAGAAGTGATGGAGTCTCAATGTAGATTGAAGCAGACTTTTTAAAACTTCCTTTATTTCTCCTGTTTGTTTGTTTTTGTGTACATGGGGTTTTTTTGTAACATGGCTAATATGTTTTGTGTTACTACACATGTATAACCTATATCAAATTGCTTGCATTCTCAATGATGGGTCAGTGGAAGGTGGGAGGGGAAGAAAGAATTTGGAACTCAAAAATTAAAAAAAAATGTTAAAATTTTTTTACATGTAACAGGAAAAAACAAAATATAAAAATTTAATAATTTTTTGAAAACTAAAAAAAAAAGAACTGAGTGACCATGTACATGAAATACTGCACATTTTATCAGAGGGTTTAAAAAAATGTTATCTTCATGGAACTTTTCCCCTTTCTTTTCTTTCTTTGTAAAAATTCGTTGTTATAAAGGATTGCTCTCTGGGAGTGGGGAGAAGTACACTGGGAAATATAAAGGCTGTAAAAACAGGAGCAATCAATAAAATTTGATTTTTAACAGAAGGTGCTCAAGAGAACACTCCTAACTACCTTCTCATCTGTAGAAAATCTTTATGGAAGAACTACAAGTGTAGAGAGGGTATTCCAGTTGATACGTGAGAACAAGCGTCTCGCATTCTTTTAAATAACAGAGCACGTTTTCAGAGTCAGCAAGTAATATCTCTCACAAATATGTGGATTGTATTTCTGGATACACAACAGAGATGACTATTCAACAATTCTGTGAATATGACTGTCAAGCAGGGAGCCTTATGTTCTCCTGATGTGTTAACTTCTGCTCTGGAATATGGCTTGTCTGGAGCCCACATGGACAAGGCATGCCTGTGGATGGGGCATCATGGCCCAACGAGCCACACAGGGCAGTCAATGGATGAAGAATGCTTCTTGCCCAGAGCTTGGCCCTCAAGATAAGCTGGGACAAATGGTGGACAGCGCCACCTTGTGGACAGCAAAGAGTCCTACAGGCTTAGGGGTGGGTCAGTCTGGGATTCAGAGTTGTAGATGATGGGATTGATCTCAGCCTGGGGGGGAGGGAGTCTTTGGTAAAGGCTGCAGCTCTCCATCCTAGGTCCGGGGCTATTCAGCCTCACCCCCACATCCCCCCTATGGCTCAGATATTGAAGACGCAGATGATGAAAGGATGGGTGGGGTAACTGAGGAGATGGAGGTCAGTTTTGGCAGGCACAAGCATCTCACCCGAGGGGAATAATTGGCCGAAATCAAGGAGGCTCCTCCCTCCTCAGCAGCTCAGAGAGGCAGAGAGGCTGAGGCCGGGCAGATGTGGGACGCAGGGCTCAGGCTGCTGAGACCTCTGACACCCTGGAGGAGGGTGGGGTGGGCTATGAGGAAGCCGGAGGTGGAGGTGAGGCATGGGGGACAGCCACCCCAAAGCCATGCAGTGGAGCTGTGAGGAACATCCCAGAGGCCAGAGAGGACAGAGGGGATGAGGGTGTCTAAAGACTGGAGAGGAAGAGGGGCCAGGGGAGGGAGGGCTTTGAATCCAGGAGGGGAGAAGGAGCCCCTGGAGGTTAATAGGGATGGGACTCACATAGTCAGACCCGAAGCTGGGTAATGAGAGAAAACATGCGGAATGTAAAAATTCGGCTCAAAAAATGAGGAGCTAGGAGGTAGAGTGGGTGGAGCGCTGGTCTGGGAATCAGGAAGAGCTTGCCTCAGGTGTGTGGCACCTGACTGTGTGACTCTGGGTTCTGTTAACCTCAGTTTCCCCATCTGTGCAATGGGGATACTAATAGCTCCTGCTGCCCCAGTTTGTGAAGGGCTTTAAAACCTAGAAATGCCCCACAATGCATCTATTCTGATGATTCCTGTCGACATTACTCTAAAGGCTGGGATTTCTGCTCCTCACCTGGGGAGGACTCATTCAGCCCCATCATCTCGTTGGCCCGCTCAATCTTCTCCAGGCACATGGCTTCCTCCTTCTTCAGAATGCAGTCGGGGATGGCCGCCGCCTGTGAAACAGAGGGAGAGGGCAGATGACGGAGGCCATCCATCACTCAGTCAGTCTGAAAACCCTTGTGGGAGTGGGGTGGAAGCAGAGACCTGGGCTGAGATGAGCCGAGGTCCCTGAGCTGCAGGGGAGGCAGAGCCACATGGGAAGCAGGCTAGCTGAATGGCCAAGATGCTGCCTCCATTCCCGTCATCTTTTCAGAGCCGGGGCTCAGCAGCCAGGGGCACATAGACCTCCCTATTGCCCTGACCTTGATGCAGCTACTGCCCCCAGTTCAATACCCCTGGCCCACCCCAATCCTCCCCCTAGTCACAAGGAGCCAAGCTGGGGACCTGGCACACCCTCACTCCCTGTTTCCATGTGCTGCTGGCCTCGGTGCTTGGGAACAGGAATTGCCCTAGAATCATGGTCCAAGTCAGTGGGGGGCTGCCAGGTCAGCCTCAGGGAGGGGGCATTGGGGTGCTGCTAGCAAGAGGTGGCCTCAGCCCAGGGACTGTAGAGGTCAGCCTCCAAGGCCAAATTCAGGCGCTTCCTCCTACAGGAAGTCTTCCCAGACTGCTGAGTGTGAGTGAGCCCTATGGCACTCCTGAGGGCACTGTGCAGTCAGCCTTGGGACCCAAGAATGCCCATGTGCACATGCCCCTGCTGCCCCACCTCAGGTTCCATTTTATCTGGTGGCTGAAAGATGGCATGAAGGCGCTTTTTTGGGAAATCTGCCTTTAGAAGCCACAGAGGCAGCAAATCTGCTTCTATTCTCATCTTTGGCACCAACTCACCGTGTGGCCTGGGACAGGTCATTTAGTCTGCTCAGACTTTAGTTTGCCCACCAGTAAAATGGTGCCACAAGATCTGGTGTGGGAGGGGACAGATCTGAGAGGCACCATGCATGGGTCCAAGCTCTAGGGCTAGAAGGGCCTCTGCAGCCATCCAGAACGATCATGCCCAAGGTCACGGAGGTGGTAAAGGACTGGCCTCAGATGGGAGCCCAGACATCCCCCTCTCCCTTCCCCTCCTCGGTGTCTAGCTACATCCAGCACAGGGTGGGAAAATCTCTGGATTAGCTCCCTCATCCACATGGGCTCTCTCATTGCTCAGTCTCCCTACAAGGTAGCCACCTACCCAACGGGGGAAACTCCACCCCCAAAGGGGAAGGGGCTCTCAAAGAAGCCCACCCAACAGGGTTCCCCGGGGCCCAGGGCACTGTTTACTTTTCCCTCCAGCCTCCATGTGGTCCCCAGGCAGTGGGCGGCTGGTAGGGTGGCTTGGGGCATGGTGGGCCGGGCCAAATCCCTGGGGAAGAGGTGGGCTAGGCCGTGGTTCTGGGCACTACTCCCATGGCCTGATCTGCCTTCCTAATGAGGCCTATTCAGGATCTCTCAGAGGCCAATCACCTCACGAGGCTGGGGACTTTCCCAGGGACCAAGAGACGCCAGGCCCTGGGGAGTTCCCATGGTGGCTGGGAAGCCACACTATCCCCAACTCTCAGCCTTCTTCCTGGTGGAGTTCCGTAGTGGAGGAGGGGAACACAGGGAGATGGTGAGGAGAGGGAGGGATTAGGAGGAGGGGAAGATGGGGAGTGGGGGAAATGGGGAGAAAAAAGAGAAATGAGGAGGAGGGAAGAGGTTGGGAGGAGGGGAACAGGCAAGTAGGGAGAGAGGAGAAGAATGAGGGATCTGTGAGGGGAGGGGTCCTCTGGGGGAAGGTGGGGGGGGGGGTGAATGTGAGGAACCTCAGGGTAAGGAGGGAGCCTGGGACCTGACCTGCTTCTCCCATCTGCCTCTGAATCTATGCTTCTGGGTGAGGGGTGTGTGTGTGTGTGTGTGTGTGTGTGTGTGTGTGTGTGTGTGTGTGTGTGTGTGTCTGCCAGAGACTTAGACAATCAAAGACAAAGTCTGAGAGGGGCAGAACAAGAATGACTCTTGGCCAGTCCAAAGAGGAAGGCAGAGAAGCCACTAGCAGGGGAGAGGACCAGGGAAGCTGCTCCTTCCAGGAGGAAGGCAGGGTCTCACCTCAGAGTCCAACAGAACTCAGAAACTGAAGCAGGCTTAAGGGCTGAGGGCTGTGGGAGGTTGATGGGCAAGGGAGGCAGTCTCCACATGCCAGAGTAGAGGGTGTTGAGATCAGGAACCAGGGAGTCCCAGCTCCCAGCCAATCTGGCCCATTCCTCAGATCTTAGGCAACAGAGGTCTGCTTATCATTCTGCCATCATTCCCAATCACCCTGACAGGGACTGGCTAAAACTCTCCTGGGACCCTCTCTACTATCATTCCAAGTGGTTCTAGAAATAACAATAGGAATTAGGCAAGAGAAAGGAATGGAAAATTTTCCCCTTGCAGACTGCTTAGAAAACCCCAGAGAAGCAGCAAAGACAGCGACTGAGTGCTTACCATGGGTAGCAGCAGGAGGGTGAAGACGGTGGCCACCATGATGCCTGCCCCTTGTCTGCTTGCAGCAGGATATCCAGGAGGGTGAAATCCCAGACTGGAGGCACTGGCAGATCTGATCTCTGCAGAGAAAGGGAAGGACCATCACTCCTGGGGCAGTGCGAGCATGGGGAGAGTGAAGACATCTCTGCTGTAAGAGCAAGCCTCTGCTTCCTTGCCCAACCTTCAAGACCCACCCACCCCAGCTTCTTTCTCCGGTCACATCTCCCAGTATGCAGCCTCTGGGGAAAGGGGAAGGCAGGGACTGAGGAGGTTCCTAGCCCCCTCCTTTCCCACTGCTCATGCCTTCCTCCCTCCTTCAGACTCTGTTCTCATTCATTCTTCCAGCATAGCTTGGGTGTCTGTGATTGGGCCAGGCACCCAGACTTAAGAGACCCCTTTTGAGAGTGACTGAGAGACAATTTATAAGGCTCATTCTTTTTGTGGCCTTACAGCAACCCTGCTAAGGTGGGTTGGGGGCCCGACCTAATCCAAAAACCATTTCCTAAGCATCTCCTAGTGCCAGGCATGGGTGCTACAGAGGCAGAAGAAGAAACAACCTGTGCTCTCTGGGAGCTTCCATTCTATCTGGGAAGTTCCCGGTACTGGTAACAGCTTGCAGTTCTACACACATATTGAATCTTATAATTCACAAAACCCTTTCTTCACATCAATTCCATGATGAATGATGCATGACAATAATAAATAACATGTATTATGTAAGTAAAGTGGTCTAGTAGATAGAGTCCTGGCCTTGGAATCAGGAAGAACTGAATTCAAATCCTGCCTCAAACACTTACTAGCTGGTGAGACCCCAAAAGGCACTTAACTTGTCTGCTTCAGTTTCCCCATCTGTAAAATGGGGGTGATAAAAGAACCTTACTTGCTAGGGTTGCGACAAAGCAAACAAGATAGCAAAGCTTAATGTGACATTCTAATGCTCGTTATTCTAATTAGCCACAGAGAGAGCACCCCCCTGTACTGATAGAAGGAGGGTTCTTTCCCAGATTTTTCTACACCCATGAAATCAGGAGTTCAGCCTCTTATCTCCATTGTAATTTTAGCATGACATAATATAATGTAAACAATACAGCATTATTCTCCCCATTATCAGATGAAGGAACTGAGGCCCGGGGGGCCTAGGGACTTGTCTGCCCATGGTCCCCAGGCCGGGAGCAGACCCAAAGACTCTTGGTTCAGCATTCTCTGCTACTATTTCTGGGCCTAGAAGAGTGAGTCTTCTCTCCATTCTTCATGCCCCAAACCCTGTTTTTTCCCATCTAAATCATACCCACTTATCAAGGCCCAGTCTTCAGCCCAATGCCTGGCATCCAGCCAGTGCTGAATATATGTCTGTGGCATGAATGAATGATTGAATGCATGAATGATTGCAGGGTGCCATCGAAGGGCGAATCTGGGTCAGATAACAAGGGGACTGCAGAAGGTGGAGTGGGTCAGGACGCATTTCCAAGAGTCAGGACCAAGTTGGGGTCTCCTTGGTCTCTCATCAGCACACCTAAGGCCTGCTGGGGCATAGAGGATGAAGGAGGAGAGAAGGAAGGGGGATGGGGGATGCTCTCTTAGGTGTCATCACCCCCAGTCCCTGGTCCAGGCAGGGGATAAGCAGGCTTCTTCCCTAATCCAGCTGAGATGAGACTGTTAACCTGACTGGGCCATTAAGAGGGTTTTTGTACCAAATGATAACCTGTACAGAGAGCCCTGATTCTGGAGTCCAAGGACCTGAGTTCGAATCCCCAAGCTCGCTACCTGTGAAGCCTGGGGTCAATCACTTCATGCCAATGAACCTTAGTTTTTTTGTCGATGTAAAGGGAGCAGTACCTCACAGAGTCATTGAGAGGCTGGAATAGGACTATGTATGCAGGCAAAGCCTTATCAGAACATCCTGTCTTGTTACAGGGACAACTTGGAACATCTGATCCCCGGAAGAGACTTGTGGGTTTGGCAGGCTGCCTGGTGCAAGGCTGGTTTGGATGAATGGAGAGAAGGTGGGATAGTGAGAGGGGAGCTAAGTGTGTGTGGGGTGGGAAGGTGAGGAGAGTGGCTGGTCCTGGCTGGAGTGGAGGGCACAGCACTTGGAGAAGAGCAGAGGGGCCAGCTGTTGTGAGGCTCTGTGGCTGAGCTCGAGGACAGCCACCTGAGGAGCTGTCCACAGTCTGCCTCCCACTGTCCTTCAGCTGCTGGACAGTCATCAGGAGCCAAACGGAGGCAGCTTAGGGACAGCCTGCTTTGTCCCAGCAGCCTGGGCAAAGGGATGTTGGCCTCCTCCTTGGGAAGTCCTGGCATTGGTCAGTGTTGGTCTTTAGGGCCTGGCTGGGAAATGTAATTATGAGGCTGTGGCTGGCTGGGGTTTTATTAAATTATCTAAGAGGTAGAGATGGAAAAGGAGATGGAGACACACACAGAGGGAGAGAGAGGGCATGAGAGAGACACACACAAAGAGGCACAGGCAGAGACAGATAGAGACGCAGAAGGGCCCAGAAAGGGAGAGAAACAAGACGAGAGAGAGAGAGAGAGAGAGAGAGAGAGAGAGAGAGAGAGAGAGAGAGAGAGAGAGAGAGAGGAGAAAGACACAGAGAGAGGGAAAGGCAGAAATACAGACAGACAGACAGAAAGAGAGAGACAGAGTGAGAGACAGAGACAGGGAAAGTCACAGAGACAGAGAGAGAGAGAGGAGAGAGATACAGAGAGAGACAGAGTGAGCGAAAGGCAGAGATACAGACAGACAAACAGAAAGAAGAGAGACACACAGAGAGACGGAGAAAGGGAAAGGCAGAGATAGAGAGAGACA
Source organism: Petaurus breviceps papuanus (assembly GCF_028583685.1). Lineage (NCBI taxonomy): Eukaryota > Metazoa > Chordata > Mammalia > Diprotodontia > Petauridae > Petaurus > Petaurus breviceps. The sequence continues at coordinate 76,006,316 of NW_027185761.1, read as the reverse complement.
GACAGACAGAGACAGAGAGAGGGAAAGGCAGAGAGATAGAGAAAGAGACAGAGAGAGGAGAGAGAGAGCATGACAGACAGACACACAGAGCTCTGAAGCTGAGGTGAGCCATTGGGGTGCTGTGAGCACAGGAAGCCGACCACTGAACCCTCTGTCCCTTTCTCTCCCTTTGGTGGGTGAGCAGAGCCCCTGCGGCAGCCAGCTAATGGCCATGCCGGCACTTCCCTCCCCTGGCCCTTGGCTCCTTCACCTCCCTCACCTCCCGCATCCCCACCTCTCCTGCCTGGCTTCACTTGACTCCTAGGTATCTGACCTCAGTGGATTCCTCCTCATGGCTTCAGCATACTCCCAGAGCTGGGGGCAATTCCACTTGGATTCTGTGCTCTGGGAGCTCTGGCCATAGTGGCCTGAGGGTCAGGAAGCACTGGTCTGCACTGGGAGAGGGCGTTTTCTCACCTGGGAGCTCCTCACATTGAAGAAATCACAGGCCCAGATCCCTGCCCCCAATCCCCAAACATTTCAGGAACCAAGACCAAGTGGAAACAGTCACAAGACGCCCCTTTGATGGCCAAAGAAGTTCACCCTTGGGGATCACTGGTCAGCACAATTATTCACATGCAAACAGCAATGCACCAGTGTCAAACCAGTCTTCTCTGTTCTTTAAAGTAGGCTCTGGGAGGACTTTCCTTGGCCACACTCAGCTAAGGCCATTCCTTAGCTCCAATTATCGCTCTGGAGTGGGCTGCTAGCTTTTCTAGAAGTTACACATCCATGCCCACTCTACACGCCTTGGAGGGAGGAGGCTCTCCCCTTTCCCAGAACCTTCCTTTTGCCCTTCCCAAAGTGCTCCCACACCAACAAGAAGGTGCAGACAGTACCTACTATAGGCAGGGAGCAGGGCCTGAGGACAGAGGGGAACACAGGAGCTCTTTGGGAGTAAACAATCTCAGCCAAGCCATCCCATACTAAAGGGAAAAGGGCCCCCCAAAATGCAAGGAAACAGAAAGTATTTCTGGCAGGCAGAAGCAGGGCTAGCTTCATGAAGGAATCTGAGCTGGGCTGTGAAGGATGGAAGACAAGAGTTCACCAGAGGGGATGTGGAAGGAGAGTGTTCTGACCATGGGAACACTCTGTGTGAATGTGCAGAGATGGGAGAGAGAAGCACCATGTTACAGAACAGCATGGAGCCAGTCTGGCTGGACTGTCAACTGGATGAGGAAAAAATGCTGGCAAAAAGCAAAGAGAATGGGAATCTGGGCCTTGGTGGCAATCTAAAGAGTGTTCACTTTGTTTATAGAGCTGGAAAAACATAGCAAAGGGGCGGCCAGGTGGCACATCGAGTAAGAGCACCCATGTCCCCAGTGTGGGATGATCTGGGATCGAATCCGGGCTCAGATGCTCAGCACCCACCCAGAAACACCTGGCCATGTGACCTTGGGCAAGTTACTTAACCCCAATTGCTTAAAAAAAAAGTAGCAAAATTCATTTGGAAGAGCAAAAGGTCCAGAATATCAAGGGAATTAATGAAAAGAAATGCCGGGGAAGCAGCCTAGCCAGACCAGATCTTCACTTGTATTATAAAGCCCTAATCACAGGGGTGGCTAGGTGGTGCAGTGAACAGAGCACCAGCCCTGGAGTCAGGAAGGACCTGAGTTCAAATCCGGCCACAGACCCTTAACACTTAATAGCCATGTGACCTTGGGCAAGTCACTTAACCCCAACTGCCCTCCAAAAAGCTACTACTACTACTAATAAAGCAATAGTCATCAACACTATTTGGCACTAAGAAACAGAGTGGTGGGTCAGTGGAAGAGGCAGATACACAAGACACAGTCATCTACCGTTTGATAAATCCAAAGACTCCTGGGACAAGAACTCACTATATGATGAAAACTGTTGGGAAAATGGGAAAACAGTATGGCAGAAGCTGGGCCTAGGCCAGTGTCTTACACCCTCCCCTCTTTATCTCAATAAAGTCAAAATGGGGACGTGGTTTAAATATAAAGTCTGATACTATAAGCAGACTAGAAGGGCAGAGAATAGTTTACCTGTCAGGTCTACAGAGAAGGGAAGAATGTGTGAGCAAACAAGAAATAGAGAACATTATGAAATGCAAAATGGATGATTTTTATTACATTACATTGAAAAGTTTTTGCACAAACAAAGCCAATGCAACCAAGATCAAAAGGGAAGCAGAAAGCTGGGAAACAATTTTATAGCCAGGGTCTCTGATAAAGGCCTCATTCCTAAAATATGTAGAGAACTGAACAGCCAGCCACAGCCACGCAATTACATTTTCTAGCCAGGCCCTAAGGACTAACACTGACTGAGACTGGACTTCCCAAGGAAGAGGTCAATACCCATTCGCCCAGGCTTCTGGGACAAAATAGGCTAGCCCTGATATATAGAGAACTGTAAGAACACATGTCATTCCCCAATTGATAAATGGTCAAAGATTCATATAGGGTTCATATAACAGGCAGTTTTTGGAGGAAGGAATGAAAGCTATCGATAGTCATGTGAAAAAAGTGCTCTAAATCACTATTGATTAGAGAAATGCAAATCAAAACAACTCTGAGGTACCACCTCATGCCTTTAAGATCGACTAACATGACAAAACAGGAAAATGACAAATGTTGGAGAAGATGTGGGAAAACTGGAACACAAATACATCGTGGAGTTGTGAACTCATCCAACCATTCTGGAGAACAGCTTGGAACTATGCCCAAAGGGCTATACAATTGTGCACACCCTTTGACCCAGCAATACCATGCCTAGGGCTGTATCCCAAAGAGATCATAAAAACAGGAAAAGAACCCACAGGTACGAAAATATTTATAGCAGCTCTTTCTGTTGTGTTTAAGAATTGGAAATTGAGGAGATGCCCATCGGTTGTGGAATGGCTAAACAAGTTGTGGTATATGAATGTACTGGAATACTATTGTGCTATAAGAAATGGTGAGCAGGCGGACTTCAGAAAAACCTGGAAAGACTTATGTGAACTGATGCGGAGAAGGGAGCAGAACCAGGAGAACATTGTACACAGTAACAGCCACAGTGTGCGATGACCATCTTTGATAGACTTAGCTCGTCTCAGCAATGCAAGGACCTGAGACAACTTCAAGACTCATGATGGAAAATGCCGTCCACATCCGGAGAAAGAGCCACGGAGTCTGAATGCAGGGCAGAGCAGACTACGTGCTCCCCTTTTCTTTCGTTGTTTTCTGTTGTTTCTTCTTTCTCGTGGTTCTTCTCATTAGCTCTAATTCTTCTGTTTAATATGGATATATGGGTAGAGTCCATATTATATTGCATGCTGTCTCAAGGAGTAGGGAGAAAGAAGGGGAGAAAATTTAAAACTCAAAAGCTTATGGAAGTGAATGTTGAAAACTAAAAATTAATTAATTAACTAATTATAAAAGGTTTTCATTTTGTCCCCTAAAATGGGGAAGCACCAAAGTTTTGTCAGCTGTGTGAAGAATGGATTAGAGACTGAAGCCTGTGGCCAAGAAGAGAGGGCTGTGTCTATAGTCCAGGTGAGGAGTGGTGAGGACCTGGTTGAAGGTGCTGCCCAGGGTGAGGGGATGGGACAGAGAGAGGGAGAAGTGGGAGGAGAGAGAGGGCAGCACTGATTGATACCTCCCAGGCTTCGGGCCTGAGGGAGTTGGAGATGCCCAGTTCTGGGGAAATGAAATACATGTGGGATGGGGTGAGTTTGAGATGCCTAGGGGACATCCAGGTGAAGATGTACAGCCTTAAAGTGGACAAGCCAGATGGAGCTCAGGAGAGCTCCTGCCAATGGCTGCAAAGGGAGTTTCCAGAGGCTTTCATGTGGAGGTAAGCACTAATTCCGGGAGAACTGGGTCCAGCTCTCAGGACAGTGGAGAGAGAGAGAAAAAGGGCTGTGTGGGGATGTCCCTCCCCTGTCCAGGAGCAGGATGGGAGCAGGACAAGCAGCCAAGCAGATAGGAAGCAGGAGAACCTGGAGAGAGTGACAGCAGGGGGTAGCTGGGGATCTGTGGGCAGGACCAGTGCCAGCAGCTGGTGCCTTCAGCGGCTCATTTCTTTTGAGAGAGGCTGTCAGCCAGCAGATGGGGAGAGCAAAAGGGGTCACTGAGGTCATGAAGGCAGCTGGACCTCTGCACAGAGGCACATGAGCCTGGATATGGGACACTCTGACCCTGCACAGCCTCTGACCTATTGGGCCAGTCTCATGGTTAGAGCATGGAGCCAAGGTCACAAGTTAAACCTATGGTTAGCTCAGTTACCTTCATGCAGAAAAGAGTGTTGCAGTCACAGACTAACAACCTAATCTCAGTCAAGCCTGCTGCCTTAACCCCAGAGACCCATCCACTCACCATCGTCTATTCATCCTTCCATCCACTCATCCATACATCTGTCCATCCACCC
>NW_027185761.1:75972688-76001896 GCF_028583685.1 Petaurus breviceps papuanus | reverse complement strand
TCCATCCACTCATCATCATCTATTCATCCTTCCATCCACTCATCCATCCACTCACTCACCTGTCTGTCTGTCCATCCACCCACCACCCACCCATCCATCATCCATCCACTCCCCAATTCACCCATCCATCCAAAAAGTGTTTTTGAGCCACTCTGTGCCAGGATATATAGCTCATAGTTTGGAGAAGACAAGACCTGGAAAGAAACCACACCAACACAAACGCTGTTCAAGGAGAGTCAGTCTAGCAGACATGCTTCCACTGCATGAAGGAAGAGGGTGTGTGGTCAAGAGGTCCCACCCCCTACCGATTTTGTGATCCTGGCCAGGCCACAACTTCTCTGAGCCTCAGTTTCCTGAGGCATTGGGGTCGACAGCTGCTTTAGACCATGAGGCTGAGATGCTGTGTGTGACTGTGCCACCATTCTGAGCCTGGGCCCTGGGTCTGTGTAATGGGAATGCAAATTTAAAGATCTTCCCTGCCCCTAGGCTAAAGTGCACCTGAAGCCTGGGGTGGGAGGCTTGATACTTCTTGATTGGCCAGTGAGTCAACAAGGTTGTTACATTCTCTGAGCCAGGAGAAGGCTATATAAGCCCTGATGTGTAGCTTTGTTTTGGGGGCTCACTTTAAGAAGTGTTCTGTGATTTGATCTGGATTCTGGGAAGCCATTGTTGAGAGCCCCCCGGCTTTGAAAAACCCAGATGTTGACTGGGTATGGATGTAATGGCTGGACAGTTTGGAAAGCTGTCTACTTGATCTGTTTCTGTCTTGATAATTCTGCCTGTATACTTTGAGGTTTGGGGTGCTGACCTTTTTCCCTTGAACAAGGTAAATGATATATGTCTGACTGATTAAAGTAAGCTTGTTAACCCATTTTGAGTTTCTTTCCTTTAACAAAGCAGATCCAAGAACCTGCGGTGGCAGCAAACTCTGAGGATGCTTGGGGTGCTTGCTGCTACAGTCTGGTGGGTCAAGAGTGTTGAGGCAGGGCTCTCCTTGGAGGCTTCTTGGAAAAGACTCCACCTTTGGGGTTTGCCTGGACCCCTCCTCCCTCTGAGTCTCCAAGCCTCATTTTAACAAAGAAAAGTAGGTGCCTGAGACCCTGTCATTATGGTTGGAACTTCATTGCTATCACTGGTCAGCATGGGTTTGGCCCTTACCTCACTCTCCAACCTGGGCTGCCATCACACCTTAGAGAGGGGGCAGGTGGAGGTGGGGAGGTGCAACCTCACTGGGTGACATTTGAGAAGCAACTTATATGGCAGAATCTCATTCAGTCCTTCCCCAAACTCCAGTTACCTTGGCTCCCATTTTACAGATGGGAAACCTAGGACAGATTCCAGGACTTGCCCAGAGTCACACAGTTAGTAAGTGTTAGAGGTGACGCTAGAAGGGAAGCCTTAGCTTTTGAGCTTCCCCAACCCTCATTTTGCAGAGGAGGCAACTGAATCATCTCTTCCTAATTGGACTGCTTTCTCTCCCCTGTTCTCCACAGAGTGGCCAAAAAAAATTTTCCATTATACAGATCTGCCCTTGCTGGTCCCCAGCTCAAAAAGTCACCACAACTCCCTTGTATCTCCCCAGTATCCCTGAAGGCCCCACACAGGCAGACCAGGAGGGCTCTCGCAGGACTCTCTCCCAGGGCAAGTGCTTTGCCCAAGGTCACACAGGTGGGAAAAGCCTTCCTGGTTCCTCCTTAATTCTACTGCTCCCTTCTGTTGACTATGTCCAGTTTCTCTCTCTGTCTCTATCTCTGTCTTTCTCTCTGTCTCTCTCTGTGTCTCTCTCTATCTCTCGGTCTCTGTCTTTGTCTCTCTGTCTCTCTGTCTGTCTGTCTGTCTGTCTGTCTGTCTGTCTGTCTCTCTCTCTCTCTCACACACACACACACACACACACACACACACACACACAGCTTGTTTGTATACAATAGACTTACTGTGGTTCCCCACCACCTCTGCCCATTACACAGAGAGCTTTTTGAGGGTAGAGACAGGCTTTTGTCTTCCTTTGTGTTCCAAGAACATAGTAGGTCCTTAATCAATGCCTATTGGCTGACTGAATGACTTCGGGTCGGGCCGTCTGGCTCCAGGGGCAGGGCGCTGTCCAGCGCTCCGCGTCCTCGGCTAGGCTGCCTGTGGCGCTGTGATATTAATTTCAATCCTAGGTGATGCGGTCTGGCAGAGTAACTCCTTTGCAGTGTGCCAGTGAGTCATGAGCAGCAGAGCCTGTGGCCTGCTGGGCTTCAGAAGGCTGGCTGACCTAGAGGATGGGCCAGACCCACATTCTGGCCAGAGCGGCTCCCGTGCCCCGCACCAGCAGTTTGGGGGGAAAGCTGGACTTCCCAGGGTACATTGGAGGCTGGTGGCCCCCAGCCCCTGGTGGGAGGAGCCAATGTGGGACCTCCACCTCTGTGGACTTTCTTTTATCCCTCTAAAGTGTCTACCCAGCTCCTCCTGGCAGCCAGGTTCGTCTCCAGCTCAGTATGTCCAAAGTGGCGGCAGCATCCTCCCCGGCACCGCGCCTGTGTCCTCGGAATTATCTGCAACTCAGGGCCCCTCCCTCACGTCTATGTCCACAAGGGTTCTCCCATCCCTTCCTCCCTAGTTCAGGCCCTCATCATCTGTCACTGGTGGAGACTCATCTCTTCCCAATTGGGCTGCTTTCTCTCTCCTGTTCTCCATACAGAGGCCAAAAAATCTTTCACGACAAGATCTGCCCCATGGTTCCCTCATATCTCCCCAGCAGCCCTGAAGGCCCCACACAGGCTGGCCCTGACTGCTCTCACAGGACTCTCTCCCAGGCCAGCTGCTACTTTCTCTGGGCCCATTTCCTGAAATATAGTGGCTTTATTATCTTCTTCAGCATTTGGGGGAAGGGAGCGATTTTATCACCATCTCCCTTAATCTGTATTCCACCTCCACCACTGTTGTCTGCATGGCTTCCAAATCTTTATCCAGTTGAATAACTTGCTGAGTTTGTTTTCCCACTTTTTCTCTTGCTATTTGGTCCTATAGTAAAATTTTTCCTTGCCAAGAGACAAAAAACAAAAACCCCAACATGTGCTCAAAAGGCATGGAGACAGCAGCTGGGAGTGGCCCAGAATAACCTCCTTTGGTATGCCTTGGAGTCAGCAGACCTGGGGCTGAATTCTGGCTCTGGTGCTGTGTGACTCTGGGCAAGTGTTTCCTCATCTATAAAGTGGCCTAAAGCCATGACCTGGGATCCAATGAGAGACATTCCCGGGTCCATCAGTTGACCCTCATGTGACAATGGGGGAAGAAGGAAAAGTGAGAGCATGCAACAGAGGAACCCACCTCTTTGCTAACTCCCTAAGAAAAGAAAGAAAAAAATGACCAAAAGAAGTGAAACTCCTGGCAATTCTCAAGAAAAAATGTAAAATTATTCAAAGAAATGAACATAGCAAAGAAGAAATCTGACCCAATGAGAAATATGATGTGTTAAAAAGGCAGAAGCTAAAATCCAAAGAAAACCCCTCCCAAACAGGCACAGTAGCACCCCACCCCAGTTAGAATTTTCTCAAGATTTTGCAAAATGGTGCTAATTAAAGGAAGGGAAACAATTAGCATGAACATCCTGAAAAGAAACAAAGGAAGAGCTGAGTGTGACTCAGAAATGGCAGGACAAGATGAGCTTGAAGCTTGAGGTCTTAGAAACACCCATGAAGAACACAAAAGACAACAGAATTGGTTCCAAGGACAACCATTTTTGCTGTAGGACAGAGGGAAAATGGGAAAACAAAATCAGAAAATTACTCAATTAGATAAAGATATGGAAACAATGCAGACAACAGCAGTGAAGGAGGAAGACAGATTCAAGGAGAAGATATCAAAATCACTCTCTTCCCCCAAAGATGGAAGAAAGTAAAACCACTATATTTCAGGAAATCATACAAGAACATTTCATAGAACTATTGGAAATGAAGAAGTGATTACAGATATGTCAGGAGATGCCAACAGCTGTGAACACCCAATTTAGCCCATTTAAACACTAGAGGATAGGAAGGGGGAGGGGATAAGCAACTGTACTGTGCCTGTTGTGTGCTAGATGCTCTATAAGCCCTTTATGAATCTTGTCTCTTTGGATCCTACTCTGGGAGGATGTGCTATTATTATTCCCATTATAACGTTGAGAAAAGCAAAGCAGGCAGAGGTCGAATGACTTGCTCAGGCTCACAGACAGCTAGTAAGTGTCTGAAGCAAGATTTGGGCTCGGGTCTCCCTGGCTACAAGCTTGGAGCACTGTCTGTTTTTTAGGGCCTGTGTGCGAAGAATTGATTTTATATTTTTAAATGGTTGAAAAAAATCAAGACAAAAATGTTTTTGTGACATGAGAATAATATGAAATTTAAATCTCATTGTCCACAAATAACATTTTATCGGAGCACATACATGCTGATTCATTTACATACTATCCATGGCTGCTTCTGAGTTTTAATGGCAGGCATCTCCATAAGCACTTAGCATGGACCACACATTTCGGGAACTAAGTTATAACTTGGAAAGATTTCTAGCACCGTCCCCTGTCACCGGACCCCCAGTGGCATTTTATTTCATTTGTTATCAACCCTGGACACCCATTGTGTCAATATGAGAAAAGTGCCTTGGAATGTCATGCTTTAAGGTACAGTTGATTGCAGATTATTTTATTATCAAATTTGATGACAAAGCATTGTATTTACTATGCAAGGACACTATAGTTGTGCTAAAGGGATTGAATAGAGGTTGACATTACCAGATTGTGTGCCTATTATACTCAACTCACCTGAAAGCAACCATCAGAAAATCTGGAAAATTTAAAGTGGAATATCTCATCACAGCTGAAAAAAAAAGTGAAAATGAGGCTTCAACCAAAGTATTTGGTAGCCAAATAAGGAAAACCATTTACTTACAGTTAATTAATTAAAGCATGTTTGATAGTAGCAACTAGAGAAATGGATCCAGAGAAAATGGCCTAGCTTAAGCCACTTAGCCATCTAGCTCAATCAAAATCCTATTCATAGGGACTGAAGCAGTATTTGGCAGCACCTGTCTGTTTGAAAAGACATTTTCAAAGATGAAATATGTAATATCTCACTACAGATCATCATCAAGAGATGAACTTTCACAATCAATTTGGATGGTAAGAAACACTAGCTTTGAACCCAAATTAAGTGAAATGTTATCTCCCTAAAAAGAATTCCATTCTTCTCATTAGTAGACCAATATTTTAAAAATTGTATTCATTTGTTATTATCATGTTTTAAATTTTGCCAATAAGAAATTTGTGGAAATTTTTCTCCTCTTTTACAAGCCTCATTTTCTCCTCTTGACCCACAAAGGCTACAATATTTACAATCTGGTCTTTTGTGGATACATTCGCCAACCCCCATTTTAATATGAATCAAGAAGAAAGGCGTCACATATTTTTAAGAAGCAAATTTCACAAGATTTTCTACAGAAATTAGAAGTGATAACCAGAAAGTTATGATATGTAGAATTTTACTACGAAATCATCTTTCCAGCAAAGCTAAGCATTATTTTAGAACACAAAAGATGCTTGAAACAGCAAGCTGATTTGTATCCATGAAGAGAGAAATGACTCTATTTCAGAGCAGCTTTTTTTTTTTGGTGACACTAACAAGAACATAGCTACAGATGGGAGGTCTTTAATAGACAGATATTTGATAAATGCAGGTTTCAATGTAGTCTCCACGGAGGGACTAAACGTGACCACAGTGATTCATTTAAGCACAGAATGCCACAGTCAATCTGGAGGGGAAAAGAGGGAAAAAGGAGGCCACAAAGAAGTGAATTGGGAGAGAGAGAGAGAGAGAGAGAGAGAGAGAGAGAGAGAGAGAGAGAGGACAGGGCTGCGAATGAAGCGAAGGAGTTAAACATTCCTCCTAAGAGAATCTGGCCTTCCAGAAGAGGTGAATGTTACAAAATTTTATAGATTATATTGCAAATTACAGGGCTTTGAATAGTTATGTGCGTGTGCGCCTGGCTGAACAATGATTAATATCTGGGACATACTGTCTGTGTTTCTTTCTAAGACAAGGAATAATTTGACAAAGAACAGTAGAAAAATTAACCAAAATCTTTGGCTGGCCTGAACTCCTCTATAACAAGAAAAAAAAAAAAAACCCATAGCAACAATCTGCTCCCTTTAACTCACCAAACATTTACTAAGCCCCTACTATGTGCCAGGACCTGTGCTCAGATCTGTGCGTGGAAAGACAAAAATAAAACGATCCCTGCGTTCAAGGATCTTCCATCCACAGGAGGGGTAAATCACTGACCTGTTGTCTTGACATAGGCAGTATTAGGGAAACTGAGGAGCTAGCAAACACTAACAAACAACCAGTGAGGAATCAGGGAAGGCTGCCTGGAGGAGATGGCACCTGGACAGAAACTTGAAAGAGGGAGACCCACATTCGAGAAACAGAAAGGGAGGGGCACGCCTGTTGTGGGTGTTGTAGAGCTGGCGAAGGGGAGCGCGATGGAGTGAGGCTGAGGGTGGGGCCATCAGCTTCAAGGTATTTATTCTCTGCATGGAGTTTTGTGGGTGTTAGAAATTCCGTTTGGCTGCAGAGCCGAGGAGGAACTGGAGGAGGCTGGAGCGGGAGGCAAGGAGGCCAGGCCGACGCGGTGAAGGTCTGCTCTAGAGTACGGGCTCTCTGAAGAGACAGAGGAAGGGCAGGTCTGCGGACAGAGAATTCCTTTGCTTCTGACAGGTTGAATTTAAGATGCTGGCACTACTGCGGGCGCCTGGGGACAGGGTGAGGGGAAGTGTCGGCGGAGATCACAACATTGCCTAAAACGAGCGGGTTTGAGCTTATAAAGTACGCAGACTATAAAGGGGGAGGAGAGCAGGATTTGCCGGGCTCCACCTAGCCATAGAACTGAGCAGTAGGAAGAGAGGCCGGGCGGGACTGTATTTGGGAAATCAAAGAAGACAGACGTGAATAGATGCTGAAGAAACTAGATTTGGTAACGGACAGTTGGCGAACCGGAGGGAAAAGTAGTGAATACACACGCACACACACATACATATATTTACATGCGTGTATAGTCAAAATATGTATGTATGTATGTACTGTACATGTACACACATTTGTGTCCATACATAAGACTTGTTGACTACTCTGTGTATTTCCAAATACATGTCTGTATATACACATTATGTATATGTTTTCCATATGTGTATATACATTATGTGTGCATATCTGCAAATACACACAGAATACAAGCAAAACCAATCACATTCTGTAGCACAACAATTTATCATAAATTCAGGAGGGAAGGAATCTTATCTACAACATTTCCAATGATAATGTTAATGTTATGACATATGTTAATGTTAATGACAATGATAATGTTATAAAAATAGTAATTAAAAAGCAAACATGATCAAAATGATTCCAGATTACATGGAAACTAAAAAATGATTAAACAATGAATTATAGAAACAGTAATAGATTGTATTAAAGATAACAACAACATAAGCAGAACACACCAAAATTAATGGGATGCAGCTGACGCAAAACTCAGAAGCAAATTTATGCTCCTGAACACTCATATTAACAACAGAGAAAAAGAAAATTAAAGAGTTGAGTTTGTAGTTAAAGAAATTAGGAAGATGAACAAATAAATACATCTAAACCAAGAACAAAAGGGGAAACTGGTTTTTTTAAAGGAAAATCAATAAAACAGATAAGAAAAATTAAAATGATAAATAAAGCAAGGAACTGTTTATTAAAAGACCATAAATCAGAAAAAATTATTAGCAAGATTAACAGGAGGAAAAAAATAAGCAAATTTTCAATAGTAGAAATATGGAAAGGCAGATTGCAATGAATGCAAGAGAAACAAAGAAAATGATCAGAAATGGATGAATATTTTAAAAAAAACATGAAATATCTTATTGATAAAAATTGTCAGTAGTTACTCTAAGTAAACAATTCTTACGAGAAATCAATTGGGTCATCAAGGGGTTATCATTTAAAAAGACAATAGGACCAGATAATTCACACACAAATTCTACCTAATGTTCAAAAATCCTTATACTATGTGAACTGTTAAAAACAACAGCAAACTATGATTGTCTATCTCTATTAGAAAAATATGGTTCTAATCCTCAAACATGACAAAGATAAGTGAGGAAAGAAAACTACAGACCACCCTCAATGATGAATATAAATTATGACAATATAGAGTAATCAAGCAAAATTGATGCCAGGAATAAAAGTATGATTTTACATTATGAAAATAATCATTGCGAGTCATATCAATGAGAAAAACCATAGTAACAAGTGGATGCATAAAAGCCTGTGATTTATTATAATGCCAATTTATGCTAAAATATTTTTGAAGTATAAAGTAAAAAAGTATAGTCAATCAATCAGTGAGCATTGATTAATCACATACTATGTGGTTGGCATGGTACCAAGTGTTAGGGGGTACAAAGAAAGGCAAAAGATAGTCCCTGCTCTAGCAAACTCCCAGCGAAATGGCAGGGGCCACATGCCAACAATTATGTACAAATACACCATGTACAGGCTACCCAGAGATAGCCCACAGAGGGAGGCATTAGGATTAAGAGGGAAAGGCTTCCTGTAGAAAGTACTATCTTAGCTGGGGCTTGGAGGAAGTCATACATCACCACTGCAAAACCCATAGCCTTGACAATATGGACCTTTGTTGGCAAGTTGATGTCTCTGCGTCTTAGTCTGCCATCCAAATTTGTCCTAGATTTCCTTCCAAGGAGCAAGCTTCTTTTAATTTCATGGCTGCAGTTGCCATCTGCAGCGATTTTTGAGCCCCAAATTATGAAATCTGATGCTGCTTCCATTTCTTGTTCCTCTATTTGCCAGAAAGTGTGAGACCAGTTGCCAAGATATTAGTTTTTTTGATGTTAAGCTTCAGGCCCACTTTTACACTCTCCTCTTTCACCCTCATCAAGAGGCTTCTAAATTCTTCTTCATTTTTGCCATCAGAATGGTTTCATCTGCACATCTGAGATTATCGATATTTCTCCTGGCAACCTTGATTGCAGCTGTTGATTCATTCAGCCTGGAATTTCATATGATGTACTCTGCATATAAGTAAATAAACAAGGTGACAATATACAGTTTTGTTGTATTTCTTTTTCAATCTTAAACCAAGCAGGTGTTCCATATTTGTTTCTAATTGCTTCTTGATTTGCATACAGGCTCCTCCAGAGTGAGATGATCTGCTATGCCCAGGTCTTTCAGGACTTGCCACATTTTGTTGTGATCCACACAAAAGCTTTAGTGTAGTCAAAGAAGCAGGAGATGTTTGTTTGTTTTCTGGAACTTCCTTGCTTTCTCCATGATCTGGTGAATGATGGCAATTTGGTCTCTAGTTCCTCTGCCTCTTCAAAAGCAACTCTGTTCTTCTGGTAATTCTCATTCAGGAGATACTGAGGTCCAATTAGATGTCCCACCAGTGTCCACTGGAAATGGGAACAGAGGCTAAAGGAGTCAGGAGGGGAATGAGCAACTACCCTGAGATGGTTACCCCAGGCAGTAGCCTGGTAAGCATTGCACCATCTGGAGAGATTGTGGAGCAACAGCTGGTGTCATTCCTTATCCTAATACCTGAGCATAAGTGGGAGAGAGTACCAGCAGTAGCAGAGAAGCAACCCAACTCAGCAGGGGAGCAAATGAGCTCAACTGCAGATGAACCTATCTAGCAGAGATGCCTCAGCCCCCAAAGAGCCTCCTTCCCAGTATGGCCATCCATCCATCACTGACTCCATACTATGTATGCAGTTAACTTCATGAAAATCTATGAAGAGGGGAAAGAATAGCCAGCATCGGGAGCTGGGGGGGGAGGGACCACTTTGCCAAACATCTATAGGTATATCTAACTACAATTGTATTTTAAATTGAGTTCACTGTCCTCAGGTACCTTCTGTGTACAAGAGCAAAGTGTGACTCCAATTTTAGGGGGGATACTTTTTAAACTACTGTTCTTACCATACCATTTAAAGAAATAAATATCTTTTATAAAAGCTAATTGAAGTCTGACTGACTTATTAATAGAGAGGAGGGCACTGCTTATAAATGACAATAGCCCCCCTAGAAAACAAACCCCTCAGAGTTACCCCTAGAATCTTGAGGTGAGAAGCAGCAATCACCTTCTAGGAACTCACCCTACCAATATGAGTGGGAGTTGGGCAAATAGTCCAGGAAAGGATGCTGCATAACATGTTTAAAATGTGTCAAATACTTGGTCATTTGTTTACACACACACACACACACACACACACACACAGTTATTTTTTTAAAAAAAGACCTAGAGAGATATCCAATATTGTGGCTGGTAAAAGTGGAACCACTTCCCAGACTATTTTAAAGATTTATTGTATAATACCTCTCTAGGCTTTCTCCCTCAACCTGAACCGGCAGTGGCAGAGTGGGTCCACAGAGAGGCAGTTTCTATTACTTTCAGGGTTCTAGAGAAAACCCTATGGGTGGCTATCTTTCTAACACCAGGCCATGAGCCCCCACCAGCATGTTTCCTTTTAACAATTAGCCGGGAGACTCAGTTCTTTTAAAAAGGCATTTACTTAAATGGCAGAGCAAGAACAGTAGTGACAAGACATATTCCACTAAATCAAAGGGATATTATCCTACAAATACTCATATAGCCTTTGGGGGATAAAGTGGACATAAGCTTAAAGTGAAAATGGGCATGAAGAAGAAAGAGAAGGGTGGGTCAGCAGAGCCAAGATGGTGGAATATTGGTCCAGTCAAATTAACAAGCATTTATCAGGTGCTTATTATGTGACAGGAACTGTACTATGTACTAGAGAAGGAAGAAGTGCAGTTGAGCTCCCTGCCTTGACTCCTGTACAAAAATCTACAAAAGCTCACATTGGATCAGGTTCTGATGGTAAAAATCCAAGAAAATAATCATATGGTGTCATTTTTTTCAGCCTAGGCTGGCATAGGGATACAGACAGAAAAGTGTGTAGCCACTGGGGATGAGCTCTTTCCAGAAACAATGGATAAGGATAACAGCATAGGGAGAGTGTATTCACTAGGGCAAGAACTTCCTAAGATCAGACCAGAAGGACAGAAATCAGGCTTTGCCCTGGGTCAGACCACTTTGGGAGCCCTGAAGGTCTGCAGTTTATAAGAATGAACTATCCCCGAGATCCCATAATCACACAACACTGTACCCTACGAAAGCGTTGGCAGGATCACTCTAGATTCTCATTCCAGAAGTGTGGAAAGCTTGGCCCTAACATAAAGTTCATAGTCAGAAAGTAGTCTGGTATAGTGAGCACAAAAATGAATCTCACCATAAAAAACCAACAGGTGACAGGGATGCTCAAGGCCCAAACCCAGAAGAAGAGAATGACTCCCAAATATCCACAAACAAGACCTCAAAGAAAAACACAGCTTGGGTCCAAGTTCAAGCAGAATCCTGGAAGAGATGCAGCAAGAATTTAAAGTGTTTAAAATATTTTTAATTAATGAAATAAGAGAGGGAAAAATTCAAAAAGAAAGAAGAGCTATGGAGGAAAGAATTGGAGAGAGAATTTACAACTTTGCACAAGAGGGAAAAAAAACTGCCCAAGTAATATGCTTCCCCCAAATGAAAATGGACCAAGTAGAAGCTAATGAGTCCTTGAGATAGTAAGAAATATTAAAAACAAAGTCAAAAGACTCAAAATAGAAGAAAATGTAAGATATCTCATAGCAAAAACAACTGACATGGAATAGAGATTGAAGAGAGATAATTTATGAATCACTGGGCTATCTGAAAGTCATATCCCCCTAAATAGCCTAGACATCATACTTCAGAGAAATCACAAAAATCCAGATCTCTTATAATCAGAGGGCAAAGTGGAAATTGAAATAATCTACTGGTTACCTCTTGGAAGAAACCCCCAAATAAAAACTACCAGCAATGTTATAACCAAAATACAGACTTTCTAGGTCAAATTAAAAAATATTTCAGCAGTTGAAAAGAAAGAATTCAAATGCTAAGAAGTCACAGTTAGGATCACATGAATTTAGCAGCCATTATTATATGGGAACAGAGATCTGGGAATACACGGATTCAGAAGGCAAAGAATACAGACTTACTGCCAAGAATAATTTACACAGCAAAACAAATTATATGATCCTACTGAGGAAAAATGGATTTTTAATGAAATGAAGGACTTATAAGCATTTCTGATGAAAAGACCAGAGCTACACAGAAACTTCAAAGTCCAAAAACAAGAATAACAAACAAAAAACATAAAAAGGTAAATATGAGAGAACAATCATGAGGGACTAAACAAATATAAATTGAGAATATGATACATGTATTCCATCTGAATCTGATTAACATCAGGGGTCAAAGAGGGAATCCAATTAAAAATTGGGCAGTTCTATAATGGGAATAGTTCTGTTATGTTTTGATGATATTAAAGGAAGAATGGGAGAGAAGGGAAAAGGAATACAATGGATGAGGGAGAGGAAGGATGAGGAAAATTATCTCGTATAGAGTGTACAAAATCTATACAAACAAGGAAGAAGAGGTTGGAGGGAGTGGCTGATGCTTGAATCTCATTCTTATCTGGAGAACAGAAGAACATACACACACACACAGCTAGGTACAGAAATATGTTTCATTCAACAGGAAAACAGGAGGGAAAGGGTAAAAGGGAGAGGAGAGATTCAGAGGAAAGGAAGATTAAGGGAGAGATCAGCCCTAAGCAAAATAATCTCTAACTAAGGATGTACAAAAATATTTATAACTCTTTTTAAAAATATAACTCTTTTTGAGGTAGCAAAGAATTGGAAACTGAGGGGGAGCCCATCAACTGGAATGATTAAAGAGTTTATAGTATACATGTATGTATGGTAGAATACTAGTGCACTATAAGAAATGACAAAGGGAATGGTTTCAGAGAAACCTAGGAAGATTTATATGAACTGATGTAGAATGAAGTGAACAGAACCAGGTGAGCAATTTATTCACGACGTTATTGTAAAGACAAACAACTTTGAAAGACGTAGGGACTCTGACCAGCACAATGACCAACCAGGATTCCACAGGACTCATGATAAAATATACTGCCCTTCTCCTGATTGAGGGTGAAGGACTCAGAGTGCAGAAGGAGACACACATTTATAGATGAATGTGTGTGCGTGTGTGTGCATGTGTGTGTGTTCGTGTGTGTGTGTGTGTGTGTGTGTGTGTGTGGATTTGATCAAGGTTGGAGTTTGTTTTGCTTGAGTATAAATGTTTGTAATAGGGATTTTGTCTTTCTAAATGGTGGGGTAGTGGAGGAAGGAGGTGGGAGGGAGAAAAGGTGGATTTTGGTTGATTAAAAAAAGTAATTAAAAAACCACAGTGGAATATCATGGTAGTGAGGTGCATGGTTAGGGAATACACATGACCAAGGCAACTTGCAGGAATGTGTCCTGCAGTACCTCAATGTCCAGAAAGGCTTCTTCTAGAGCATGGGGTTTTAATATGGGACTTGAAAGAAGCCAGAGGAGCCAGGAGGCAGAGAGGAGGAGGGAAAGCATTCCAGGCATGGAGACAGCCTGGACAAGGTGCGGAGTGTCTTGTATAAGCAATATCCAGGAGACCATGTCACTGCATCACAAGAGACAGGGTGGACTGAAAGGCATAAGAAGACTGGAAAGGTGGGGGTGGGGTGGGGGTATAAAGGGCTTTCTTAAAAGCCAAACCGAGGATTTTGTATTTGATCCTAGAGAGGATATGGGGCGGGCTGCTGGAGTCTGTTTCGTAAGGGGAGGATTTTCCTCCCAAACAGCTGTTACCTCTCTGCCCTTCGCCCTCACAAAGTCATTGTTCTAACTCAGACCCTCACCTTTTCCCAGGACAGTTGGTTTACATTCACAAAAGGCAGAATCTTTTCATCACTTGGCCATCTCTTATCTCTCCAATCTACCTTTCACGCAGCTGTCAGATGGATCTTGTCACTCCCCTGACCAAGCAACTTTTATGGCCTCCTATTCCCTTTAGGACAGAATACAACCCTCCATCTAGATTGAAAGCTTTCTACAAGTGAATTCCAGTCTCCTCCTCCAGACTCATTATGACTTCCCTTCAAGTACACCACATCCCAGCCAAATGGCCAACATCTCCTTCCTCCTTTCCTGCCTGTCTCTCAGTGACTCCCCATTTCTCCTCTGTCTCAGAATCCCCAGCATCCTTCAAGGCTTAGCTCAAGGGCCACTTCCCATATAAAAGACCTCTTGTGGCATCTCTCCCTACTCTTTTCTCCCCTCCCCAGAAATTACTTGGTATGTACTTAGTTTGAATTTGCTTCTCTGTATTCATGTTATTCCCAGGAGAATGTCAGCTCCTGGAAGACAGACCCTGTTTCATTTCTCTCTTTGTATTCCAGGCACCTAATCCAGGGACTGGCACACAGTCGGCTCTTAATAAATGCTTGGGAATATTAAATGCTGAATAAATAAAGCAGCAATAACATGTAGATAAAGAAACAAGAAGCCATGAAGATCGATGGGTATTTTGGAAAAAAAAAAAACAACCCACCACCATTGGAAGGGTGACTTCAGCTGCAGGTCTGTAATTATATTTCAATGAAGTAATTATCAAAATTATCTTGTTCTGGATAAAAAGAAAAAAAATAGATCAGCAGAAGAGAAGCCAGCATCATAATAAAAGGTCTACTGTGGCTGAGTGTTTGATGATTCCGAGCTCACAAAGCATCAGGAAATGGAATCAACAGTTGAGAGAACTATTGGAAAAATTGACTCAAGAATTTGGCAGTAAATGGGGTGCAACCTCTCACAACCTACACCACCACACCAGACTTCAAATGAACTGATGACCTAAAGATAAAAGAAAGCATCAGAAAAAATAAGAGTGAGTGGAATGGTAGGTCTATTTCACATTGTGAAGAGGACGAAAATACTTATCTATTTAATAAATAGAGTAAATCATAGGAGACAAGTTAAATGGATTTGATTGTATAAAAATAGAGTTTTTTGCATAACAAAAGCAGCACATCCAGAGCAAGAAGGAAAGAAAGAAAAGGTTGGGGAAAACATCTTTGTTATAAATATTTCAGACAGAAATACAGAAACCCATTTGTAAAAGTAAGATAATCAGGAAAAAAGGACACAAACGGGTCATTCTGAAAAAAAGGAACAAGTCATAAATAAATTCTTGTAGGACCTATGACTTTGTTAGTCTCGGCAGGCCCCCCACCAACGCAGAGTTCAACTCTTCTACAATTAAACACAGCTGCTGCTCTTGCTTCAGAAAAAAATAATCCATCCCCTTGCGGCCACCCTGGTGCTGATTCTCTCTGAGCTCAGCCAGATGGGCTCTCAGATAGAAGACATGCTGTTCTGTCCTGGGCCCAGACTCAAAGCTAGGCAGTCAGGCCCTCCCTGACCCATCTTGTGCTCAGCTGTCAGAGCTTCTGAGAGAACATTCCCCACACCCCCCCCCCCGCACCTAAATGCCAAAATTATGCAAAGCTGGAGGAGGTAAGTAGAAGCAGGGATCAATGACCAATGATCCCTGCAAAATTGTTCAGTCTCCAAGAAGCAGAGAAATGTCAGCCAGACCCACCTGAAATGGGCAAAGAGAGATAAAAAGTGAGGAAGCTAGCAGGGCTGGGGAGAAAGACACAGATTAATATCTTTGGGGGAGGCAGTGTGGCTGGTCCCACACTCTAATGCCAGGGCCCACTTATAAGGACTCCATACTGATGAAATCACAGGTCCAAGGCCTTAGTTAACTTCATATTACCATTAAAAGCCACCCCATCCTTCTAGTGATCCAGGCTACAACTGCAGGGTCCCCCTCAACCCTGAGGGCCATTTTCCACATCTAATGTATTGTTCAGATAGTCATCACCTGTGTGCAGGTCCTTATCACCTCAGCCTTGGACTCCTGCTATAGCCTTCTAGGTGCTCTCCTGGTCTTCAGCATTGCCCCCATCCACTTGGCTGCCAAGGTGATGTTAGAGCACAGCTCTGACCATGATTCCCTCCTAGAGCTTATCCCATATACTCTGGCTCCTCACAAAAATTCTCTATCTCCTGATCCTGGCTCTTTGCACCAGCTTGGTCTCTCCTCCTTCTTGCCTTTGCCTAATTTTCTTTGTTTCTTTCTTTCTTTCTGTCTGCCTTCCTTCCTTCCTTCCTTTCTTTCTTTCTTTCTTTCTTTCTTTCTTTCTTTCTTTCTTTCTTTCTTTCTTTCTTTCTTTCTTTCTTTCTTTCTTTCTTTCTTTCTTTCTTTCTTTCTTTCTTTCTTGTATTTTATTTTTTTCAATTACATGCAAAGATAGTTTTCGACATTCATTTTTTGTAAGATTTGAAGTTATAAATTTTTCTACCTCCCTCCTTACCATCTACCCTCCCCAAGACAGCAAGTAATCTGAAATAGGTTATGCATGTACAATTATATTAAACATATTTACACATTAGTCATGTTGTGAAGAAGAAACAGAACAAAAGGGAAAAGTCACAAAGACAAAACAAAAATGAAAATAGAATGTTTCAATCTGCATTCAGACTCCATATTTCTTTCTCTGGATGTGGGCGGCATTTGCCATATTGACTCAATTGGAATTGTCTTGGGTCATTGTATTGCTGAGAAGAGCTAAGTCAATCATAGTTGATTGTTGCACAATATTGCTGTTACTATATACAATGTTCTCCTGGTTCTACTCGCTTCACTTACCATCAGTTCATGTAAGTCTTTTCAGGTTTCTCTGAAGTCCGCCTATTCATCATTTCTTACAGAACAACAGTATTCCATTACATTCATATTCCACAAGTTGTTCAGTCATTCCCCAATTTATGGGCATTTTCTCAGTGTCCAATTCTTTGCCACCACAAAAAGAGCTGCTATCAATATTTTAGTATATGTACATCCCTTTCCCTTTTTAATGATCTCTCTGGGATATAGACCTAGAAGTGGTATTGCCAGATCAAAGGGTATGCATAATTTTAGAGCCCTTTGGGCATAGTTCCAAATTGCTCTCCAGAATGGTTGGATCAGTTGATAACTCCACCAACAGTGCATTAGTGTCCCAATTTTCCTATATCTCCAACATTTATTATTTTCAATTTCTATTGTATTAACCAATCTGAGACATGAGGCGATACCTTAGAGTTGTTTTAATGTTAATTTCTCTAATCAGTTGTGATTTAGAGCATTTTTTCATATGACTACAGAATACTTTAATTTCTTCATCTGAAAACTGCCTGTTCATATCTTTGAGCATTTATCAATTGGCAAATGGTTTGCATTCTCTATATTTGATAAATGAGATCTTTATCAGAGACACTGACTATACAAATTATTTCCCATCTTTCTGCTTTCCTTCTAATCTTGGATACATAGATTTTGTTTGTGCAAAACCTTTTTAATTTAATGTAATCAAAATCATCCATTTTGATTTCATAATGTTCTTTATCTTTGGTTTGGTCATAAATTCTTCCGTTTTCCATAGATCTGACAGGTAAACTATTCTTTTTATTTATTTATTTTTATCAAATGCTTTATTAACTTCTAGTTTACATCATTCATTTCCCCAAGATTTTGAGTTACAAATTTTCTCCCCATTTTTCCCCCTACCCACCACCCCAAAATGGCAATCCCACTGGATATGCCCTCCTCCAATCTGCTCTGTCTCATATCTTCTCCCATACCCCCTCTGATTTTCCAGTAGGGCATGGTGGATCTCTATGCCCCAGTGCCTGTACATCTTATTTCCCAGTTACATGCAAAATAATAGTAATAATAGTATGTGTGTGTGTATATATATATATATATATATATATATATATATATATAACATTTGATTTTAAAGCTTTGAATTCCAGATTCATTCCCTCCCTCCCTTGTCACCCACCCTTACTGGGAAGATAAGCAATTCAATATAGATTGTACATGTGTAGCTATGCAAAACATTCCCATAGTGGATATTTGTAAAAGACTGACTATATTTCCCTCCCTCCTATCCTACCTCCCACTTTTTCTAATCTCTACTTCGATCCTGTCCCTTTGCAAAAGTGGGTGCTTCCAACTTCCCTCCCCCCAGCCTGCCCTCCCTTCCATCATCTTCCCTCTCATCCCCTTCCCCCCTACTCTTCTGTAGGGTGACTTACACTATTTAATGTGTATGTCATTCCCTCCCTAAGCCAAATTCAATGGGAATAAGGTTAATTCATTCCCTTTTGCCTTCCTGTTCTTCCCCTCCATTGTAACCATTTTCCCTTGCCTCTTCTATATGAGATAGTTTACTCCATTCTGTCTCTTCCCATCTCCTCTCATTATATTCCTCTCTCACCTTTAATTTCACCTTTTAAGTATCATCCCTTCCTATTAAATTGGTCCTGTGCCCTCTCTCTATGTATACCTATAAACACATATATACACATTCACATATGTAGTCATACTCCCATACACCCTCCAATATAGACACATATATATGTATATATATATATATGTATATATTCCCTTCAACTATTCTCATACTGAGAAAAATTTCATAAGTTACAATTATCATTTTTCCATGTAGAAATGTTAATAGTTCAACTCTGATAAGTTCCTTATGATTTCTTTTCCCTGTTTACCTTCTCATGCTTCCCTTGCTTCTTGTATCTGAATGTCAAATTTTCTATTCATCTCTGTTTTTTTAAGCAAGAATGCTTGAAAGTCCTCTATTCCACTGAATGACCATATTTTCCCCTGAAACGTGATACTCAGTTTTTCTGGGTAGATGATTCTTGGTTTTAATGCCAGCTCCTTTGACCTCTGGCATATCATATTCCAAGCCCTTAGATCCCTCAGTGTAGAAGCTGCCAGATCCTGTGTTATCTTTGATTGTGTTTCCACAATATTCAAATTGTTTCTTCCTGGCAGCTTGTAATATTTTCTCCTTGATCTGGGAATTCCAGAACCTGGCTATAATATTCCTAGGAGTTTTCTTTTTGGGGTCTTTTTCAGGAGGTGATCAGTGGATTCTTTCAACTTCTATTTTGCCCCCTGGTTCTAAATCATCAGGGCAACTTTCCTTGAGAATTTATTGAAGGATAACTTCTAGGTTCTTGTTTTGGTCATGGCTTTCAGGTAGTCCAATAATTTTTAAATTGTCTCTCCTGAATCTATTTTCCAGGTCAGTGGTTTTTCCAGTGAGATATTTCACATTGCCTTCTATTTTTTCATTTGTTTGGATCTGTTTAATAGTATCTCGATTTCTCATAAAGTCACTAGCTTCCATTTGCTCCAATCTAATTCTGAAGGAATGATTCTCTTCAGTGAGCTTTTGAGATTCCTTTCCCATCTGGCAAATTCTGCTTTTTAAGGTATTCTTCTCCTCATTGCCTTTTTGAGCCTCTTTTGCCATTTGAGTTAGTCTATTTTTTTTGAAAGCAATCGGGGTTAAGTAATTTGCTCAAGGTTACACAGCCAGTTATTATTTCTGGGTGTGGTGCTAAGTATCTGAGCCCAGATTTGATCCAGGTCATCCCAACACTGGAGCCAGTGCTCTTACTTGCTGAGCCACCTGGCCACTCCTGAGTTAGTCTACTTTTAAGGTGTTATTTTCTTCAGTCAGGTTGTTGATTCTCATTTCATAATTTTATTGCATCGTTCTCATTTCTCTTCCCAATTTTTCCTCCACGTCTCTTATTTGATTTTCAAAATCCTTCTTATCGTCCTCTATGGACTGTAACCAGCTCATATTTCTCTTGGAAGCTTTTGGTGCAGGAGCTATGACTTCACTGTCTTCCTCATGCTCCATGATTTGATACTTTTTGTCCCCAAAAGAGGAGTGTAAAGTTGTGTTGCTCTGTTTGCTTTGCTTTCCTCGTTTACTCATGTTGCCACTCGATTACTTGACTTTCGGGCTCTTTGCCACAGTAGGATTCTACTACCAGACAGGGGAGCTTTGTCCCAAACACTGAGGTTTTCTCAGCTGCCGGAGGTGCCCTCTCTGAGGCCTCCACACACTCTGGCAAGCTGGTCACACACCCCAGGACCTCCACCCTAGACAGCAATACAGATCCAAGCAGGTTAAAGCAAGAGCGATTACCCCCTCAGTCTGCTCGATTAGTCCCCCTCCAATCTGAAGGCCAGGAGCTGAAGCTGCCAAGTGGCAGTGGCTACACAGCCTCGGCTCCTCAGCAGCTTCTCCCTCCAGTGGATAAAGGCTGACCACTCTCCTAAACTACAGATCCCAAAGTCCACATTGCACTGACCTCTAACTTTGTCCTTAGCATCCATAGGTTGATAATTCTGGAAACTGCCACAGCTGTTGATCATCTGAAGTACCTCCAGCTGGCAGCTGGCTGTGGCTGCCTTGGGGCTAAGAACTCTGGCTTGAGTGGGGCTGGACTGGGCTCTCAGCATGCTGCACTGGCCACTTCCTGCCAGTCTGCCAGGCTGTCCTCAGCAGGAGGTTAGCTTCTCTGTGTCATTTTTTGGGTTCTATAGCTCCAAAGTTTGTTCAGAGTCACCTTTTACATGAATTGGAGGAGGTGGAAGCTGGAGCCCCACCGAAGTCCTGTTTCTCCTCCACCATCTTGACTCTGACCCCAGGTAACCTAATTTGCTTATGGTATCATCTGTTGTGTATAAATCATGTGTCCATTTTGACCTTATTTTGGAATATGGTGTGAGATGTTGGTTCATGCCTAGTTTCTACCATCCAGTTTTCCCAACAGTTTTGTCAAATTGTGAGTTCTTATCCCAGAAGTTGGAGTCTCTTAGTTTATCAATCAGTGGATTACTATAATCATTTACTACTGTTTCTTAGATACCTAATCTATTCCACTGATCTACCACTCTGTTTCTTAGCCAATATCAGATTTGTTTTTATTATTTTTGCTGTATAATATTTTTAGATCTGATACAGTTAAGCTACCTTCTTTTGCATTTTTCCATTAATTCCCTGGATATTTTTGACCTTTTATTCTTCCAGATGGATTTTGTTATTATTTTTTCTAGCTCTATAAAGTAATTTTTGGTAGTTTGATTAGTATGGCATTGAATAAGCAATTAATTTAGGTAGAATTGTCATTTTTATTACATTAGCTCAGCCTACCTATGAGCAATTGATATTTTTCCAGTTGACTTTGTGGGAAAAGTGTTTTGTAATTATGTTCATATAGTTCCTGGGTTTGTCTTGGTAAGTAGACTCCCAAATATTTTATGTCATCTACAGTTATTTTAAATGGAATTCATTTTCCTATCTCTTCTTGATGAGCTTTATTGGTAATATATAAAAATGTTGATGATTTATGTGGGTTTATTTTATATCCTGCAACTCTGCTAAAGTTATTACTGATTTCAAGTAGTTTTTTAGTTGATTCTTTAGGATTCTCTAAGTATACCATCATATCATCTGCAAAGAGTGATAGTTTTGTTTTCTCATTGCCTATTCTAATTCCTTCAATTTCTTTTACTTCTCTTGTTGCTAAAGCTGGCATTTCTAGTGCAATACTGAATAACAGTGGTGATAATGGAGTCATCCTTGTTTCACCCCTGATCTTATTGGGAAAACTTCTAGCTTATCCCCATTACATATAATGATTTCTGATGGTTTTAGATACTACTTGTCATTTTAAGGAAAGCTCAATTTATTCCTATGATCTCTAGTGTTTTTAACAGCAATGGGTGTTGTATTTTTTCTGCATATATCAAGATAATCATATGATTTTTGTTGGTTTTATTATTGATATGGTCAATTATGCTATTAGTCTTCCTAATATTTAATCAGCCCTGCATTCCTGGTATAAATCTCACCTGGTCATAGTGTGTTATCCTTGTGATAAATTGCTATAATTTCTTTGCTAATGTTTTATTTAAAATTTTCACATCAATATTCATTAGGGAAATTGGTCTATAATTTTCTTTCTCTGTTTTGGCTTTTCTTGGTTTTGGTATCACTACCATATTTGCATTATAAAAGGAATTTGGTAGAATTCCACTTATTTTTCTAAAAATGTTTTATGGTATTGGAATTAATTGTTCTTTAAATGTTTTGTAGAATTGGCTTATAAATCCATCTGGCCCTGGAGATTTTTTCTTAAGAAGCTCATTGATGATTTGTTCAATTTCTTTATATAATATAGGGTTATTTAGATATTTTATTTCCTCTTTTGTTAATCTGAACAATTTATAATTTTGTAAACATTCATTTTATGTAAGTGTCAGATTTATTGATGTAGAGTTGGGCAAAATAGCTCTTAATTATTTCTTTAATTTTCTCTTCATTGTTGGTGAATTTACCCTTTTCTCTTTTGATATTGTTAGTTTTGTTTTCTTCTTTCCTTTTTTTCCTAATCAAATTAAGCAAAGGTTTATCTATTTTATTATTTTCCCCTATAAAACCAGTTCTAGGTTTTATTTATTAGTTCAATAGTTTTTTTCTTTCAATTTTATTAATCTCTCTTTTGATGTTCAGAATTTCTAATTTGGTATTTAATTGGGGATTTTAAAAATTTGTTCTTTTTCTAGCTTTTTCAATTGCACACCTAATTCATTGATCTGCTCTTTCTCTATTTTATTCATATAAGCATTAGAGACATAAAATTTCCCCTAAGAACTGCTTTGGGTGAATCCCATACATTTTAGTATGTTGTCTCATTATTGTCATTTTCATTGATGAAATTATTGGTTGTTGCTATGATTTGTTGGACTCATTCTTTAGGATTAGGCTATTTAGTTTCCAATTAATTTTTGTTTATCTTTCCTTGGCCATTTATTTATTTTTTTTAAAGCAATCGGGGTTAAGTAACTTGCTCAAGTTTACACAGCCAGTTATTTCTGCGTGTGGTGCTAAGTATCTGAGCGCAGATTTGATCCCCAGGTCTTCCCAACACTGGAGCCAGTGCTCTTACTCGCTGAGCCACCTGGCCACCCCTAAGCAATTGGGGTTAAGTAACTTGCTCAAGGTTATACGGCCAGGTGTTTCTGGGTGGATGCTAAGTGTCTGAGCCCGGATTCGATCCCCAGGTCATCCCGACACTGGAGCCGGTGCTCTTACTCGCTGTGCTACCTGGCTGCCCCAGCCTTGGCCATTTATTACATGTAATTTTTATTGCTTCATGATCTGAAAAGGGTATATTTAATATTTCTGCATTTCATTGTGAAGTTTTATGCCCTAATATGTGGTCAATTTTTGGGTAGGTGCCATGTACCACTAAGAAAAAGGTATATTCCTTTCTGTCCCTATTCAATTTTCTCCAGAGATCTATCATATGTAACTTTTCTAAAATTCTATTCACCTCCTTCTTGTTTATTTTGTGGTTGAATGTATCTAGTTCTGAGAGGGAGAGGTTGAGGTCCGCTATTAGTATAGTTTTGCTGTCTATTTCTTCCTGTTACTTCACTTAACTTCTCCTATAAGAATTTGGATGCTATATCACTTTGTGAAATTATGTTTAATATTGATACCACTTCATTTTCATGGTACCTTTTATCAAGATGTAGTTTCCTTTCTTGTTTCTTTTAACTAGGTCTATTTTTGCTTTTGCTATGTCTGAGATCAGGATTGCTCCCTCTGCTTTTTAAAAATTATTTTATTATTTTTTAAAATTAATTTTACTTTTAGTTTACAGGATTCAATTCCACAATTCCTTGAGTTTCACATTTTGTTTCCCTTCCCCCCCCCCCCCCCCCCCCCCCCCATGGCAGCTTATAGTCAAGTACAGGATCTGTAAATACTTTCACATTATACATTAGTCAGGTTATAAAGATGGATTGTATCAGATGGAATGAAAAATGGTAAAGAGGACATAAAACCAAACAAGAAAAGGAAAAAGATCAGGTATTTTGCTTCCATCTGGATATAAACTCAGTTCTTTCTAGTTCTTTCTCTGGATGCACACATTTCTCTCCATCATGAGTCTTTTGGGATTGGCTTATATCACTGCATTGCTGAGAAGAGTCCAGTCTATCAAAGTTGGTCATCACACATACTTTGTGTCTGTAATTGCGTACAAATTTCTCCTGGTTCTACTCTTCTCACTCAGCATCAGTTTGTATAAGCCTCTCCAGGTAAATATGAAGTCCGTCTGCTCCTCATTTCTTATAGCACAATAACATTCCATAATATTCATATACCACAACTTGTTCAGCCATTCCCCAATTGATGGGCACCCCCTTAATTTCCAATTCTTTGCCACCACAAAAAGAGCTGCTATAAACATTTTTGTACATCTGGGTCTTCCTCCCACTTCTACGATCCCTTTGGGATATAACCCTAGAAGTGGTATTACTGGGTCAAAGGATATGAAATTATTTATGGCCCTTTGGGCATAATTCCAGATTTCTCTCCAGAAAGGCTGGGTCAGTTCACAACTCCACCAGCAATGCATTAGTATTCCAATTTGCCCACATCCTCTCCAGCATTTGTCATTTTCCTGTTTTGTCATCTTAGCCAATCTGATTGGTGAGATGTGGTACCTCAGAGTTGTTTTCATTTGCATTTCTCTAATCAATAGTGATTTAGAGCATTTCTTCATATGTTTATAGAGATCTTTAATTTCTTTCTCTGAAAATTGCCTGTTCATATCCTTTGACCATTTATCAATTGGGGAATGACTTGTATTCTTATAGATTTGACTCAATTCTCTGTATATTTTAGAAATGAGTCCTTTGTCAGAGACCTAGGTTGTAAAGATCCTTTCCCAATTCCCCACCTCCCTCTTAATCTTGGTTACATTAGCTTTGTTTGTACAGGAGCTTTTCAATTTCACGTAGTCAAAATTATCCATTTTACATTTTATAATGTTCTTTAATTCTTGTTTAGTCACAAAGTCTTTCCCTCTCCACAAATCTGACAGGTAAACTATTCCTTGTTTTCTGAGACTGCTTAGAGTATCAACCTTTATACCTGGATCATGCACTCATTTAGACTTGATTTTGGTATATGGTGTTAGATAATGGTCTATGCCCAGTTCTGCCATACTATATTCCAGTTTTCCCAGTATTTTTTGTCAAATAGTGAGTTCTTATCCCAAAAACTAGGGTCTTGGGGTTTATTAAACAATAGATTACTATAGTAGTTGACTTCTGAATCTTGTGTGCCTAATATATTCCATTGATCCACTCCTCTATTCCTCAGCCAGTACCAAGTTGTTTTGATGACTGCTGCTTTATAATACAGATTGAAATCTGGTATAGCTAGTCCACCTTCCCTAGAATTTCTTTTCATTAATTCCCTTGATAGTCTGGACCATTTATTCTTCCAAATGAATTTTGTTACTATTTTTTCTAGCTCTATAAAGTATTTTTTTGGTAAATTAATTGTTATGGCATTAAATGTATAATTTAATTTAGGTAAAATTGTCATTTTTATTATATTAGCTCAACCCAGCTATGAGCAATTGATATTTTTCCAATTAGTTAGATCTGACTTTATTTGTATGAAGTGTTTTGTAGTTGTGGTCATATAGGTCCTAGGTTTGTTTTGGCAGGTAGATTCCCAAATATTTTATAATGTCTACAGTGACTTTAAATGGGATTTCTCTTTCTATCTCTTGCTGTTGAATTTCATTGGAAATATATAGGAAAGCTGAGGATTTATGTGGGTTTATTTTATATCCCGCAACTGCTTTTTTTTTTTTTAACTTCAGCTGAAGCATAACATATTCTGCTTCAGGCTTTTACCTTTACTTTGTGTGTTTGTCTCTGTGCCTCAAATGAGTTTCTTGTAAACAACATATTGTAGTATTCTGGTTTTTAGTCCACTCTGTTATTTGCTTTAATTTTATGGGAGAGTTCATCCCATTCACATTTAGAGTTATGATTACTAACTGTGTATTTTCTTGCATACTATTTTCTCCCTTTCTATACTTTTCTCTCTCTCCTTCCACTCTGTCCCTCCTCACAAATGTTTTGCTTCAGACCACAGCCTCCCCCAATCTGCCATCCTTTTTTATCAGTTCCTCTCCATTTTCTTTTCCCCTTTCCCTCCTACTTCCCCATATGGTAAGACAGATTTCTCTACCCAACTGAGTGTGTATATTATTGCCTCTGAGTCAAATCCAAAGAGTACAGTTCAAACAATGCTCACCTCCTCCTTTCTTTCCCTCTACTGTAATAGGTCTTTCATGCCTCTTCATGTGATATAATTTACCCCATTCTGCCCCCCCTTTCCTCTTCTCCGAGTACAATATTTCGTTTCACTCCTTAATTTTTTTTTTATCATCATGTCAAAGTCAACTCATACCTACACACTCTAAGTATACTCCTAACTGTCCTCACAGAGATACAGTTCTTAAGAGTTACAAGTATCATCTTCCCATCTAGGGATGTAAACAATTTAATCTAATAACATTTTTTTTCTGTTTCCTGTTTACCTTTTTATGCTTTTCTTGAGTCCCATGTTTGAAGAACAACTTTTCTGCTCAGCTCTGGTCTTTTCATCAGGAAAGTTTGAAAATTCCCTATTTTATTGCATGTCCATCTTTTCCCCTGAAAGATCATGCTCAAAGGGGCGGCCAGGTGGCTCAGCGAGTAAGAGCACCGGCTCCAGTGTTGGGATGACCTGGAGATCGAATCCTGGGCTCAGACACTCAGCACCACACCCAGAAATAACTGGCCATGTAACCTTGAGCAAGTTACTTAACCCCGATTGCTTAAAAAAAAAAAAAAAGATCATGCTCAATTTTTCTGGTCATTGGTTGTAATCCAAGCTCCTTTTCCTTCTGGAATATCATATTCCAAGGCCTCCAATCCTTTAATGTAGAAGCTGCTAAGTCCTGTTTAACCCTGATTGTGGCTCCTTGATATTTGAATTGTTATTTTCTGACTGCTTGACCTGATAGTACTGAAATTTGGCTACAGTATTCTTTGGGTTTTCATTTTAGGATCTCTTTCAGGAGGTGATCAGTGGATTTTTTTTCAATGATTAGTTTACCCTCGGGTCTAGGATATTTGGGCAGTTTTCCTTGATAATTTCTTGAAACATGCTGTCCAGGATATTTTTTTGATCATGGTTCTCAGGTAGACTAATAATTCTTAAATTATCTCTCCTGGATCTATTTTCCAGGTCAGTGGTTTTCCCCATAAGGTATTTTACATTTCCTTTTATTTTTTCACTTTTTAAATTTTGTTTGACTCATCATTGACATCTCATAGAGTCATTAGCTTTCACTTGCCCAATTCTAAAGGAATTTTTTTTAAATTAGCTTTTGTACCTCCTTTTCCATTTGGCCAATTCTATTTTTTGTGCTTTCAATTTTGTGCAATTCAGTTTTTGTGCTTTCTTTTCTAAGATGTTGACTCTTTTCCCCATAATTTTCTTGCATAATTCTCATTTCTTTTCCCAATTTTTCTTCTGCCTCTCTTACTTGATTTTAAAAATCTTTTTTGAGTTCTTCTAAGAGGACTTTTTGGACCTGAGACTAATTCATATTCCCTTTTGAGGCTTTGCATGTAGGCATTTTGACATTATTGTGCTCTCCTGAGTTTGTGTTTTGATTTTCCCTGTCACCATAGTAGCTTTCTATGATCAGGGCTCTTTTTATTTTTTGCTCATTTGAAAAAGTTGAGCTCTACTCCTGGGGTATGTGGGCCACTGTCCCAAACTTCTTGCACTGGGGGCCATGTGTCTGTTGACTGGCTTTCTGTGCTGGGGCCTGTGGGGCTGGCAGCTTGCCTGCTGTGTTGGGACTGGAGGCTCCACAGCTGGCTTACTGTGCCACTGATTACTGAGCCAGAACTGTGGGACCTTGGTTGCTCATCTGTGCTGTGACTAAGAGCTTCCTGCTGGCTTAACCAGACACCAAATGGGCAGGGCTGTGCTTCACTTTTATCCATGTGAGGCAGACCTTTCCTGAAGTCCTTCTAAGTTATCTTATGCTGGAAAATTGTTTCACTCCATCTTTTTGTGGATTCTGTCAGTCCAGAATTCTTTTAGAGGCTCGATTATGTTGTTTCCGAGGAAACTGGGGAAAGCTCAGGCGACTTTTTGGCTTCTTTCCCCCATCTTCCTTTGGCTTCTTTCAAGTCTCATCCCAAATCCCACCTTCTGCAGAAGGCCTTTCCTGGTCCCCCTCACTGCTTGTGCCTTCCTCATGGACTACCTTCCATTCCCACTGAATAATCAAGCTACAACCTTTCCCCTTGTTGTCTGCCCCATTATTTTGTGAGCTCCTTGAAGAGCTCACCTCTCTGCTGCTTAGCAAAGTGCCTCACACACAGTAAGTGCTTAATAAATGCACATTGATTGAATGAATGACTCTCCCCATGCCTTTTCATAATAATATCTTTTTGGTCTGGACCCATGATTTTCTTGGTGCACAGAACTCCCAAAGGGAGGACTCTTCCTCTCCATTTAACTGAGATGCTGGTGAGTGGGGCACAGAGGTTGAAAGGACTTGGTCAGGGTCACATAGCCAGTGCATTGCAAGCATGGCTGGAATCTAGGGCTTATTGACTCAGGTTGGATCTCTACGCATCTGGTTGCCCTTGTCTTTCCATGATAATAACCATGGAGACAAAGTGGGAAAAGTGCACATTGGAAAGAGAGGATGTGTGGGAGTAGACGGCACATCTTTGTGACAGTTCTGCCCAACTTAACATGCATTTCTAAGGGATGTAAGCAGGGAGATGAGGGTTGTTTGTTGTAGTCATTTTAAATCTGTTCTTGTATTTGAGCACTTGCTTTTGGTGAGGGTTATTAATATTTAAAATAAACAAAATATGCCAAGAACTTTACACAACCCTTCGGACTAAGACAGAGCCTCATTTTGAAGGCTGTGCCTTATTAAAGAAGAGGTTCAAGCTGCCTTCAGTGTTTGGGGCTACCGCATCACTCAGTGACTAATTCTTGGCTTGAAGGCCACTTGGACCCTCAGGTGTTTTTCATACAAATTGCTGTCAAGTTGAGAGTCCTTCAGTGTGTGTGTGTGTAAGTGTGTGTGGTGAGTGTGTAATTGTACATTTAGGCCAAACACACAAAAACATAACACGTAGGACTTTACATTTATCTGTGTTCCATTCATCTTGTTAGATTCGCCCCCAGATTTCCAGTCTGTGACCTCTCTTTGAATCTAGATTCTAGCAACCAAAATATCAGCTTACCACCCCCCACCTTTGTGCTTCCTGAAGATTCCATAAGCATCCAAGGCACTGAAGAACAATCAATGAACATGATGTAAAGCTCAGGACCTAGCTTCCTCTCTCTCTCTCTCTCTCTCTCTCTCTCTC
>NW_027185761.1:75967537-75972588 GCF_028583685.1 Petaurus breviceps papuanus | reverse complement strand
CTCTCTCTCCCTCCCTCCCTCCCTCCCCTCTCTCTCTCTTTTCTCTCTCCTCCCCCTCCTCTCCCTCTCTCTCTCTTTCTCTCTCCTCCCTCCCTCTTTCTCTCTCTCTTTTCTCTCTCCCTACTCCCCATTTCTCCCTCTTTCCCCCTCCATTTTCCTCTTTCTCTTCCCTTTATTTCTCTCTGTCTCTACCTCACTCCACCACACTCTTTTTCTCTGTCTTTCTTTGCAGTCCTCTCTGAAGGCTGACACTGAGTGTGGCACTGAGTCCACACTCTTTGGAAACAGCTGGTCAGTTAATTATGAATTTACCCAGAAGTTCCATCATCTAGTTCCTCTCTTTCTAAATATCTCTATAGGCATCATGAAAACCTTTCTCACATTACTGGGAATCAGTTAAAGCCATAGATTATTGCATTTGGGTATCAGGGAGCATGTCATCCAACCCCCCTCTTTTGCAGATGAGGCAACCAAGGTACAGAGTGATTTGGTATTCTAGAGAATGAATACAACCCAGGTGGGCAGGTGGGCAGGCAGGGTCACCAGGGGGTATCTGTGGAAAGATAAGGCCTTTCCCAAAGAGGGGTTACCAGAAGTCTGAGCAGACAGGGCAATCCATGTAGCTCCACAAGAGGGTGTTTTTGGAAGCGACACTCACTGGATGCCTGAGTTCTGGAATTTGAACAAAGCAGCCTCATTATTGTCTAGGTACAGCTTGTACACAGGAAATGAGCAAGTCCTCCTGCTAGGCGTCATCAGCAAGTCCCCAGAAAGTTGTTCCAATCACCTTTGTGCAGACTGAATGCTATTCTGAATGCTTAAGGGAGCCAGGGCATCAGTCACTCACCAGATCCTTTGACAAGAGTCAGGAGCACTGCCTCCAAGGCTTCATTCCTGGCCCTTCTCATCCTGCCCAATCTTTCCCATGCCTTTCCATGAACCTCCCACAGAGGATGACTTCTTCTGGTTCTCTGACCAGTATGTGGGCACCAGGCCAGTCTGAGGGTCTCCACTTAGGATTTCTCAGTCTTGTGACTCAACTGGCCACCTCCTTTTCTGCATACATATGTTATGTTATTGATGCCTGAGACCAAGTCATTGTTAGTGAGGCCCCGAAGCCTGTTTACAGATCTCCAGTCACAACTAATAAAGGGTGCCCAGGACAAAGGGTATGAACTGCACTTTCAAATAAGGATGGGGGTGAGGGGCTCTCTATTTTAGCTTCTTCTTGTTAGCTAGGTTGGTGTTGTTTCTAGCTACTGAAGGACTGAAAGCATTTATAAACCTCTCACTTTGTTCCCCTAGGGTCAAGGTCCCAGTGATTCTATCCTAGTGATAACTCTTAAGGGTCCTCTGTGTTTTCCAAAATTCTTTGGGTTACCTACTGTTCTGTCCCTTCAGAATTTGTGATGGCCCATGATTAACAGTCATACAGCATCACCAGCAGAACATTTGCACTAACCAGAGAGACTTTCAACAAAGAAGACATGAGTTCCAAACCTGACTCTGATCACCTGAGGCAGCTGAGTGGTGCAATGGTTAGAGGTCTGGACTTAGAGTCAGGAAGACCTGAATTCAGATCCTGCTTCAGACAGGACTACTAGCTGTGTGACCTTGGACAAGTCATTTTACATCAGTTTCCTCATCTTTAAAATGGATATTTTATTTGGATATTAAATGGATATTAAAATACAATAATAGCATCTATCTCCCAGAGTAGTCATAAGGATAAAATGAGACAAAATACCCAAAGTGCTTTGCAAACCTTTAAGTGATTTATCACTGAAGTGTCCCAGAATCAAGCTTCCATTATGTGTGAGATATTGGGCTAGGAACTTTCTACATTAAGGGCAGAAAAAATCCTTTTGTAAAGAGAATAATCCCCCTTCTCAATTAATTTAATAATAATAATTATAATGCAATGCAAGGAGGCAGAAGAGCAATCGTCAGTGTGTACTGAGAGGAGAGACAGAGAGAGACAAAGAATAGGAAGGGAAAGAGGAAGGGGGAAGAGAAGGGGAGAGAAAGGGGAGGAAGAGGGAGAGGGGAGAAGGAGAGAGAGGAGGGAGGAGAGAGGGGGGAGAGGAGAAGGAAAGAGAGAGAGAAAAGAGAGAGGAGAGAGGAAGGAGGGAGAAGGAGAGGGAGAGAAAAGGGGAGAGAGGGAGAGAGAGACAAGAAGAGAGAGAGAAAAAAAGAGAGGGGGAGAGAGAGGAAAGGAAGAGGAGGAGAGAGAGAGACAGAGAGACAGAGAGAGAGAGATAGAGAGAGAGAGACAGAGAGAGAGAGAGACAGAGAGAGACAGAGAGAGAGATTAACTGTGAATGCCAGCTGGCTCGCTCTCTCTCTTTCTCTCCCTCTCCCTCTCCCTCTCTCCTCTCTCTCTCCCTCCCTCCCTCCCTGCCTTCCTCCCTCCATCCAGCTTATTCTTTGTCTTTCTCTCTTCTCAAACACACTGGAGATTGTTGCTCTTGTACCTCCTTGTGTTGCAAATCAGTTTGTCCTCAGCCAGATTCCAAGCTTCTGGGGGCAGAGCAAACGAATTATTCTTAGTGTTTTAGGGCTGGAAGGAACCTCACATAAGTGAGGAAACTGAGACATGGGGGGAGTGGGGGACATCCTGGAGCTGGCAGGGGCAGCAGACTGGGATGGGGCAGACTCCCTGCTTCAGCCTTCTCCTTTCCTTGTGCCTCAGCTCTGGCTTCCAGAAAGGGCTCAATGCTATGGAATTTCTCTTGCCTGTTTTTCATCCCAAATGCCTTGTCTGGGGATCGCTGGAAGCCCAGGCATCATCCCTAGAGATGGGGCACACATCTGCAACATTCCCTGCAGCATGCCATCACCAGAGGGAGGGAGGGTGGGCGGCTTCAGACAGCCTCCAGCCTGCAGGGGCAATCTCGGTATATCCCAAGTCAGGCCCTGGATGCTAGCAGCTGCATGCATGGGGGGTTGGGGGTAGGTGGGCATCAGGTGACCTAGAAGATTCACTGACTTTTCCTAAGGGCTTCCTGGCTCCTTCTCAGATTGGCAGCCCTGGAGCCTGACTTGTGTCTTTTCCCAGGCTTTTCGTTCCCCAAGCAGCCTCCTTCTCTGGCAGGCCCCTCCCTTCACTGCTCACATAACAGAGTCTTTCTGGAAAATGACAAAGACCCATTTTAGGGGCTGGGGTAGGCATCTTTGTGCATGCACATGGACGTGTGCACATGTGTCATGGTGTGCTTTCAACCTCACAAACAAACCAAGATTAACCCTTCCTAGTGAAGTCATCTCCAGGTGCCTTTGCTAGTTATCTCTGGCAGGAGCACAGTGTGCCAGTGGGGGTCCTTCAGTGGTCTGCATGTGGAGCCCATCCCCCCAGCTGAACCGCCCCACGGTGTCCTCACTGCTCATCCCCCAACTATGGCGCACTGATTTCCGCCTCTCGACCTTTAGTCGCCCAGCTCCTGGTGGCCCCAGATACCTCCCCCCTTCGGGATTCGAACCCCATCATTCACTGTTCACAAGTCAGCCAGAAGGCTACCTTTTCCAGGAAGCCTTTCTTGACTGCACCCTCCAGCTCAGCCCCCTGCCATCTCTTGGCACATCACTTACAGACTGGACTCCAAAAACACTGGACAGAGTCATCTCCAGAGACGACAGACACTTCTACATCCTCCTCCCTCCCTTCCCTCTTTGCCCCTATTTGCAAAAGAACCGGTTTCAACAGCTCCCTCTGTGGTCTGCACCACAAGCAGAATGATCCCTCTTTTACAGATGAGGAAACTGAGGCTCACCGCTACATGTTCCAGGGGCAGGATTTGAACCCCATCTCACAGCCACAGATTCTGACCCTGCTGCTTGCTAGCTGTGCAATCAAAAAGTTAATGTCACAGTTTCTCTGGGCCTCAGTTTCCTCCTCTTGTCAAATGGCCTTGAAGGTCCCTTCCAGCTCCAAATCCATGACTGAACTATTGGTCAGGGGCAGGAAGCCTGAGTCCCGTGATTAAACATCACTGAATTGAACTGGGGACAGGGCCCTCTGAGGGGCATCCCTTGCCATGCCTCCTAAAAGATACTTCCTCACCATAGCACTTTGGGTTAGCAAGGAGAAACTGAGACCAGAGAGGGCACGTGACAGGGAGAACTTTGGACAGTGCTACCCCTGGGCCTTTTCTTCTCACGCTGGGGTCTTAACCCTGGCCAGGAGTACCACCAGATTTCATTCACTTCTCAAAAGAGGCCACAGGCGCCAGTCTCTGTTGATCTGAGGGAAGTTAGTGGAAAGTGTGTGGGAGCCTAAAGTGGGAGGCCTAGCATTCAGTCCTGTGTCAGACATCTCCAAGGTGTGTGACCCTCTGGAGGTATGGCACTCCCCTTCTTGGAGCCATCTCCAAAATGGGGTTAACAACAGGCCTACTAGCCACTCGCAGGTTCACTCTGCCAAGCATAATGCACTGCAGCAAGCTCAATCACTAAGCATTTATTACGTGCCTACTGTGTGTCAGGAATTGTGCCAATGTGAATTATCATCCCTTTTTAGCCACCTGCCATAGATTGCCATGCATTAGGGGAGCCACCAGGGAAGGGGGTAGTTGAGGGAAGGGATCCTTCTCTAACACATTGCCCATTCAGCCAGGGGTACTCAGCAAATGATTACAGATCTGGACAGGCCTTGATTTTGGGGACTACAGAATGCCAGAGTTGGAGTGTTGAAAGCACCTGAGTGTGTGTTTGTGTGTGTGTATGTGTGTGTGTGTGTGTGGGAGAGACAGAAAGAGACAGAGAGAGAGAGAGAGAGAGAGAGAGAGAGAGAGAGAGAGAGAGAGAGAGAGAGAGAGAGAGAGAGAGAGAGGAGAGAGAGAAAAAGGAGAGAGAGAAGGAGAGAGAGAGGGAGAGGTAGAGAGAAAGGGAGAGAGAAAGGGAGAGAGAGAGAAGGGGAGAGAGAGAGAGAAAGAGAAGGAGAGAGAGAGGGAGAGGGAGAGAGAAAAGGAGAGGGAAAGAGAGAGGGAGAGAGAAGGAGAGGGAGAAAGAGAGAGAGAGGGAGAGAGAGAGAGAGAGAGAGAGAGAGAGAGAGA
>NW_027185761.1:75942202-75957537 GCF_028583685.1 Petaurus breviceps papuanus | reverse complement strand
CGGGGGGAAGTGTCACCGATTCCCCAACAGGTGTCCGCAGGGAATCCTCTCCCCCTTCATCCCAGCGCGGTCCTCCCAGGCTGGGCCCAGCCTTACACCATACCTCCCCCCCCCCCGCCCCAGCCCTCGGTCAGCACCCCGCAGATTCCGCGCTAGCCTCAGCTTATCCTCCCCAGGTGCCTCTGCGCATTCATTCACCCTTTCCGCCTTCTATCCCTCCATCCCGGCTCGGACGGCCCTGGGGGGAAGGATCGTCAAGCTGTCGGGGGTGGGGGGGGGATAAATGGCCCTGACTGCGGCTGTCTCCTCAGAGTGTGTGTGCGCGCTAGCGGTGGTGGGAGCAGCCAGACCCTCCCTCTCCGCCGCACCCCCCACCCAGTCCTGGAAGCCGAACGCAGCCCCCCCAGGCGCGGCCGCCCGGGGCCACGCTGGGTCAGAGTCCAAGGAACCTCGATGTGGGGGCGCGGAGCTGCAGGGATGAGAGGGGATTGGGTGGATGGATGGGGGGGGTTTCTCGTCCTTGACCGACAGCCTGGGGCGGACTGCGGCGGGCCCGCGGGGGCTGGGCGAGGGAGGGGGAGATCAGGCTGCAGCCTCGGCTCCCTCTCGGAGCGGGGACCCCCCCCCCCCATTTGACTGCAGCCCCGGCCCGGGCTCGCTCCTTCCATTTCTCTCTCTCCCCATCTCCGCGTCACCCTCCCTTCTCTGCCCTCCTCGGCTCGCTACTCGCCTCTCCTTCCTCGGAGCTCTTTCCTCTTGCCGCTGCCTCGGCCCGTCCGTCGGTCAGCCAGCCGGTCCGTCCGTCCCGCTGCCTGGGCGCTCGACTCCTGCGAAACGGAGCCTCCGCAGCCCGGCCCGACCTGGGGGTTTGCGGAAGGAGGGGGGAAGAGATGGAGAGGGGGCGGGGCAGGGGAGGGGCGGGAGCCGTTGTGGCCCAACCGCGGCCTTACGCACCAACCAAACCGGGGGAAGGGGGCGAGGCAGGAGGCGGAGCCATGCAAATCGGGCGGCTGTGGCTGGAGGAGGGGGCAGAGGGAGGGGGAGCATATTCCTGGCTGCTGCGCCCCCCCCCCCCCCCCCGACCGCAGTCAGTCATTCTGGTGCAGGCCCTAAGGAGGGGGCGCTCCCGTCGTTCGTCCTCAGCTGCGTAGGGTGGCCCGGAGAGCCACCAGACCCTCCTCCCCCATCCCCATTTACCATTTCGGGCTTCAGCCGGGTACTTGGGGGTTCTTGGGCGGCTTGCCACTGCCAGGGGCTCATCACCTCCCCCACTCCCCAATTCCTGCAGACCCACTGCCTGCCCTCTGTTCCGCGTCCCTTGGATCCCATGCTCACCTTCCCAGGGAAGGCTGCCTTCTCGGACCCGAGGATGGTCTACTCTCTCCTCCGAAGGTTCCTCAAGCGTTTCCTCACAGTAGGCGGCCCGGGGGGGGGGGGGCCCCCCCCCGTCATACAGACACAGACACAAGAACACACACGAGGAGGAAAGCGCGCCCCCCCACGCGCGTGTGTATACACATGCACACACACACACGCGCGCGCACACACACACACACACACACTCACTCACTCACTCACTCACTGCTGGCTGGTGTCTGTTCTCCACTGGTCTCTAAATAGATTGGGAGTTTCTCCAGGCCCAGAAGCAGCTGAGCTGCTCAAGGAAAGCCTCGGTGGATGTGAAGGTCTGGGTTCGAAATCTGAGGCTGCTCCTTCCTGCGTCTGTGACCTGGGCTGAGTCCCTGGCCCCTTTGGGCCTCAGTTTTCTTCTCTATACAATAAGGGGAATTGGAGGAAGCCTCTCCAAGGCCCTGCCAGCTCTTCCCCCACTTGATTTTCTTCCCACAGCAAGTTTGAGATTGAATGCCCATCTTTCACCAGCTGCCTGTTTAGCAATGAGCCACGCTGTTTGACAACCACATACAACCAAGGAATTAGGTTGCCATCTGCAGCCTTGACACCCATCCCCTCCCCCCTCCCAGCCTGTAGGCATCCCCTCTCACGGGCAGCTTGAAGCCATCCCTGCTTGCCCAGTCTGTCTTTCTGGTCCACTGTCCTTCCAATACCCTCCTGAGGAGGTCCACTCTCCCCACCCAAGGGCTCTCCACCTTTGTGTGTCTCAGGCCATCAGTATACTGCAGCCCAAGGACCCCCTTCTTAGTGCAATGTTTGTAAATGAATAAAGCAAAACACAGGATTACAAGGGAACCTATCTGAATGAAACCCAGTTCCCACGATATTTGAAGCACAGACTTCAGGGTCAGACTCTAGACCCAGCCCTAGATACTGGGGGTCACTGAGTGGCCGCCAGGTTAGCTCTCTGCAGGCTAGCCCTAGCTTCCCCTCCAGGAGAGGCTCCTGTCCATTTCGGGTCCTCTATCTTGAGAGGCAAGATGGTAGAGTGGGTAGAACCCTGGACTTGGAGTTAGGGCAATCTGAGTTCAAAGTCCACCTCAGATACTAGCCATGTGACCCTGAGCAGGATAGCTAGGTGGTGCAGTGCATACAGAGCTCAGGGTTTGCAGTCAGGAAGACTCATCCTCTCGAGTTCAAATCTGGCTTCAGGCACTTACTAGCTGTGTGACCCTGGGCAAGTCACTTCACCCAGTTTGCCTCAGTTTCCTCATCTGTAAAATGGACTGGAGAGGGAAATGGCAAACCCCTCCAGAATCTTTGCCAAGAAATCTCCAGATGGGGTCACAAAGAGTCAGATACAATTAAACAACAACACAGAGGTTGGGCCATTCATTCCCCTGGACCTGTTTCCTCAGTTATAAAATGAGGTAGATGGACTTGAAGGGCCCAAACCCCTGATCTCTAGGAGGTCACCAAACTCTCTTTTGGATTACCCCTCCTAAAGAAAACAGTCAGGGTCTGCTCAACCCTTCCCAGGACCAAGAGGGGGCTCACACCCTCTTAAGGCCCCCCCTGACCCTTCATCTTTGGACAGCTCCCAGAAGGTCATTTGAATGGGTTGCCTTAGCCTTTTGCCTCTTTGACCCGCCCCCGCCCCGGACCCCTGGAGCAGAGCAGGAGCCAAGCCCTTGGCTCTGTGAGGCCTGACAT
The DNA here is from genome assembly GCF_028583685.1 of Petaurus breviceps papuanus. Lineage (NCBI taxonomy): Eukaryota > Metazoa > Chordata > Mammalia > Diprotodontia > Petauridae > Petaurus > Petaurus breviceps. The sequence goes on along the minus strand of NW_027185761.1, from coordinate 75,954,471 downwards.
CTTCAGCTGCTTCAGCCTGTGCTGGCTTAGAGGGGCTTTCAGGCCTGCCACCTCACTGGATGCCTCATTAGACCTGGCCAGCTCCTAAAATGGATCTCAAGCTACAGGCTTGAAGTCTCCTCTGGACTTCGGGCATTGCACTGAGATTCCAGTCACCTTCAGAATGGCCAAAGGAGCCTGGGCTTGCCTTCACCCGGCTTGGTCCTTTCCGCTCCGTACCCATGGTGGCCCTCCCCCTCAGGTACATGCCCCGCTTCTCCTTGACAGAGGTTTTGTCTGCATTTTTTGGCACTCTCTCTGTTCCCTCTCCTTCTCCCTCCCCCAGCCTACTCCCTTCTCTATTTCTTTACCCTTCCCTTTGGCTCTCTCTGGTCAGCAGAATACTAGGGACGGGGGGGAGGGAGATGGTAGCATGGTCTAGGTCCCGGAGGCCTTGGGATCCTCCTCACCTCAATGGGTTACAGATGGAGCTGGACAGCGAGGAGACCAGTCCAACGCGGAATGTTAGCCTGGGGCAAGGGATCCTGCTGCCGGAAGTGGGGCACCCAGAGGAAGGGCAGGTCCTACACATGCTGCCACACCTGGTGCCATTTTGGGTGGGTGTCGCCCATACCTTACAGTAAAGCTTGCCGTAGAGGCAAGGGGACCCACTAGGCCAGGGTCAAAGCTTTCCTGGCTTGGTTCTCTTTCCACCCTGAGCCATGCACCTTTGCTTCTGTGGGGATGATCTGCCATTAGTACTCAAGCTCCCTCCTTTACCAGTTCCCCAGGAGAACATTGAGTCCTGGCTGAGGTGTCATGGGATAAGGCCACTCTCTGCCTGTCCCCTGGCTGCCACCCTCCCTGGCATCTGCTCTACCTCCCCCACCAGTCCCTAGGCCACAGCGGTAGCCAGCCAGCCAGGCAACTGAAACATGGGGGATTTAATTTAATTTCCTGAGATGCTGCTGTCAAAGATAAACACCAGACTACCCAGGGCCAGCGGTCACTCCTCTTGCAAGCAATGCGGCCCTGTAGGAGAGCCTCCCCTCCTCTGGGGGGCTGGCCCACACATCACTGCCCTCCTCCAATGAGGCTGCAGGAGCCCCTCAGCTTTGTGGGAGAAACTTATCATATGAATGGACTAGGATGGGCCACCCAGAATTAGGGGGAATGACTCCCATTCAGGTAACAGGGAAAAACCCCAGGCTATTTGGGCAGCACCAAGCCCAGGCTGTTATAGTGAGGGAGTTCAGAGAGCCCAGGGGCCCTGGAGTCTGGGAGAGGTCAGGAAGGGCTTCCCGGAGAAGGAGGGCCAGAAGCCAGGGTCTGAGGGCTGTCCCCAAAGGTTCTGGCCTTCTGCACGGCTGTGCTGTACATACTCATCACCAGGGAGGAATTCTGTTTGGGGAGGAGGGCAGTGAGTGACAAATAAAAGAGATTCAGAAAAGGGAAATTATCAATAAAACATTTTTAAAATACATGAAAAAGAAAACCAAAATGATGTTCCAAAGGCACTACCTAGTTAAAATGCTAGAGGCAGCCAGGTGGTGCAGTGGTTAGAGAGTGGTTAGAGTGGTTCCCTGAAGTCAGGAAGCTCTGAGTTCAAATCCAGCCTCAGACACTCATTAGCTGTGTGACCCTGGGCAAGACCCTGATCTCTGACTTTTTCAGTTTCCTCATCTGTAAGTTGGGATAATAGTAATTTCTCCTCCCTCTCACGGATGTTGTAAGGATCAAATGAGAACATATTTGTGACCTACTTTGCAAACCTAACAGCTCTACAGAAATGATGAGTGCATAGGTGGAGCTGCAGCAGACAGAGTGCTGGGTCTGGTCAGGAGGACCTGAGTTCAAATCCTGCCTCAGACACTTCCTACCTGGGTGACCCTGGGCAAGTCACTTCACTCAGTTTGACTCAGTTTCCTCATCTGTAAAATGATGTGAAGAAGGAAATGGAAAACCACTGCAGTATCTGCTGAAAAAAAATTTTTAAAACCCAAATGGGGTCCTGAAGAATAGAACATACCTTAGAAACACCCACATAAGAGAAACGTCCAAGTAAATAGACAATCATCTTTTAAGGTTTTTGTATATTGAAATATTTGAGTTTTTGTGAATGTTGTTAAGTTCATGATAAAAACTACAACTGACCAATGGGCTTTGGATGGACAGAAAGTGCTCTAGGCAGGGGGCAGCATGAGCCAGGTAGGAGGTCTGGCTCTGGGGTATGGAAGGGCCATGAGCCACATGCAGGTAATGTTGTCATCCCCATTTTATGGAGCATTTGGTAAGAGCCTACTATGCGCCAGACACAGATTGGATGATGAAGAAAGGGAAGTGAGTTCTGTCAGATTAAGTGACTGGGCCCAGGCTGCCCAGCTCACTTGGGGGTGGAGCTGGGCAGACCTAGAGTTTGGCCATCACTCCAGGCCCTGGAGCTCCCCCTTTCCTCATCTTTGGGCCCATGGGAGGGAGGAAGGGAGGGATAGATGGATGTCAGCCTTGGATGTGGAGAGGAAGGTGAGAGGGAAGAACATTGAGAGTCACAACCCTGAGAGTCAATGCTGCATATAAACCAACAGTGGATAAGCACCTACTTCATGCCAAACTCTGGGGATAGGAGAACATAGACATAAACAGTGCTAACAGGGAACAATATATACACTGATCAGTATATATCTGTCAACGAGCATTTGTTAAACACCTAGTGTATACAGATATATACAAATAGGCACAAGGTGACATTTGGGAAGGGGACATGGGGGGGCAGGAAAGGCTTCATGAAGAAGTTAGCTGAGCTGCATCTTAAAGGAAGGAGAAGAGGATATAGTGCATTCCAGGCATGTGAGGTGGTCAGTGCAAAGACACAGGAGAAAGCTGCAAGGCCAGTTTGGATGGATCATAGCCAGGAGAGGGGGTGATGTCCAGTGATCTTGGAAACATCAGGTTGGATAAAGCTTTAAAAGCTAAACAGAAGAGTTTATCTCTGACCCTATCTGGAAGCCATAGGGAGCCATCGGAGTTGGTGGAGGGAGAAAGTAACTTATACTTAAGGGAAATTATTAAAAAAAAACACTGTATAGGATACACTGGAATAGGGTCGAGACCAGTGAAAAGGCTGCTCCAATCTTCCAGGGGCTAGAGGAGAGTGAGGAATCCCAGTTAGCTCTAGGGTTACCAGCCTAGTACCTTGGACAGAAGCAGGGAGGGCTGAGAGTGGAGGAGGGGAGTAAGCAGACAAGAAGTTCTGTTTGGGCCAATGGATTTGAGGGTGTTTCTGGGACATTGTTGGGAATGTCCAGTAAGTCACTGGTGGTGTGGGACTGAAGCTGGCACCTGGGGTAGGATCCAAGGAAGGAAGAGCTGCCTACATGGAGATGCTAATTATGTCTGAGAGAGCTGATGAGGTTGATAAGACCGTGTGGAAGGAGAATGGCTATGATCTGGACAAAAGCTTGGGGAGCATGATGTGGATGATGGTTCAGCAGGGGAGTCTGGGAAGGAACGGTCAGAGAGGGAAGAGAAACCCAGGGGAAATACACGGCATGGAAGCCCAGAGGAGATGAAGCACCCAGAAGGAGAGGGCAGCCCGCAGTGTCCAGGAGGGGAAGACCTCGCGATCAGGCAGCTCAGAGGTCAGTGGTGACTTTAAACCGAGTGATGGGGTGAGTGAGAGAAGAGGAGATGGAGGCGAGGAATGGAGGCTTTTCCAAAGAATTGTCCTGAGAAGAGGAGACAGAGGAAGATAGCTTGGTGGATGGTTGGATCTGGTGAAGGTTTTAAAACTTTTTTAGGTTGGGGGAGGACTTGGTTATGCCTGAAGCACATAGGGGAGGGAAGGATTGCTTGATGGGGAGATCTGAAGTTTTGAGAGAGAATGACTGGGGATGCAGTCTGCTGGTGCCTTCCTTCTCTAACTACCTCACATTTATTTCATATGATTCTGTGTACTTTTATGTAACAGTGACTTTGGGGTTTGTCCCCCACCATGCAGTTGTGCTTATGTTGGGGGCCATTGGAGGCCATTGGGCCTGCTCCTCCAGCCCCCTCCTGGGAGTAGGGGTGGGGGGGCAGAGGTGCCAAGTGATCTCAGGGCAAATCATCTTTTAAAAGCTTCTTTTGGATTCTGGACGTCCTGGACCATGGAGATGGCCGAGGTTACTTCATCTTGGGTGCATGATTCCTGTTTGGGGGAGTTCTGACGTCTTATCGCTCCTGTGATCACCCTAACCCCTTACATCTTGTACCTTGTGATTGCATTCAGTGAGTAGGGCTTCTTCCCTTACCTTCGACCTGTGTAGTTGTCCCTCTCCCCAGAGAATATAAGGCCCTTGAGGGCAGGGAAATCTGCAGCATCTAGTGCTGCCCTGGCTCCTGGCAGGCACAGAATAAAGTCTTGTTGATGAATGTCAATGAATGAGGGACAAAGGCAGGTTGGGGGGAGGGGGGTGATGTTTCAGTTCTGATCATGTGGAGTTTTAAGAGCAGGTGGGACGTTGAGATGGGGTTCTCCATGATCAAACCCATCAAGTACAGGGCCAGCACTCTAGGGAGGGGGTCAGAGCTGGAGGTTGTCGCCATAAAGGTGCCCAACGCTAAAGCCGTGGGAGTGAGGGAGATCAGCTGGATTAGTGAATCAACAAGCATTATGAAGAGGTTAGCAGTCCCAGGCACTCCCCTCACTCAGTGGTGGAGATGCTAAGACGGAAACGAGACAGAAATTGTAGGACGGTGGAAGGCAGCCTGACTCTTTAGTCAGATGACCTGGGTTCAGATGCTGCTTCTGACACTGATTACCTAGCGGTCCTTGGGCAAATCCCCTGAAACTCCTGACCTCACTCTCCTCACTTGTAAAACAAAGGAGTCAGGCTTCATGGCCAAGTACATGCCCTTCAGCTCTAGAGCCTGTGGAGCTAACATTCTATTTCCAACAGGTGAGTACGGCAGACCTCTTTATCTCCACTTGGCTCGAGGAGAACATGAGATTCAGAGTTTCAGCAGCTTACTCATGGACACACAGAAAGTTCCGTCAGCGACATCACCAGGACTGAGGTGTGTGATTCAGTGCCCCCCCCCAAGGTGTATCCTTATTTTACTGGCACAGAACTCATAGCTAACGACTGTGACTGGGCAGCTGCCACACTGGCAGGGGGGCGAAGCTGGGCCTCACTTCCCATCCTCCCTTTCCTTCCATCCCTGGCTCCTGTCTGTCTTCACTCAGTCTGTGCTGATATGTGTCCCCATGTCTCCCAGAGAGAGGCTGGCCCATGGCATCCTGCAGGGTATCCTGCTTCTCTCTGCCCACCTGAACACTTCTTGTGGGAAGCCTACCTGCTCACCCCAGGTGTTCTCTTCCTGCCCAATAATGAGCCTTCTTGTCTAGACCGTGCCTTGTGGCACCCCCCCCCAGAGTTCCCTGCTGCCCGAATGAGCCCTTTATCTCATGTCCCCGCACCTGGTATCATCTCTGCATGCTTGGGGTTCACTCATGGGCTTCTCTAGTATCTCTTGCCAACAGAAACTCAGACGGCTGAGAACAGGAGGAATGACAGCTCTTTGTCCTCTCCCTGCTGCTGCTTCTCCCCGGGGACTCTCACAGGGCTGGACACAGGGATCCCTCCTTCTCCTCACGGCCTCTCTTCGAGGCCGACTGTCTGCCTGACAGGAGACAGGTCTAGCACTCAGCACGTGCTTCCATCAGTGGCTAGAAGTGACTTGGACTTCAGTTCGTAGGGCATCACAGGGACTTTTGAGGCCATCTCGTCGGATCCCCTCATTTAAAAAGGTGGAAACTGAGGCCCAGAGAACATAAGGCATTTTACTCAAGGTCACAAAGATAGTAAATGGCACTATCCATATCTGAATTGAAGACCTCTGGGTCTAAATCTCCAGTGCTAGCCAAGTTGTGGAGGACCCAAGCTGATCTACAGCAAGGACTGGCTTTGCTCAAGGGCACTGACTCCAGTGTCTGCCCTTCCCTTGCTCCTGCCAGGTACCTGGGCTTCCCCAGATGGGGCCAGTGCACTGTGGTCTACCTTCACCCTCCATGGAGTTGTTGCCTAGGGTCTCCCCTCCTCCCAGCTGCTGGGTGTCCATGTGCCAGTTCTGGGTGCTGAGATCTCTCATTATGACTCTGGAAGCAGGAGCCCACTCTAGCTAGTTTCCTGCCCAGAATGGGGAGATGTGTATGAAGGAATTCTGGGGGTTTCAGTGCCAACAGTGAATTCAGTCTTGGGTTTTGTAGAATTTAGATCATGTCTGTTCCTAGGAGTCACTTCTGGTGTGTTGAGAGTGCCATGGTCCCTATTCCAGGGCTGGTGAATTTTAGTGTTGGGACAATGCCCCTTCTGGACTGGAAGTCTGCAACCTTCTGCTAGCCCAGCCCTGAGCCCATCCTCCCCTGCCACTCACTCCTGCCAGAGGCTGCTTCCCTAACCTTGTCTCCTTCAGCTGGGTCAGCTTGGGTGGGAGGGGAGCGCCTGTGGCCGCACTGCTTCAGAAGCCCTGCCTTCACCAGGTGCAGTCTTTGAGTCTAAGGGGGGTGAGAAGACTGCCAGCAATGACTGTAAAATGAGCTTCCTCTGCTTGGCAGGAGGAGAGAGGGGGTGTGCCCGTGTCCCCCAGGGGAGCAGGGCTCGGGCTCAGAGGGACCCAGTGACAGACAGCCATGACAACCTTTGCCGCTGCCTCGCAGATAATGTGCAAATTGTGTTCGGAGCAGGGCAAACACAGTTTTCTGATGTTCAGCTCTAGAAACACGTTTGCACCAACCCCTTCCTGTCACCGTTACTGTTGCTGTCATTGTCCCTGTAACACTGGCTCGTGGTCCTGGGGTGGGAGGAGCTGCCTCTCATTCACAGGAAGGATGGTTCAGGTGCTTGCCGTGTCTGTACCTACCACCAGACAGGGCAAGGGCTTCTCCCAAGTCACACGGTCCATCAATGGTCCGCCGGGGCTGCATTCAGTCCCTGTGGGTGCCTACACCGTGAGGGAAGGAGGGAAGAGCAAAGACTGGAACCTTGGTCTCTGAGATCTCCACATCTTCTGGAGGAGAGATGAGTCAGGGAGTGAGTCATGACTGTGTATGGAGGTCTGGGGGGAGGTGAGGAGGGCAGAAACTGTCCTTTTGTCTCTGTATCCCCAGCACCTGGCACAGTGCTGGGCACACAGAGCCACTCACTGAATGCTTGTTGGCTGATGGATTGATTCATGGCCAAAGAAGGCTAGAGGGTGAGCCAGGATCTCTGTAGACATTCTGGGAAGGGAGACAGGAATGGTCGTTAGCTGGGGGAGTCAGAGAGGTATTCCCAGAGGGAGCAGGTCCTTGAGCGGCCCCAAAGAGTGAAGAGGACTTTCCTAGACAGAGGACGATGAGAAGAGGGGGTCAAGGGGAGCCAAGCCAGGGGAGCAGCACCCCAGGTTGTTTAGGAGAAGTTCCTCACCAGCTGTGGCTCTGGGGTCAGAAGCCAATGTTACCAGGGCCAGAGAATGCAGAAATGGGCAGAGCATGGGCTTCCCTGGAGACAGGGACCAAGGTCCAAATGCTGCCTCTGACTCTTACTTCCTGAGTGACCTTGCACAGGTCACAGAACCTTCTTGGAGGTGCCTGACCCCTGAATGGCGAGTTCCTCCTTGAATGTCCTCTTGAGGAAGCATACATCCGGGTTCGACAGGCCCCAAACCAGATTAGTCTGTGATCTCCTGGACTCCTTTTCCTTGCCCTCACCCTTACCTTCTGCTTTTTAGCTCATCTCTATGTGTCGTCTTCCCCACTAGAATGGAAGTTCCTTGAGGACAGGAGCCACCTTTCTTTTTGCTTCTATTTATTTGTATCCCCAGAGTTTAGCACATTGCCTGGCACACATTAAGGGCTTAATAAGCTCTGTCTATCCATCTATCTACCTCTATCTTTCTCATCTCTATCTATCTATCTATCTATCTATCTATCTATCTATCTATCTATCTATCTTTCTATCTATCTATCTATCTTTCTATCTACCTATCTGCCTACCTATCTATCCCCCTTTATATGTCTAGGTAGTCCTCATCCCCACCCTCACCATCCTCATCTTCCCATGTCCCCCCTGCTCAGCCCAGGCCCTGGCATATCACAGATATTAGTCAGTGAGAAGCAAGGCTGGGCTTGGGGCACATTTGTGCAGGCTCAGTGGGGGGTGAAGGCAGGACATTTAGGTAGAGCTGTTATCTGGAGGTAACTGGAAATAGAGGGTGGGGGCCCTCAGGGAGCCATCTGCAGAGACCTCCTGGCCAAAGCCGTGGAAGTGCATGAGATCAGGCAGTCAAACAACAGATGTTGAACCCTACTATGTGCCCGGTAATGCGCCAGGTGGTGGAGACACGAGGTCAGACAGGAACCTGCCCCGGCCCCTGCCTGGTCTTCCTGTACCTCATTCCCTGACAGCCTCCTATTCTGTGAGCCAGGCCCTCTGGCTATTCTACCCACAAGCCCCTCGGTGCTTCAGCTTCCGGCACTCTCTGGCCGTCCCCTGCTGGGGATGTTCTCCCTCCTCAGCTCTGCCTCTTGACTTTCTTCAAGTCCCAACTAAAATCTCATCTTCAGGAGGAAACCTTTGCCAAACCCTCTGGATGCTTGTGCTTTCCCCTTCATTAATTTCTTTTTTTCCTATTAATTTGCTTGTTGTCTCCTGCATCAGACTGCAGTCTCCTCGAGGGCAGACTCATTTTTCCATCCATTGGATCTGGAGGCTAGAAGGCCTACGATGCTTCTTGGCTGTGTGACCATTGACAAGTTACTCCAACTCTCTAGGCTTGTTTCCTCATCTGTAAAATGGGGCAAATAATGCCTGTGATGCCTCCCTGGAAGGGCTGTGGTGAGGATCAAATGAGAGTGTGGGTAATGAAGCACATGCCTTTGTCCTCACTACCATCATCCTGTCTGCCCACAGCACAACCCAGCACTGGGCTGCGCACACAGTACACTTAGCCTTCCTCCTTGGGGGCAGGGAGAAGAAGGGAGAATGCCTAGGAGCCCAAAGCCTCCGTCTCTATCCCTCTGGGGCTTCAAGCAGAGGACAGCCCTTTCCTGGAAGGTTAGACAGCCAGTGAGGCAGGGCAGAGGCCAGGCTGAGGGGACACTCCCATCCCTTCTCTCCTGTACCTTGACTCCCTGCCTCTGCCTGACTTTCATATACAATTCCCCAAATGCAGCTGCTTATTAATGCACACACACACACACACACACACACACACACACACAGCCAACCTCCTGATTCAGTCAGAAATCTTATCCTAGGCTTTGCTGAGCATCATTATGATGGGAGAGGTTTCCAATCATTCCTGCTTCATTCAGTCACAGAGATAATTTTTCTGGTTTATTCACTTGTGACTCAGGGAGACCAGAAAGGGGGAGCAGGTGAGATGGATGGGGAGATGGAAAGCAGAGACAAGGGGCAGGGGAGTCCTGTCCTTCCACAGCTTCAGCCAGGAGGTCTCTGCAGATGGCTCCCCGAGGGCCCCCATCATCTATTTCCAGCTACCTCCAGATAATAGCTCTACCTAAATGTCCTGCCTTCACCCCCCACTGAGCCTGCCCACATGTGCCCCAAGTCCAGCCTTGCTTCTCACTGATTAAGGGCCAAAGAAAGGTTCAGAAGGACTTACTACAAAGTCAAGTGCCTTTCTTTCAAGAAGGCTTCTGGATTGCAGCTCCATCCGGCCTCATCACCCTGGGTCTCACTTCATGAGCTCACAGAATCTCTAAGTTGGGAAGGAGCTTTGAGGCATCTAGCCCTGCCTGTCACTAATTGATCCCCCCCACAACATGTTCCTGACAAGTGACCTTCAAGCCTCCCACTCACTGACACTACCCAGTTCACTCTGACTAGCCCTAATTAAAGGGAAGGTTCTCTTGACATCAAGACAAATCTACCCCTTCCTCCCAGTTGTGGGCTCTGGGGCCAAGCAGAGCCAGTCTATACCCTTGTCCATATGTTAGCCCCTCACATACTTGAAAACCATTCTCATGGCTCCTCTGAGTCTTCTCTTCTCTGGGTAAGCCTCCCCAATTCCTTCACCTGATCCCTCTAGGACATGCACTCAAGGCTCTCAGTGTCCTGGCTACCCTTCTCTGCTCCCAGAGCTCCCGAGGCAGCCTGACCAGGGCTAAGTGCCAAAGGATTCACACCAGCTCAGCCCTGAGCACCAGCAGCTCTTCATGCAGTCTAAGTACACATGAGCCTGGTAACCGTTATTCAGCCTTCACTGGGTTGTTTGACAGCAAGTGTTGTGGATTTTCAACTTGCTAATTGTTCACAAGTTGCTTAAATGTGCACATCTCAGCTTCACAGCTAGACTGAGAGCTCCCAAGGGCAGGCAGGGACTGTGACTCTGGCTGGTTGCCTCTTCTACTCCTTCCTCTCCACCTCCCTGAATGACCTGCAGCTCTCAGAAGCTGGAGCAGTTTTATTCTCCTTCTCCTGTGGCTCATGTTGGGACAAGAGGTCACTCTGGGCTTATAGAGCAAAGCAATGAGCCAAGAAGGGGTATTATGTCCTCTCAGGAGAAAGAGCACATGCTCAGGTAAGGAGATGGGAAATATTTACCAAAAATATAAAGTAATTTCAGGGAAGAGGCAGCTCATTAATATCTGGGTGAGTGATGAGGAAAGGACCTCCAGCAAAAGATGAAGTGAGCTGAGCCCTGAGAATCCAAGGGATGGAATCCCTTCCTCAATTAAATAAGTCTCCACAGGGAGTCTCAACTTCTTAGCTGAGTTAGGAGGCCAATTAAGTATGCAAACCAGGTGAGAAATCGTCATCATTTGGGGCAAAGCAGAGCACTCTGGTCATTGGATGAAAGCAGGTGTCACCATGTTCAAAATGCATTGAAATTGACTGAAAGAATCAGGCACTCCTGTGGAGCATCCGATTCCCAGTGGTAGCCTTCCAGCCACAGGGAGCTAAATAGTGGTCAGCATCCTGCAGGGAGGGAGTACAGGCTGGAGTCTCTTTCTCTCCTTCCACCAGGAGGAGGAGCTTGGGACCTTCAAAGATGTGGACTTCCCATTGGTATTTGGAGCACCAGTGGCTGCTGGCAGCATCTGGATTGGAGCTGAGAGAAATACCAAGGTCAAGCAGCCACACCAGAGAAAAGTAGCCTCCAGACTGTACCTGGGCACAGACCCTCAGAGCCCAGCAGAGACCTTCACAGTTGGGAAACTTAACGTGGACTCCACAAAGAAAAGCAACGCTTGGGGCAGTCGGGTGGCTCAGAGAGTAAGAGCACCAGCCCCAGTGTCGGGATGACCTGGGATCGAATCCGGGCTCAGACACTTAGCACCCACCCAGAAATAACTGGCCATGTAACCTTGAGCAAGTTACTTAACCCCAATTGCTTAAAAAAAAAAAAAAGAAAAGCAATGCTAACTGTCCAGAGCTGGGAGTTTATCCTTTGGCTATATAAGTTCTCTCAGTTTGAACCCACTCTCCCCAGAACCTTGTGTATGCAAAAGGAAGAGTGAGTTGATGGTTCAGGGGGAATATTTCAGCCATAACTATACTAAATGTGACACCTTGTAAGTATAACTTAAATTCCGGATGGTTTGTTTATCATCTTGGGGAAAGCACACGTGATGAGGGCTCTCAGAGGGATGGTATGAGAAGACATGATCCCTCCAGAGAAGCATAAGATCAGTAGACAGTCACCATATGGAGACCCGCCTTTCTGTTTGGGCAGGAATTGGAAGAGTAAGCCCAGAAAAGATTCTACAAAGGAAGCTGGGGATTCCAGGAGGTGAACATTCAAGTCATGGAATTCAAAGGCACAGATACTGGAAACCGAATGTCATGTGCAAGGAATAGTAAACAAGGCAGTTTATCAGGAAGTGAGGTGGGTGAAGGGGATTTATTTGTAATAAATCTAGACAGGTAATTGTACTGCCCAACATCCCTGAGAGTCCTTGGTTCACTCTTCAGTTTCTACCTGAAGACCTCCAGTCACTTAAGGCAGCTCCTTATATTTTTAAACAGTTTTGGTTATAATGGTTGTTTCACTTCTATTCAACTCAAATCTCTTTCTCTAGACCTCCCATACACTGCCACATCTTGCCCCCTCTTTCACATGACAGTCCTTTAGACATTTGAAAGCAGTTGTTCCAAAGCACCTCTCTCTTTATCTGCCTCTCCTGCCACTGCCTGTGTCTGTCTGTATCTCAGTCATTCTTTTTGTCTCTATGCCTCTGTCTCTGTCTCTCTCTCTCTGTCTCTCTCTGTCTCTCTGTCTCTCTGTCTCTCTCTCTCTGTCTCTCT
>NW_027185761.1:75911902-75942102 GCF_028583685.1 Petaurus breviceps papuanus | reverse complement strand
CCTCTCTCCTGCCCTCGCTCCCCCTCCCTCTCTCTCTCTCTCTCTCTCTCTCTCTCTCTCTCTCTCTCTCTCTCTCTCTCTCTCTCTCTCTCTCTCTCTCTCTCTCTCTCTCTCTCTCTCTCTCTCTGTCTCTCTCTCTCTCTCATATGACAAATGATACACTTCACATGAATAAAACCTGAACAGCAGTTTCCTCATTTTCTTTCTCTCTGTAGGACCTAGCATAAGGAGTGTGGTCTCACTGACCACTTGGGATCTTCTGTCTATGATAATTTTTCAGCTCTCTGATTGGCTGGCCATTGGACCATTTTGTTCTCCAAAGGTCCCAACTCCTCTGGGCAATGCATATTTTGTTTTCTTCCTGCTTCCATGGCCAATTCTGGACATCATGCTCTGGCCTTAGGATTATCCTTGATCCCCTTGTCAATTCCTCTTGGTTCCTACCAGTTACACTGTCTCTCAACATAGGGATCTGGCTGGTACCAGGTGTGCTTGTGGCTCTTTTCTTGACCCTTCTAGTCTTCTGACAGGTCTGAGGGCAAGTGTGTGACCAGTGAAGAGATGGCAACTACTTTCATGGCCAGTATGAAGAAAGAGGAAAAAGTCTCATCTTCAGGCTAAATATTCTTGTCCCCTTCACTGATCCTTTTATGTCAGAGCTCTGAATCCCCTTCTCTCCATAACCATCCTCATTGCCTTCCTTTGAACATGCTCCAACTTGTCAATGTTGCTTCTAAAAGGTGGTGCTTAAAATGTTCCTGATACTGTGACAGGGTGATCAAAGAGTTTTACGTTAGAGGGTAGAGTAAGACTCTGGACATATGGCCTCTCTTCATGCAGCCCACAATCATATTCAATTTTGTGGCTACCATCCCATATGGTTGATACTGTTGAACATGTAGTCCACTAAGACCCCTAGACCTTTTACAATTGATTACTGTCTTAGAACTGTCAGTACCTAACCTGGGAAAAACAATAGAGTTAGCAGGGCCCGAACCTGATCAGTACCATGGCTAGGGACTATGGCTGAGAAGTGTCTAGTTGCATTACTTCTGTTATTAGAGCATGTGTGAGTGTGCAGAGGGGGATGGAATGGGCAACGGATTGCTGAGCAATCTAAGGGACAGATTTGAGAGCAGTAACTACTGCAGCACAATAGGTGTTTGGGGTCTAATTTGTGGAGTGAACAGAGCCAGGAGAGACTCTGGGCCTTGAAGATGTGGCTGCATTTTCTGGGGTCCTGGGAGCTTCCCTCCACAAGGACCTTCCTCTGGGTGTCTCTCCCAATGTGACTGAGGGAAAGCAGCCAGCAGAGTGGTGAGTTATTGTGTCTGCTCTTTCCCTCTCCCCTCCCCCACCCCAATTCTGGCTGTGCTTGGGATCTTCCCTGGAGGCTGGAATACAGCTCCTTCTGATGTTTGTGCAAAGCTTCTGATAAAGCATTAACCTGATAAAGATATTTTCGTGGAGAAGATGGGGAGATAAAGACTGAAAGGTAATGCAGTTAGATGGATTTGGAGCTAGGTGGGTTTGGAGTTAGACACTAATTGTCCTATGTTATTGTGCCCCAGGTGTCCAGTAGTGTGCCAGGGGTTCTGTGCTCACTTTTGTGTTGTTTAGCATTTTTATCAGTGACTTGGACAGAAGTATTCTGATCCTATTTGCAGATGGCACCACATTGGGAAAGACCAAGACAGAATCCAAATGATCCTGAATCTAACAAGGTGAGAGAACTGTGAAGTCTTAAGCATGGGTACAAAAACCCAATGTCCAAGGGCATGATGGCCAGACATGACTGGGCAGCAGTTTTTCAGAAAAGGACAGCTGGGGGTTCAGTGGACCTCAAATTCCAGATGAATCAGCAGTGGTGTGTAGTGGCCACAATGGCAATGAGGATCACCAATGGCCTCTGGCTCTCCCCTTGAATCTTTCTGCTGATCCCACCCTCTGGAGCTGCATGGACCAAGCCTCTTCCACAAAACAGACCCATCTTCAGCTTCCCCCACTCTCACTCCCAAGCCTTCTCTTCTCCAGGCTAGATGTCCCCAGCCCCACACTGCTGGGCTGGGAGGTCAGCTTGGATGCCAGGGAAGGTTTCTTCCAGCTCTGAGATGCTTGAATTTAGTGACATCATCCTCTCTGGGCTGGGGCAGCTTCCCTTCCCCCAACATGGCAGGGTGCAAGACAAATGGCAGGAAGCCTGGGAACTGAGCAGCCTAATTTCCACATGTAGAGTGCGGGGACATGTAAATAAAGGTGGAAAAACCCAAGGAGAAACAAAACCTCTCCTCTAAAGGCCCTCCCGGAACCCCACATCATGCCAGCTGTTCTCCATTCCTAATGCCTCCCCACCTCTAATTAGACTGTCAGGCCTTGAAGCCATGCCAGGCCTGCCTTCTCCCTCTGGAGACACTTGGCAGGTGGGAAGCACCAGCTTTTCCTGAGAATGAGGCACAGGCTGAGCTTCTCCAGAGCCAGGTACAGACCCCAGACTTGGCTGTAGAAGGATGTGTGTATGGGGCGAGGGGAGCAAGGGTGTCAGAGAACACTATCCAGTCCAAACCCTTGATGTGACCATTGAAGAAACTCTAAGGATGTGTTTTCCTTTGGTGACAAGGATTAATCGATCAGTAAATATTTATTAAATACCTACTATAAGCCAAGAACTGTGCTAAGCACTGGCAATACAGTGACAAGAAGTAAACCGTCTCTGCCCTTGAGGAGCTCCCATTCTGTTGGGGGAGGCATGCACACACACAAGTGAGTGTGATTGGGGAGCTCTGGCTCTCCTTCCTCCCCTCCCCATCAGGTCCCTTCCCTCCATCAGAGTTCCTGGCAGCAGACTCACTCATTCAGGGGGAGACACTTGATCCAGGACCATTTGGGCTGTGCTGCTCCTTCCCCGGGATCTTAAATCTTAGATCTTGAGCTGCAAGGGCCCTTAGAGGTCATTTGGTCCAACCACCCCCTTTCTACAGGTGAGGAAACCAAGGCTCAGGGAAGTGAGACTACTTGCCCAAGGTCACACAAGAAATAGGTGTCAGAGACTGTTTCTTGAACCCAGTCTCTTTGACAGTCTCTGTCCATCATTCCTTCCTCTGGGAGTCTCTTGAAAGCTTGTCCTGGCTCTGTTAACTCACTTATCCTGATATCCTGAGATTGAGAAAGCCATAGCTCTTATTCAGTAAAATGGAGATGTTCTTGGTCAATGACTCCTCGGTTCACCATCTCGTGCACCCTATTCTCCAGTGTGGGGTCTTGCTTCCTTAAACCTCCTCTCCTACCCTGCCCTAACTGCTTCCCCTTGATCCATTTCATTGACCACTCTCATTTATGAAAGACAGCAGGATAGTAGCCAGGATCAGGTCCATCAACATGACTGTCTCAGTTCCTGAGTATCTTGGATGTGTAGTGATGAGACATGGTTGAGGCAAATGTGTGTGCGCTGGAGCCAGCTTAAACTAGGCTTGAGAGCCTATTGTTAAATTTTCAGGGTGAGCATTTACACCTTTGTAATCTATAAGATGCTACAAATCGGGTCTTGATTTATTGTTTTGTTGACTGCCTAGACTTAAGAAAGTGATGGAGAAGATGTTTACATAGCAGATTAAGTTTAAAGAGTGCTATGTGTACATTTTTTCAGAGCTGGTTGTTAAAGTTACCAGCACATACTTGAGTCCACCCCACTGACCTTTGCTAGGTAAGAGCACTTCCTGATCGAATCATCCTATCAGAACCAAGTATGAACAGAACCTGTACACCCCTCTGAATCAATCAAAGCTGTGGTGTCAGAGAAATTAGCATTAAAGGAAGGGGTGATGTTAGAGCCATACAGAGTGATTGAGGAGCTGAAGTCGGGGCTGGTGTTCCAGCACACCTCTGAGGAGCAAAAGGGGAACTGAACTGTTCCACAGGAGAGAGATATTGAGGAGTGTGGTCATGGTCATGAGGCATCTGGAGCAAAAGAGTAGGGCTGGGGAAATTCCAAGACAAGGTCAGCTCTTTCCCCAGCTTCCTTTCCTGGTGCCTCTCCATCTAGAGACACTATCATATAATCTGCTCTTTCATTCCCTAAACATTCCCAGTGAACTGAATTTTACTTCAACCACAAAGAGACCAGGACCTAACCAGAGGTTAAAGTTGGGCAGAGAGCCCAACCTCTGCCTAAATGTTAGGAATTTTCCTACCAGGGGACTCAGAGCAATTATTACCGAACTCAACTTTGAATCAAAAATAAATTCCTTGAAGCTGAAGAGGAGAGAGCCAAGGACTGGAGGGGCTATTATATTAGCCAGCAGCTGAAGGACTGCTCAGGACGCCCCCTACCCCCACAATGGTGCTCCGTCTGACCAAGGGGATCCTCCTGCGTGGAATTCTCCAATTGAACCCTTTCTATGAAACATCCTTATTAGAATGCAGGCTCTTTGTGGTTAGCGACCATTTCATTGTTTGTCTTTATATTCCCGGTGCCCAATATTGTGTTCGTCACATGGTCAGTGTTTAATAAATGCATATTGATTGATCCCAGAAAACTAAGCTGGGACCTCAGGCCCAAAGGAAGGTGGGGCTCTGCCCAGAAACATCGGATAGCATGCCCCTTAAAGCCATGGCCAATGTCAATTGTGGCCCTACTCCCAGACACCTCTGGGAAGCCTGCCTATGGCCAGACCCCTGACCTCTAAACCTCGACCCCAACTCCCTTAGCTGCCAGCCTTTCTCTGGGGCCTATGAAAGATCAGAGGAGAGGGAGGCTGCCGAATTGGTGAATGGGCTCCCAGGCCTGTTCTTGGGAGGAGGGGTTGGAGGGAATAGGGGCCAGTTCAGGACCCATCCTTCTGTGATGAAGGGGTACAGACTGCCAGAATGCTGGGACTCCAGGATCCTTTCCTCTCTGGCACTCTGTATGTCTAAAGACAAAGGCTGAGGTGGGGGAGGGGGTGGGCATCGTTCTCCCTCCATGATTAGGCTGCTCTTGGATGCTTTGGAAGCCTGGCTTCAGGGAAGCCTGTCCTGGGTTCTCTCAGAGTTCAGAAAATGAATGGCTAGAATGGGCTGGTGGGGACCACCCAGGTCTGCCTTTGTCCTCCCAAGGCAGGCAGCTTTAGAAACACATGAATGAAGGAAAGGCTTTTGTTCAACTGCTTGGATCATCCCTCCAGATGGTCATTGTGCTTCTTCACAGTGCTCAAAGCTAGGGTCAGTCCAGCTCCCTTTTGGAGGACCCACATGGGGAGGCAGAGAGCCCAAACAGCCTTACATGAAGACTCTGGGCTCACTCCACACCAGACAATGGCCACAAAGCTGCCTTCCTACCTGTCCCACTTGGATAAAGGCAGTGCGCAAAGCCCTCCACCAGGAGTCAGGAGCCCCAGGTTCTGGGTCCACACCTGCCATTTCTTCATTGCATTGCCTGGACAAATCACTTATCAGACGCTAGAGTTCTTCCCTGCCCTTGGGGTAATGTTCCCCCTCTGACTTCAGAGATGTGTTGGGAGGATAGGAGAGACAATTGTCCTGTGTGCTCAGGGCTGTACGAGGAGGGACTGGTGTGAAGGAAGAAGGAGCAAACACTGTCTTTGTCCTGATAGGGTCCGCTCAGGATGGGGAACCCCCCAGGACCCAGAAATGTGTAGGGGAAAGTGCTCTGAGCAGACGTTGATCATGCATCAGAAGCCCAGGACCTAGGATCTCAGAGCCCCCTTGAGCAAGGGCTCCTTCAGCCGCTGCTCCAAGGAGAGAACCCCGCCAGGCAGCCCCTCCTCTCTGGGCTAGCCCTCATTGTGAGAGTTCTTTCTGACATTCAGTGGAAATCTGCCTCCCTGAAGCTTTCTCCC
Source organism: Petaurus breviceps papuanus (assembly GCF_028583685.1). Lineage (NCBI taxonomy): Eukaryota > Metazoa > Chordata > Mammalia > Diprotodontia > Petauridae > Petaurus > Petaurus breviceps. The sequence continues at coordinate 75,936,268 of NW_027185761.1, read as the reverse complement.
ACAGCTGCTACTTTTGCCTGTTACTTATTCTTTGTTCATTTATTTTTTGGGGAATGTCCCTCATTCTTATCACACCTTAAAACACTATATGTGTTAGCTCTTATAGTTAAAGGCAACCCCCCCCCACCTATCTTGAATATGAGAACTTTTATCAGAGACACAGCTTATGATTTCTCCCCAAACTCTGACAGCATTGCTTTTGTTTGCCCAGAGATTTTCAGTTTTATGTGATCAAAATTGTTCCTTTATTCCTTGCCAATCAATATTCATTTATTAGGCACCTACTATGTATCAGGCACTATGCTAAGCAAATACAGGAAATGTAGACAATTCCTGCCCTCCTCAGACGCTCCCAAGCTGACGGGGGAGGTTGAGAAGGGAAGGGAAGGCTGGGGGGTGGGTGGGTGGGAACTGAAGAGGTGGCTGGCCCGGGGACCCTCCTCAAATGGAGGCTGGGTCAGAGGACACTGATAAGTGCATCAAGACTGATGTGGCCTTGGAGGACGGTGAGGTTCTCGGGAAGGAAGCCCGAAGGATAGCAGCTGACTGCTGAGAATTCTCTGTTTGTAGTTGTGAGGTATCTGACCCCATCCTGCTGTCACTTGTTTATGGAACAGCCTTCCATATCTGGGTCATGTCTCCATGTGGAGCTTATTGAACAGTAGGTTTGGTGGAAGATGGAGATCTCAACCCTTTCTTCCAGACTGCTTTCCGATTTCCCCAGTAGTTATTGTCAGACGGTGAATCCTTATGTCAATAATTTGTGTCCTTGACTTTATCAGCGCTATGCTATGGTTCAATTTCTTCAGGACCCCAGATCTGCTGGGTCTGTTCCATTGACCACCTTCTCTATTTTTAACTTGCACTGACTTTTGTTACATATGGCTTTGTAGTACGGTTTGAAATAAGCTACTCCTAGGCCCCCTATTTTCCCACTTTTTAAAATTATTTCCCTTGAGATTCTTGACCATTTTCTCCTTCAGGTGAATTTTATTACAATTTTTTTTTCTAATTCCATAAAGTAACCCTTTGGAAGTCTTATTACAATAGCACTAAATCTGTAAATTCATGTAGGTAGCATTGTCATTTTTGTCATATTAGCAGGTCCCAACCATGAGCAACTAATTTCTCTCCAATTATGTGTCTTTATTTTTGTAGAGTGTTCATAGTATTCCCATGTACCTTGGTAAGTAGACTCCCAGATGTGTTATATATTCTGTAGCAATCTTGAATGAAATTTCTTTTTCTACTTTTTCCTTCTGGGTTTTATTGGTAATGTACAGGAAGGTTGATGATTTTTGTGAATTTATTTTACATGCTGCTACTTCATTAAAGTTACTTTTTGTATTCCTTTTTTTGTGTTTGATTTCTCTAAGGAAACCATCATGCCACCTGCAAAAAAATATTCATTTTTGATCCTCGTCTATGTTTATTCCCACGGTGGGGGGAACTGGGCTTCTTCTCCCAACTCCCACTCATGATGGTGGGCAGGGTCCCCAAAGGGCGTGGAATACATTCCCCCTCAAGGTTCTAAAGGGCAATCCTAAGGAATCATGGGTTTTATCTAGCACTAATTATCCATTGTGTTTCCCTTATGATTCGTCCAGTTACTTACCTATTAACAGTTGGTTAATATCAATTAGCTTTTACAAAACTAAATTTGCAGAGAAGGCATAGCAAGGTCCAAGGTCTCTTGATGTCCCCCTGAACTGGAGTGCACTCTCTCCTCCCAGCCAGAGCCACTTAGGCCCTGGGGAGAGTGCACTCAAATCTGAAGTGGTTGGTACTGGACGTTCCTACCCCCACCTTCCCTTCTGAGTGCAGCATTGAGGAGTGCCCAGTCATTCCATAGCTTGAAGGACACGGTGTCGCTGCCAAGGCTGTCCTGAGCAGGACAGTTGACAGTTGAGTGGCCTCAGGGCTGGCTCCCCACTAGACTTAACTGCTAATGGCCTGGCTTGCTAAGAGGACCTTTGATGATGCTTCCAAAATTGATCTGGTACCTTCTATCTTTTAAGATCAAGAAAACCTATGCAAAGAAACCAGAGCAGCACAGACTCCCTGCCAATGGGGACTGTGTAAGGAAGGGGCTCCCCCATCTGGTAGCTCCCAGCAGCTGTTACAGTATCAAGGGAATGTTCTACTCCAGTCCAACTGCTGCCATATTTGTTCAGGCCCTCATCAACTTTGGCTGGGACTGTTGTATGGAACAGCCCTAGAGGAGGCAAGAGAGAGATGAATCTGGTTCTGTTTGGTCTCTCATGGCACAACCAAGAGCCAGGAGCAGAACCTATAAGGAAGCTGACTGGTAGGAAAGCTTGGGTTGTTCCCAACATGGACTGGCGGCCCCTGGGCTGGGAGCAGGGTCCTTATCACCAGAGGCCATCCAGCCAAGGAGAGATGAGTCTTTGCTGGGCTTGGCCTAGAAGGGCCTCTGAGGGCTTTCCTAAGTATCTGTGGAGCATCCTAACAACCCTGTGAGGTAGGTACCAGAGGCCTTCTTGTCCCATTGTACAGGAGAGGAAACTGAGGTCCAGAGACCAAGGTTTGGTGTCACATAGCTAGCTGTAAGAGGCGGGATTTGGACCCAGGTGTTTTCCTGACCACAGAAGCAGAACTCATTTTCTGGGTTACTAGCAGGGACCGACCCTGGACCTGGTGGGACAGGCATCCCCTGAAGGTAGCAGCTGGCCAGCTGCCCTGGGCAGGGTCCACAGCCTTCTAGCTTTGCGGCATGTTGCAGAACATCAGAGAGGGGGAATGCTGGGTGGGCATGGGCACAAGTGTCTGCTTCTGAGGGGCAGCTGCCCCTCCCAGCCACCTGGTCTTGCCCCTTGCTTGCTGAGTGACCTTGGACAAGGCCCCGCCCCCAACCTCAGTGCCTTCATCCATAAATGAGGGGATGGGACCCAGAGGTGAACTCCAAGGCCCCTTCCTGCTCTGTTCTGGGCTCTCAGCTCTGCAGACATTCTCCTGTCCATGCTTCAGGCCTGCTTTGCAGAGAGAAGAGGCCATCTTGAGCTCCCCAGGCAGGTCTCTGGCTAGGTCCCCTTCCATCCCCATGACTCCAGTCCCTGTTTTCAGACCTGGGCTGCCAAGGGCTGGTGCCAAGCACACTGTGGGCACAGTTTACATAAGGCAGGGCCTGGCAGGGTGGGGGCTGTGCTCAGGCTGCACTGGCCAAGGGGGTCATCCCATCTGCACTGTGGTCCCACAGAGAGGGAGGAGTCAGCCTTTGGGTCAGCATCCCGGTGGGGGGCAGTGCTGGGCTGCAGCTGGGCATATCTAGGTGGCCTCCTTTATGAACTCCTGGGGGGCAGGAGGGGAAGAGGCAAGATAGGGCCAAGAAGAACCAGGGTCTGTCAGGCTTTGGGGGCAGAGGGGGTCTGCATCTGTGGGCTTCATCCCCTACCCAGCTGCCCCTCCACTTCCCTTCCCCCCAGCCCCACTCTCAGTGTCTAGAACACAGCAAAGCTGAAGGCTGCTTATGAGGAACTCAGGTCACATCCTCGCCTCTGGGTCCAGCCCCTCTGGCAGGATCTCCCTAAGCCCTTGTTGGCAGAGCCCACTCCTGCCTCCCCCTCTGCACACTCAGGATTTGGGGGGCTGAGGAGGGAGGTCAAAGTCAGGGGAGGAGAGAGGAGGGAGGCTGCCCCCTTGCTCTCTCTGAGCCTCTGCTCTCTGTTCCTCACCACCTATAGGAGCCTGCAGAGGAGGAGGAGGAGGAGGAGGGAGGAAGAAGAAACTCATGTCCTACCAACCCTGCTGACCTAGGCCACACCTATTGGCCCGGCCTCCTGGAGCATTCTGGGAATGGACAAGGCCATGTCAGGGCGATGCCTCTGGGGCCCGGTGGGGGCCACTCCAGACAGGAGGGAGAGCTGCCTCCCTAGGACCCTGAGGACCCTTGTGAGCCCTGCCCCCACCCTCCCATCCTGGGAACCTCTTGGGACCATGCCCCTCGCCCAGGCAAGGAGGCCGCCTTGCTCCAGTCCAGGCTCCTCCTAAGGCCTGGGAGTTGTCTCTGAGCCAGTCCCAGCTTCATTCCCAGGGGCAGTTTAGGGGTTGCCCAGGAGACCAGTGAGGGGGTGGCTATTGAGCCGTGACTGAACCCTGGGCCTGCCTCTGAGCGGCCACTGTCAGACAGATGGCAAGGCCCGGAGTCCTGGGACCCCTGCTCTGTCCACGTCTGTCTGGACAATAGTCCCACGCCTCATCTGGAGAAGGAGACCAGGAGAGGCTGAAGACTGAGGGACAAGATCCCACCTCAAAACACTGCCTGCAGGCAAAGCCCTTAATCTGAGCCTTGGTTTCCTCTTCCTGACCTGAAGTGGTCAGACTTGTGACCAATTAAGAAGCATTTGCAAAGGATCCCTGCTGCGCCGGGCCCTGGGGGTATGTAGGCAAGCGAACCAGCCCTGCCCTCGGGCGGCCATTCTTGGGGGGGAGGGACAGGGGGAGGGGAATCCAGGGAAAGCTTGGCCACACTTATCCCGCCCTGGGGAGAGTGTCAGTGAGGATCAGTGATCCGTGAGGTTGCAGGCCAACCAAGGCAGAGCAGAAGTCACATCTGCAGAGATCCCTTCCTTCCTTATCTTATAAACATCGTCCAAAAAATGAAGCAACAAGTGCAAAAGAAACTGAAATGTACAGCATTTGTCATTAATCAGTGGCAAGGTCAGTACTTTATGCCATAACGAGCTGCTCGTTTTTTTTGTTGATTGGTTTGGTGGCTAAAAATTCAGAAAAGTGAATTTCTCTCCCTCAACCAAGGAGCTCATCAAACCCTCCTGCCATTTTCTGCTACATATCTGTGTGGGCAAACATTTTCAGTTTTTCTTGTTTTAAATCAAAATACAGAAATGAGCTCAATGGGAAACCAGATCAAAGACTGTTTGTCTGGGGTGGAGCTAAAGCTTGCAAAGCTTTGTTCAAATAAGAAAGCCCAACATTGCAACTCAGTTCACCTGTGATTATCACATTACGTTCAACATCTCCCAAGTTGTAATGTATTTCATCTAAATGTTATTTACATTAAATTTACATTACAAAAACTTTAAAATAAAGAAATGTAATGTAAAGTCTTGCAGAAAATAGTAAGTATACAAGGTCTTGTTACTGATTCTTTTAATTCTCCCAGACAACACTCCACACAAAACATTTGTAATTGCTTTATAACAGTGTTTACATTGCATAATTATCAGAAGAATAACATTTTATATCCTCTAGTCCTATAATACAAATTTTAACTTGGAGCTTATTGGGGCAAAAGCTACCCTTGTAGTTACTGTAAGAGTTAATGACAAATCTAAAAGAGCCTCATGAACAGTATATTAAATGACCCCAGGAGTCCTCGTGCGTTCCTTTGGCTGCTGCTATTGGAGAGGTTGTTTGGTTGGACTAGATGGTGCCTGAGGGTTTTCCCCGTTTCTGAGAAGCCATGTGTGTGACAAGTCAGGATTACTTAGGAACTCTTTAGCACCTTTGTTCAGGAGAAAATTAAGAGTCTTAAGGAACTTGGCAGGATCACAGTGTTGGTAACACTTGGTTTCTCAACACAAATGGTTTCTCAACAGCTTGTCAGTGATTCTGGGGGGGGGGCGTGAAGCCCCCATCTCTTTAGTGGTTGGCAAAAAAAAGGCTGAAGAAGAAAGATCAGTGTGTGGCAGAGCATTCATTACCTGTGAGCTGTCTGGGCTTCTTCCCTCAGCTCTGGGTGGCCTTCACAAAGGAAGGAAACAAGAAAGGAAAGGTGTAATTACTATGCACTGCAGAAAACAAAACATGTCAACAGAAATGCCCGGGCTACAAATAGTCCTAGGACCATTCTGTGAAATAGACAGAAACAAAAAACACCATTTCCTCTTTCACCAAACGATCTCAGGGGACCTCCGGCCCCACCCCCCAGAAAGGGACCTCCAGGACTAGTCATATGGGAACTTAACTAGGCTTGATCTGTGTACCCCAAGTAGCACCTGTTCTGGACACGATTTTTGTTTTTCTTCAAAGCAATTGGGGTTAAGTGACTTGCTCAAGGTCACACAGCCAGGTGTTTCTGGGTGGGTGCTGAGTGTCTGAGCCCAGATTCGATCCCAGGTCATTCCGACTCTGGAGCCGGCGCTCTTACTCGCTGTGCCACCTGGCCGCCCCTAAGCAGTCGGGGTTAAGTGACTTGCTCAAGGTCACACGGCCAGGTGTTTCTGGGTGGGTGCTGAGTGTCTGAGCCCAGATTCGGTCCCAGGTCATCCCGACACTGGGGCCGGTGCTCTTACCCGCTGGGCCACCCGGCCGCCCCTCTGGGCATGATTGTGTTGTTGCTGTTCTACTCTAGACTACTGTTTTGGTTTGGGGTTTCACATTGGTCTCTAGCATCCCAGGGACTGAGATGTTGCTTCTCCATCCATTTTTCAAGGACACAAGGGACTTTTCTGCTTTGGTCACTGGCCCTGGCCTGGACTTTAGTCTCTCCTCCTCCATGCTAGGTTGTCCATTAGAGCATAACCTTTTACCTGTGAGCAATCTCAGGTGACTGCCAGGCCAATGACAGGTACAGGTAGGTAATTTGTAGGTCTCTCAGGCTCCTGGTACCCTTTCCCAGCCTTAGTTGGTGGAAAGTGGGTACTATTCCTTTCCTCAGGGTAATAATATTCTTGGGACTCATGAACCCTAATCTATTGTGTTCCCCAATATCATTTAACTAGTTAGAATTTCCCCAATATTAATTAACCAATTAACATCAATTACTATTTACAAAGGAATATTTAACAAGAAGGTATAGCAAGGACCAAATTATAATAATATCCCTCCAAATTGGGAGACATTCTCTACTAGACACTCATTTGCTTCCTGGGGAGAATGGACTCAAACTTAAAGTGAATAATACTAAATGTCCTCCTCTCCGACATGAAATGGGGTACTTTGTAGCCTTGGGAATCCTAAATTCTCTTCTGGCTGTGGTGTGTAGCCAATGAGTGACTTGTTCCTTTGCTCAGGGAGACCAGCTTCTTCTTGGGCTGGGATAAGCAGAACACTCAGATGCCTCCCGGTCTCCTCATTGGACTTGGCTGCTGGCACACTCTGTGCCAAATCTCATTGCTTGATCTCAGGTCTTGTGATCAGCTCACAAGATCACAGCCTAGTCTGTCCTATCTCTGATCCTCATTCACTGCAGATCATGAAACAAGGAAGACACAGAGATGACAGAGGTCCCATGCCTTCACAGCTACATGGTGGCTTGTTAGGGCAGAGGTTACTCCTGCTCCTTCTCCTCTCACCTGAAGGCAGACAGAGAAAGACAGACAGACAGACACACACGCAGGCAGAGAAAGAGAGGCACACACACAGAGACAGAGACAGACACACAGAGACAAAGAGAGGTGCGCGCACACACACACACACACACACACACACAGAACATCTTTTGAGTACACACAACTCAGTTCCAGTTCAGCAGCCAATTAAAAAGCTTTATCCATATGCAGGAAACCACCAGCCAAAATCTGACTCCCTGAAGCTTCCTCCCACAGCCGCTGCTTTTGCCTGTTTCTTATTCTTCGTTCATTTATGTATTAGGATGTATTAGGGAATGTCCCTCATTCTTATCAAACCTTAAAGCACTATGTAAGTGTTAGCTCTAATAATTAAAGACATTCCTTGAAGAATGTGCCCCTCCATTACGGGCACCTATGACCATGCCTCCATGTGGGTCGGCACCAGGCAGAGCAGTCCCTTGGTACACTGGCCATGCCACTTTGTCCCAGATTCTGCTTGGTGTGGCTTAATTCCTACTTGGTCTGCTCAGCACAGCTCCTCTGGCTGGTAGCCTGGTGGTTCCAGGCTGAAATGACTTTCTTTGGGACATTCTGAAACGTGAGCTCCGTGTCCAAGGCTCCTTCTGGTATCTTCCTCTTGTTTTAATTCCAGCCCCGTCAGAATCTCAGGGGATCAAAAATTAGAGAATTCTCATTTATTTGTAATAAAAAAAAAACAAATAGTGACAGTCTCAAAAAATGTAGAAAATTAAATAAATAAGCATTAAGATCCCATGGAAAACCATAACCCATGAAAAATTTGCATTTTGAAAAGAGAAAGAAAATGAATTAATATGAATTCACAGAGAATTAAGAGAGAATTTCCCAGTGGATAGGAGGAGCCCAAGATCATGGTCTTCCATTAGTGAGAGACTCCATGCTTCAGCCCCATTCAGCCCTGGGGGTAGAAGCCAGCCTGGTGTGTGTGTGCGCATACAGTAAGGTGTGTGAGCAAAACTCATGAGCGGGAGGATTATCAGTGCATCAGTGGCAGATTGTAACTGGAATGTTGTGGTTTTTAATAAATTAGTAGAATTTTTTTAAAAATTAAAGGAATTGCAGTGGCTAGGTGGCGCCGGCCCTGAAGTCAGGAGGACCGGAGCTTGGTTTCGGCCTCCGACCGACCGACCGTAACCTTGGGCAAGTTACTTAACCCCAATTGCCCTCCAAAAGACAAAAAATGAAATAAAATTAAAGGAATTCTAAAAGGTGATGATCCCTTTGTACTGGGCAGACCATGTTGGGAGTATTGGGTTCATTTCAGAGCACCACATTTTAGGAAGCTTGCTGAGAAGTCCGAGGGCAATCGGTCGGGGAAGGTCTGTGTCATATAAGGCTCAGGTGAAGGCACTGGAGAGGAAGAGCTGGGAGAAGAAAAGACATCGACCGATCAATTAACAAACATTTATTAAGTGATAACATGCCCCGCTCAGGGAGAAGCCCTGGGAAATACCAGGAAGAAAGTGAAAGTCCCTGCCCTCAGGGAGTTTGCATTCCAACGGAGGAACCTCATCCAAGTGTGGATTTACACATAATATGTTAAAAATGAACCTGTTTTCTCCAGACTTGAAGCTTGGGATGTGGATTAGACTTGTGTGTTTGGCCCCGGAAAGGGGCGAGGAGATGTCGATGACAGGGGCAATGAGGCCAATTAGGCTTATGAAAAGAAAATAGTTCCGTCGTTTTTAGTTGAGTCTGACTCTCTATGGCCCCATTTGGGGTTTTCTTGTCATTTTCTTCTTCAGCTTATTTTGCAGATGGGGAAACTGAGGTAAAAGGGTGAAGTAGCTGTAATGGGAATGGGAATTTGAGGATCTCCCCTGCCCCTTAATAGACCTAGGTGAGAGCTTGAAAACCTCCCCTGCTTTGAAAGTTGACTCTGTCCCCCTAATAGGCTGAATGTGGTCCCATGGAGCCTGGGCTGGGAGGAGCTTGCTGAGGAGAAGCAGAGCCCACAGGAAGCTGGCAGTGAGAGCTAGCGAGATTCCGGGGGGACAGGATGCTCACTAAGGAGATAGAGAAGTTTGTCAGTAGATACTGACCTTGCATTGGTCTGTGGGGAGGCTGAAGGCTGTGGCTCTCAGCGTTATTATGGCTTCTGCATATCTTTGATACTATGATGGAATCGGCTTCCTGGTTTTCTAGTTTCTAAATAAATGCCTCAGTTCTGTCCTCTACCTGGAGATTTTGGTATATTTTGCAATCAAACGTCATGCAATACTTATAGTCATGTTCTTTATCATGATAGTGGGTGCTGTAAATATTGCATTGGTGTTACAGTGACTTGCCCAGGGTCGCTTGTAGGTGTCTGAGGCTGGATTTGAACTCAGGAAGATGAGTCTTTCTGACTCCGTGCCCAACGCTCTGCCCACTGTGCCGCCTGTAAAGAAAACCCTTGGGAAGAGTTACCGTCTTCTGAAAGTGGAATGATCCGCTGGGGAGCTAGTGAGGTCAGCATCTCTGAAGGACTTCGATCTGATTGGGAGGGAGGGGCACTTCTTGAGATGCTGCAGAGGAGATCTGAGCCTCCTTCTGAGGCCTTAGATTTCTTTTTTTTTTTTTTTAAGCAATCAGGGTTAAGTAACTTGCTCAAGGTTATTTCTTAGTGTTGGCCAGTTATTTCTGGGTGTGGTGCTAAGTATCTGAGCCCGGATTCGATTCCCAGGTCATCTCGACACTGGAACCAGTGCTCTTACTCGCTGAGCCACCTGGCCTCCCCTGAGGCCTTAGATTTCTACAACAAAATGCCCCTACTTTAAATATGGCATTTCTTTTCCTTCATGGTCCAGCATGCTACGTAGAGTCCCCTGCATATCGGTGAAGACCAAAGCTTCCGGGAGGCAGACCCACATGGAGGTCCAATGGAAGGCACAGGTCTCTAAAGACTGAAGGGAATCTTTTCACTTTCGGGTGACAGGGATGGGATTGGCCCAAAGTCACATTGCAAGTCAGTAGCCAGACAGGGATTAGCATCAAGATCTAAGCTTTGGGTCTATTAATTCATCCATTTCCAAACCTACCCCTGTGTAGCCCTGCACTCCATCTTTTCTTTAAGAACAATGTGAATAACGGAATGAATGAAAGCATTTAAGCACTTACTAGACAGTACCCAGTGTGTGAAGGAGACAGGAATAGGAAAGTCAGGCTGTCCCTGCTCTCTGGCAGCCCATCATCACACATAGAGAAGGTGGTGGTCTGATGGAGAGGTCCTGAGTTCTTGGGGTGCTATGGCAAAGCCAATGGCAGTGATAGACTTTAGGAAGTAGTTTTACTGAAATCTAGGATGCTAGAGCTGGAGTGTTCCTCCTGGGTACGTAGGACTGCCTCCCATCTCACCTGGCTCTGTTGAAAGAAGCCACCAGAGGATCAAGGTCTTCCACGGCTCTGTTTCCACTCAAAATTATGTCTTGTGAGCCTTCCCCAGTGTACTTCCTTTTACTAGTCAGCCAGAGGACCCACCTGACTCAAAACCAAGACATTACACTGGAGTAGCACAGCCAGAAAGCAGCAGTGACACATTTCCCCCTAATCCTGGGGCAGGCATTCCCCCAGATGTACACACCAGGGGAAAAATGAACACGTATATGGAAAGGAACGCCCCCTGCATGCCCAGAGGGCCTACTCGCCTCCCAGGGCAACAAGGATGTCTCCAATAAATATTTGTGGATCGGTTGATTGGTTGATTCTGTCTCTGATCACATGCTCCTGCTGGACCCGATCCCCAGGAACTGATGTCTTGCACTTTCTCTCTTATCATGCTGCCTTTGTTAGGAATTGGCCCCTGCTATTCTTGGGCTGCTGCTGTTTAATGAGTGGCCTGTGGTCACTGGGAGCTCTGCTTCATGGGGTATTAGCTTCTTTCTGCCCCCAGGTTTTGACTTCATCTGGAATTCTTAGTATCAATGTGACCTCCTCCCAGGAAGAGGGACCTCGTGAGAGTCTTAAGCTTAGAGACCTAAGCAACAGGTCTTTTAGAAAGGTAAAGCCTCAGCCCCCTGGCCATGAGCCTGGAGAGAATCCTTTAGCAACTTTTCCTCCCGTCAGGAAAGCTGTCAAAAATACAGACAGCCAATGTGTGTATATGTATGTATACACACGCATATGTATATATCTACACGTGCACACGTGTGCACACACATATGTGTACGCATGTGTATGTAAAGGTAAGCAATGACAGTTTTTCGGGGCAATAATAAGGCAGGGGAGGGGGAGAAAGTAGAGAGCAGATAAATTAGCCAGGGCCTAGAAGCCGGGCCAGACAAGGAAACAGCAAAATCCAGACGCAGTCAGATCACTCCATAAACAGCATGGAACTAGACAAAGTTCCCTTTGCTCATGACTAACTCTATTCAGATCAGTGTAGCCGCGCCCTTCACCTGCAAAGGTCACCAGGAAGGTGTCTGCCGTCCCTACCCCACCCCACCCCATTCCATCCCATCCCATCCCCCATCCCCTCCAGGCTCTCTGTCCAGCTGGGAAAAACTACAGTTCCCATGACCCCCTTTCCCAGTAGGGCACAAGGAAGTCTTAAAAAAAAAAAAAACAACCCATTTGGTTGGAAAGATTTAAACTCTGATGGATGTCCAGGAGGACAGAATCCAAAGCTCCCGCTCCCCACTGCCCTACGCTGACAGAGGACAGGTAGGAGATAACGGGGCTGCAAGAGGATCGGGCATCTGCGGGTGTCTAGGGAAGGAAGGCGTCTCATTCTGTTGGGCAGATTCATTGCCCTTTTTTGTTTAACGGGGTGTGGGGCGGTGGGAAAGACCGAGAGAATAAATGCTTGTTAATTGAAAGAAAAGGAAAAATCCGAGTTGGTTGATGGATCTGCCCATTAACCCCCCAGACAATTCCCATTTTTCTCCTTATTGGAAACATTTCCCTTCAAAACTTCCGACTCTCATTCTCAAGGTCCCCACGTGGGCTGGAGCCCATCTGAGGCCCTGGGACCCTCTGCAATCTCGCATTTCTCCTTTTTGTACAGACTCACATTGACGTTCTTCAGAAGGATCCATCTGCCTCTCCCTCCCCCCGGAGAAGCTAAAACCAAAGAATGTTCGGGTGGAGGATGTGGCCATGAGCCAGCCGCAGGCTTCTGGGTCACTCATCAAGGATTCCGAAGGGCAAGGAGAGGCTCCCTGCTTGGGCTTGGGCTTGGCAGTGGGAACCATTCTTTGCTCCTTCTTCTCCCAAAGGTCTTTCACAGCCTGAGGATCAAGTTTTGGGGAGGACTTAGCCACTGCCCAGGCTCTGTACAGGGTGTCCAGAAGAGGCCCAGGCAAAGTGATCACAGCAGCTGTGCTCAGGTCCACCTCCTACATGAAGCCCTCCATGATTCCCCACTCCCCACACATTGTATGGACCCCCAGCCCCAAGCAAATTTACTTCGGATTATATAAATAAATAAATAAATGTATGTATATGTGTGTATGTCTGTGTGTGTGTGTTTTCCAAAGTAATTTTAGAATATATACACATACATATACACATACACACACAAGTCAGCCCAAGAGACAACCAGCACAAATATATACAAACCCACACTTAAAATAAATGTGAGGGAACTGGGGGAGGGTCTGGAGGGCACCAGCAGCAGGAGGGGGAGGGGAATGAGAGAGCTTCCTGGAGAAGTAGGATCTGGAGGGGCCAAGTAACAAGATGGGGTGACTAACTGGGGAAATGTGGTAGGGGAAGTGGGAAGTGGAGAATGAGACTGGGTGGTACCTGGGGCAGGATGGAGCTCTTGATGGAGATGAGAGGTCCAGAAGAGGAGAGGGTTTGTGGAGAAAGATCTCGAGTTCTGCTTCGGGTGAGTCAAGTGTGAGCAGGACATTCAGGTGGAGATGCCCGAAGAGCAACTGGTAATGTGGCCAGAGCCCAGTTTGGAGAGGAGGCGGAGGGGGCTCCTTCACGGCAATGTGCAACAGGGAAAAGAGCCCTGGCCTTGGACTCAGGAGAGATTTGGATTCCAACCCTGCCTTGGGCACAGACTTCCTGGGCCCCTATGGCAGAAGCACTGAATGACTGCACTCTGAGGACCTGGGTTCAAGTGCTGCCTCTACCACCTTCCTAGTCTCACCTGTCCCCAGTGTCTTCCGTGGGAGATGGCCTCCCTTTATTCTGTGGGTGTCTATATATGGCTAATTACTTGTATGTCCTCTTCTCCAATAGACTATAAGCTTCTCAAGGACTCTGTGTGTGTGTGTGTATGTGTGTGTGTGCTTGTGACTTTCTCAGAACTCCTGGTGCTCAGTAGCATTCCCAGTATACAGAAGATGCTGAATAAATGCACAAATGCTTGCTGATTGACTGTGGACAAACCCCTTCACCTCTTCTGACTGTGGACAAACCCCTTCACCTCTTCAACTCTAATTTGTGAGGATCAGATGAGTTCTTTGTGAAAAGGGCCGTTAACGTGTCAGCTGCATCTTCAGGAGAGACCTGTCTGTGGGGACAGAAGAGCCTGTCTTTGGAGTTTAATGTAATTAGGTTATGATGAACTCTTGGGCTGATTTTACCCTTTCTTAGAAGTTCAGCAGTGGGAGGAGCCTGAGCTCTGGAGGAGCCCTCCAGGGCCATGGAATCCTGCTCCAGACCAGCCTCCTAACCCTGGGTCTTTGGAAGCCTTTAAAAATCCCATTTACTCTCAGCAAGCTCCCCTCACTTGTGGGCTCTTCCCTAATGCCCCACCTACCTCTGTGCATGCCCCAAGGGTCCTCACTTGCCTCTTCCTTCCCAGGTGGCAATGTCCCCTCAAAGGGCCCTGTGCTTCCAGGGCCTTTGTCCCTGCACAACCCCACCTGGCTGGAGGTTCCAGGCCTTCTAGCCCAGACCTTGCCCCTTCCTCTTCAGCCTTTTCAATATTCCTGTGATTGGCCCACCAAACTCTCTGGACGCCCACCTCCTTGGCTTCCTCAGCTCTCATGATCTCCACCCACCCTCTGGCAGGGTTGCCCCATGTAGACCTGACCATCACTCTGGCAGAATCGAAACCCTTCTCTCCTGTCCCTCCGCTCTCTTCTGCAGCTGTTTGGCGCATGGCTTTTCTAGGCCTGACCATGCCAAGAGTCAAATATTGCATGCACCATCCCAGAATGCCTGGCTATTCCTCTGGAGTGTCAGTCCCATGACAATGCTCAGTGAGAAACAGCAGGCTCAGGGCAGAGGGAAGGTTTTGGTGATATGGGGACTTGGAGCCCACCTGATTGTATAAACAGGTAATCATCCATATCCCCTAAATGGAGTAGCTATGGCTATCCAAAAATAGGTGCTGATGGATAGAATGGCTTCCACTCTCGAGGACCATAGAAAGTTGGTCACTTCTGGAGGGCTTTCACTCAGGGAAAGGACCAAAGGACCATAAAGGCCAGAGGGAGCATGTGGTTGTGATTCTTCCAAGGAGAAGAGATGAGTGAGGGGCCCCAAAGAGGCCCGCAGCCACCCTGCCAGGTGCCCCTTCCCACACCCTGGTGCCAGCCTCCTACATGGTCTCCCTTCCTCAGCATCTCCACACTAGCCCAGGGGATCTGGCTCCGGCAGCCCCACCCACATGCACACTTCTCACACAGTGCATCATTGTGATCTCTGCACTGGGTCGCTCAGTGTCACAGCAGCTGCTGGGACCCTTGTGGTAGGTGTGGGCACACCTAGGGTTCTGCAGGCTGAGCTGGTCCAAACAGAGGCTGCACCTTCTCCCCAAGCCTGAGGACAAACAGAGGAGCTTCATTTTATCTGTTTGTACAGCCCAGAATTGGGATTTCCAAGTGGGCAGTGACCTTCCAGGCCTTACTCCTAGTCAGCTTCCACCCAGTGCTCCTGGCTGCATCTGGGCTCAAACAGAAGGATCCCCACCTCTCTTCTCAAGGCAGGTGTCTTGGGCTGATGCCCAGCCCAACCCCATCTACCTCAGTCTTCCCTTGTCCCTGAGAAATAGGCCCATTGCTTCAAGTCTTCATTGAACGGGTTTGGGGACCAAATATGTGCCTCTTTCTGAGGGGTCTGGATTTTCAGGGAGGAGCCTGAGAAGGATGGTGGAGGGGGTGCGTTCTAATGGTGGAACTTGGGGCACTGTGGCAGCCTAGGGGGGAGAAAGAGAAAGCTTTGGCCCAAGCAGTCTTCTTAGAGTCTCCTGTCTTGTTGGGAGACAAGACCAGCCTTGGGAGTGACTGGACTGAATTCTCACCTGGGGAAAGGGAGACTTCCTCACCCCCTAATCAAGGTACCTCTGTCATCCCCTCAGCTCTAAAGGGTTTCTCTAGGTCCTAAGGGCTACAGTCTGGACTTATTGACATGACACTTTCTTGGCTGCTGGGGCCTTTCCTGCTGTCCATTCTCTGGAGGAAGCCAGACCACGGCAAGCTCTCATCACTATCCCCACTGCAGCTCCAGGTCAATCCTACCCACTGACCAGCTCTACCCCCCCCCCCCCCCCCCCCAGGGCCCAGCTACTTCCTGTTCTTTCTGGGAAAGAAAGGGCCCAGGGCCAACCAGAGAGGTTCCCCCTCCCCCCAAGGGGAGGGGGCTGGGGTGGCTGATGGGCTGGCTCTCTCAAGCTGCTCAAAAAACCTCTTCAGTCCAATTTTCTCCTCAAATAGAAGCAAGATTGTGGCATTAGGGGCCAGTACCTGATGTTCAGAAGCAGAGCATTTAGTGACACATGTAATGGGCCCAATTAGAGCTGGCTTGTGTGAGAGCTAGCACTTGTTCCCGGAGGCCCAGGCGGGAGGAGCTGTTTCTCTTCTGCTCCCACGGTCTACAGCCCCCAAATGTGCCCAGAGCCCAGCCACGATTGTCGCAGGCAAGGATGCTTTCTGTTCTCTAGCCAGGCACTGAGCTCTGCCAGCCTTGGTCTTCAGAGCTGTAGCTAGCCTAGGACTCCACAGTGGTCCTCCAGCAGAGATCTGGGGAGGGACTGGCTTCTTCCCCACAAGGCACCACTCCCTGCCTGTCTCCTCTCCTGTCACCTGCCTATATTGCCATGTGGCCCCCCAGCTTCTCCCGGTTGTGGCCTCTCTAAAGCAGTCACCCACACAGATGTACACTGTGGGAGAGGACTGGGGCCACGGGGGATGGGGAGGGCACGAGGGCACTGATTTCTTTTTTGCCATATCCTTGAGCACAAGATGGAGAAGAGATGGTCCACTTAGGTGGGTTTGTGAAGGGCTGAGTGGCTGGACTCAGAGCAGTCATTACTGAAGGCCTCATTGTCAGCCCAGAGGGAGGCGTCTCCCCTGCAGGGCTCTCTGGATGCTGAAGGGCTGTTATTCACTCAAACCCCTTTCTGGAGCACTCCCCTGACTGTGAGCCTCCAAGAACTTATTCTCCCATTCCATTTAATAAACATTAGCTTTTATAAAGGATATTTACTAAGAAGATATGACCAGGAGAGATGGACAGACACCTCCTCCCCCAGCATCTCAGGGTATGCTCTCCCCATCCCCATTTTACAATAGAGGAAATTGAGGCAGAGGTGCCATGACTTGCCCAGGGCCACACAGCTAGGAAGTGTCTGGGGCTGGATTTTATCTCAGGTCTTCCTGACTCCAGGCCCCGGACTTTGTCTCCTGCATCACTACATTTTATGACCCAGGAGGGCTGGAATAATGGGCTAAACCTAAGAAGATTTTGAGACTGACGGTGAGAAGCTTGATCTCTAAATGGCCTAAGATGCAAACAGGAAAAGCTGCTGTGAAACGTCATGAGTGGGGGCAGGTGGAGTGGGTGAGGGGACCTCGGGCTGCAGATGCAGCAGTGCACACCCCGAGTGGGCTGAGGGAGGGGCTCTCGTGCATAGTGCTGTGGGGTCTGTAGCCCAGCGGGGCTTTGAAAGGCACACGCTGACAGCTCGGGAGCAGAGTGATGGCTACGGCCAGTGGTGCCGAGGCTCGTCTCCTTGCCAGGCTTTTTCTTTTCTTTCTCTTCCTCCAACTGCTCGTTTACTTCTTCCCTCTCCCCCTCATCTTTCTCCACCTTTTTCTTTCTCCTTCTTTCTTCCTACTTTTTTTCAGAATCTCAGAATTGGAGAGTTGGAAGGGACCCTAAAGCCCCCCCGCCAAGTCCAGACTCCAGTGACTGCCCATCACCTCCAGGACCAAGCACAACATCCTGTTTGGCATTGAAGCCCTTTACAATTTGGCCCCCTCCTCAACCTTCTTCTGCTTCTCTCTTCCCTCCCTGTGCGTGAGATGATGCCCTTTGGGAAATACCTGTGCATCAGGGAGTTCAAGGGCTCCTAACCCTCACAAAGGGAACATGGAGAACTTGTCATGCCCAGGAAAGTGCCCTGTCCCCCACAGACACTTAGCCACAAAAGCTTGAGCACTCGTGTACCAGGCACACAGTGTCCTGGGAACCCACAGACCTACCCACAAATGGGTAAATTAGCCTATCTGCACACTCATTATGTGCTTCTGGGTCACATACCTCCACATGCTGGGAAGCAGGGACTTGGATGGGGTGTAGGTGTGCCATGTGCTCATACACACTTGTACATATGTATGCACACACTCATCCATGTGCACACAGGCTTGTGTATAAAATATATGCACACATGCACATATATGTATATGTGTTAGTATATACATGTGACACCCTCCAAGATATGGGTGGGGTCCATAACCAGGCTAAGGACTTCTCTTCCTGGGGACCCAAACTCATCAGTGATCTGTGTGGTGTCTCCACAGCAGGCTGACCTCCAGCAAGAGCTCCCAGAGAGAACATTGGAACAGAGCAAGCTGATGAACCCCACCAGTCTCTGGAGGGTGGGGGCCAAAAGCCATGGGTGGAGACAAGTCTGTAGGACCAGAGGAGAAGTCATCAGGAGAAGCTTCCCCAGGGATCCTGAGATGTGATTTCTTAAAAACATTTTTATTTAAAGTTTTGAGTTCCAAATTCCCTCCCTCCCTTCTCCTCTCTCTCCTCCCTGAGACAGTAAGCAATAGGTGATATATGTACAATTATGCAAAACATTTCCATATTAGTTATTTTGTACAAGAAGACTTGAATAAAAGAAAAAAATGAAAGTGAAAAATAGCATCTTTTAGTCTGTATTCAATCAACATAAGTTCTTTCTCTGGAGGTGGATAATAGGCATCATCATGAGTCCTTTAGGATTGTCTCGGATCATTGTATTGCTGAGAAGAGCTAAATCATTCACATCATCATACAATGTTGCTGTTACTGTGTACAATATTCTCCTGGTCCTGTTCACTTCACTCAGCATCAGTTCATACAAGTCTTTCCAGGTTTCTCTGAAGTCTGCCTGATCATCATTTCTTATAGCACAATAGTATTTCATTACATTCATATACCACAACTTGTTCAGCCATTCCCCAATGGATGGGCATCCCCTCCATTTCCAGTTCTTGGCCACCACAAAAAGAGCTGCTATAAATATTTTTGTACATGTGGGTCCTTTTCCCTTTTCTATGATCTCTTTGGGATACAGACCTAGAAGTGCTATTGCTGGATCAAAGGGTAAGCACAGGGGTGGCCAGGTAGCACAGCGAGTAAGAGCATCGGCTCCAGTGTTGGGATGACCTGGAGATCGAATCCCGGGCTCAGACACTCAGCACCCACTCAGAAACACCTGGCCGTGTAACCTTGAGCAAGTTACTTAACCCCGATTGCTTAAAAAAAAAAAAAGGGTAAGCACAGCTTTGTAGCCCTTTGAGATACTATGGTCCCATGGTCTTCTGCAATAGACAATACCTGTCATCTCTTGGGAGTGACAGGAAAGGTACCCAGACCCACCCCTTCCCTCCCCCCACCTTCTGCACTGGGAAGGTGACATTGAAGGTGAGTTCCTTGCTAGACTAAACCACTCCTTCCCAGTGGAGTGAGGAGACACGAGCAGGCTCCCAAACCCCAGGCTGGGGAGGATGGGAAACTGCCCAAGGTGGGTATTTGCTGCCTGATTTCATTGTTACTTACCTCTGGTTCAGTTTAGTCAGTGCCCTTCGTTTTACTATGGTGTCCTGTGGCTTGAGAGAGGGATCAGTTTAGGGGCTGGGGTGGAGGTGGGGTGTGAAATGAGACCTGAAATTTTTCCCCATTCAGCATCTGGCAATGAGCTGCACCTAAGAGGCAAGCGTCTATGGTGCCCACCTTAGAGGAGCTCTGCACTGGGGGTGGGTCTGGGGGTGGGGAAGACCCTGCCTGCTCACTCTTGAGTCACCTCACACACCCTGGCCTCCAGGTAAGGCCACACCTACCTACCTGCTCCTCCACAGTGGACAGCAGTCCACTCAGCCACTGTGAGTCACCTGCCCCCTCACAGATGACTGTTTTTTCAGTACCCTTCAGGCCTCTGGAGCTGCTGCCCTGTTCTCCAGGAACAGGATGGACAACCAGCACATTGTAGATTCCACATGAAAACGCTTTAAATGTTTGATCACATCTTCCCCGACTCATCCCATCTCCAAGCAAAACATGCTGGCTTCCCTTCCCCGGTGGGTGTTCTTCTCTTGTCTGGATATTCACAGAGTGCCCTCAGTTTCTTCCTACTGACTGTTTGGTAGAGAGGTGGCATGTCATTGTGGATACTGAAAAGGAAATTTATTTTGATTACTTTGATTTCATTTTAATTTGATTATAGGATTCAACTCCCTTCTTTAGGAAAAGCTAGCCCTCACAGCTAAGTCAGACTAATGGAGATAGTCTCTCAAGTGTAGGCTATCCATAGATTTAGGGGAATAGATCAATTGATAGGACTTTGTCATTTAGTAGCAGATAATTTAGAGAAATAATATAATCATAGGATTACAAGGTTTAAACAAAAAAAAAGCAGCAGGAAAAAGGTTAGCCAAAGGGTAATTTTCTCTTTTTTCTTGAGCTCGAATCAAAGTTGAGTAATGGAATCTTGTAAGCTTGACAGCTGGAAGGGGAGAAGGGGTGGCCGCTCACTACTGACCACGTGCCCCTCTTTGGCAGGACACTTTCTGGTAACAAAAGGTACCATCAGTAAGGAAAGCCTGTGAAAAGTAAGCTAGTCAGGTGACCCACCTTGTCCAGTTGAATTATGTTCAAAGCAAGTTTCTGTATTTTTTATTCCTCTTTTCTGCTGTAAAAATCGGCTCTGTAAATCACTCGGGATCGTGACATTTGAGGAGCCGGTGACCTGATTCGATGTACAAATGCCACTTTTGCAAATTAAATCGTAGATGTTCAGTTACTTGTCCTCAGTTTCCTTTTACTTCAGATAATTAATTTTAACAAGCCAGAGACAGCCTCAAAACCAGAAAGAACTTGGGTCCATGCTCCTCTCTGACCTATGCTGGCTGTGTGACCCTGGGGGATGCTTGTAGCAATTTCCCAGGAGTATTCGGTGCAGAGAAAGTGCCCATCCCAGCGCTGGGATGCAAGCAAGGGAGTTCTCATGCAATGGCCAATAGCCCAGTTTGTGTGAATCTGAGAGGGTAAGGCACAATCGGCAAGGTAGCCTGGCTGAGGCCAGACTGAGAAGGGCTTTCAGTGCTGGAAGAATTTATACTCGATCCTGAAAGCAGTGGGGAAATGAGACTGGCCATATCAACTTGGCTGCTGGCTAGAGCATATATTGAAGAGGGCCATGGGACTAGACTGGAGAAAGGCAGACCCACAAAAAGGTGATTGCAATAGTCCTGACAAGAAGTGATGAGGACCTGAACTGGGGCAGTGGCTGTGGGAGAGAAAGGGACAGATGGGGAAAATATTGCAGAGGGAAAATGGACAAGACTTGACAATTGATTGTATGGGGTTGGGGGTGGAGCTAAAGGAGGGGGAAGGCTCAAGGGTGGCTCCAGGACTCACTGACTAGAAGGATGGCAATGACCCAGACAGATACAAGGGACTTAGCGGAGGGCGATTGTGCCTGCCTTTGGACAGGGGACGAGTCAAGGGAAGCTTCCTTTGCCCATGTCCAGTGGTGCACTCTGAGGCACAGTGGCCTGGGGAGGATGGGGCAGGGGCAGAGGGCTCCTCAGGTCTGGCTGCAGTTCTGACTCAGGCCTCCCCCTCTCCAACTCTCCCCCTCTTTACAGCTCTGCAGACACACAGGGCCCTGATCCTAGATCTAGACATGCTGGAGGCTTTCTGCCACAGGTAGACCCAGTCTACTCCCCCTGCAGCTCCCGCCTGCCTGGATGCAATTACCATGGCAACAGAAGTTCAGCCTCATGCCAAGACGATGTGGCAACAAAATCCATCCTCCATCTGGATGACTGGGTGACAGAATATACAGGGAGGGAGAGGCCTCCCTGCTCTCTCTACCCTCCACTGTGACAAAGCATTTTGGGAGATCCTAGCCTCTGCTCTGGGATGGAAGTCAGAGGGGGGAGGGGAACAGTTGGGCAGGGACTTTCTGCTCCTTTCAGCAGCAATCCTGTGCTGACCATGAAGGTCCACTTATTGGTCTCAGGATGACTGGTCATCCTCACTGCACCTACCAAGGTGCACTACAGAGGGCACTGAGGATGTATTTGGAGCATCTCACTGGAGAAGTCTGCACTTCCCTGAATGGTGAAGTTTGAACCCAGATCCCTTCACTCTTGGTCTGGGAGCCTAGGGCTCTGGCTCCTGGCTGGACCAGTGACCTCCTGGGGATGATCTTAGGAAAATCCCTTCCTCTCTCTGAGCTCATTTTTACCATCCATAAAATGGAATAATTGGAAGAGATGCCTTCTGCGGTTCTCTCTGATGGAACATTCTAAGATGTTGGAATTCCTGTTTCAGTTTATAGCCTTGCCCCTGTCCCCAGCAGCTACTCACTGCCCCCAGGCCTGTCTTTCTGTAGCTGCCCCCATTGCAACAGACCCTTTCTCTTTCCTCCCTGTTAACATTGTCCTGTGCCTGGACCTCACTCCACTCTTTGGAAGGCCAGTGCTAAATCAGCTGCTGAATGAATGTGTCCAACCTGCTGACAGGTTTTGAGGAGTCAGCCTCTTCATCGGCATGGAAGGTGGAGGGCATTTGGAGATAGCGGTTTCCCCCCAAGGGATGGCTCAAAAGAGAGGACTCCGGCATCAGAATGACTGAATGTCAGAATGGGTGGGGACCTCAGAGGCTGTATCCAGGTCACCCACACCTGAACCTCAGTTCTGACAATGAATCCAAGTGGTCATGCAGCCTTTCTCTCCCAAGGCAGTCTGCTCCACTTTGGGCACATTTGATTGTTTAGAAGTTTGCTTTCTGTAACCCAAGGTCCAACAGCTCCAATCTCTGGGATTATCCAGACTGACTTAGTCTTTGGAGCTTCTCCAAAATCATAATTCTTTTGCTTGCTTTGTCCCCATCCAAAGGTACCCCTAGGAAATTATGGAAGATAGCTTCAATATAGCTCATTTCTGGGTCTTGATGGATGTGAAGAATAAAGTTCCCAGGTCCTGCAAAAGCACTCAAGATAATAAAGCATATGCCAGGTACAGGACAGCCTTTACTCCACCCACAGAAAATGAAACAAACACATAAAGGACCTACAGAAGCCTCTAAACAATCAGTGAACACTTACCCTCCTGTGAGTCCTATCTCTCCCTCGACTCCTCACTACCTTGCTTTGGACTTCCCTTGGAAGAGAAATGAACTTGGGGACGCGAGAGGGGACAACCCACTCACCATCTGATGAGTCTGACTTTCACACCAGACATCCAGCCTTGACAGCATGGATTCCCATGGAAGGAAAGTGAGCCTGGGTTGCCTAACGAGACAGCCCACTCTAGATCAAACCTGCACTGTAACTCACAGATCTTTTGCTTTCTAATGTCATAATTTTTGTCCCTTTTTTATTCTACAGCTTTAGGGCCATTTTCA
This sequence comes from Petaurus breviceps papuanus, assembly GCF_028583685.1. Classification (NCBI taxonomy): domain Eukaryota; kingdom Metazoa; phylum Chordata; class Mammalia; order Diprotodontia; family Petauridae; genus Petaurus; species Petaurus breviceps. The sequence goes on along the minus strand of NW_027185761.1, from coordinate 75,913,175 downwards.
AGATCATTTCCCCAGGAGGCTGGCACTGCCACCCTTTCTCTAGAAAGCTGGATTCCAGAACTCTCAAACCCAGGGTCTAATGTCTGGAGCTCTCCTTCTCTTTCTAAAAGGCTAGGTTCCTAACTTCTCCAGAAATTTGATCTTTCCCAGGAAATCTCAACTCTGTCCAGGAGGCTGGGGTTCAAGGACTCCCTTCTTGAGCCATATGGGTAAGCACACCTTCAGCAAATCTGTGTCTAAGCCTCAGAGCAGCTATTAGCCAGGGTTAAGCCATGGGCTTTGTATATGCACAGGATTTTAGTTCCTAGGACCCAGGACTCTGTTCAGCTGCCCTTGGATCTCAAGAACCAGGCCAGATGATCTACAGCTGATGCCACACATCCCCCTTTTATAGGGCCACACCAAAGAATGACTCCAAACTGTAATGGCCCAAACCAATCAATTTCTCCTCAATCACTCACCCCCAATGAGATGCATGGATTTACCAGGGCCACGGAACATTTTCCCACCCTACCTACTTTGTAACCATCAGCTGACATTTGTGTAGGCTTATTCCATCCATCACTGCCACACACACACACACACACACACACCCACCCCCACCCACCCCCCCCCACACCCCACACCCCCCCCCCCCCACACACACACACATCTGCACCAAGCATCTTCTTCAGACCAAACATCCCCAAGGTTTCTCCAGTCTGGTGGCCTTCAGGACACTCTCCAGCTCACCAATGGCCTTCCTGAAGGGTAGTGCACAGAATTGAGCACAGCCTCCCAGAAGGAGTGTGATGAGGGCAGAGTGCAGCACAACCGGCTTTCTGTTCCTGGAAGCTCTGCCTTCCTGCCCCCAAGACCCCTTTAATTCATTTGATTGTTCGATGATACTGTTGTCTGACACTGAGCTTACTGTCCACTCTAACACTGTGCTCAAGCCAAGCCCCCGCCATCGTACCCTGTGATTTCCTGAAGGCATACATATGACCCCTCTCTCTCTTCTTATTCAGCTGACCCCAAGCAAGGTGCTCTGTTGCTGCGTGCCTTTGTTTCCTTATCTGTAAAATGGAGGAGGGGTAAGCTTTATGACCTCCAAGGTCCATCCAGCTCTTACTCTACGATTACTGGTCTTTCCAAGCTGCAGTCACTTTCATTTTCACCTCGTTCTGTTTCTCTCAGCTTCATGAGATGCTACTACTTATTGTAATACTTCTTCCTAAGATTTAACAAATGAGCTCATGCCTTTGGTAGCTCTCTCTCTCTCTCTCTCTCTGTC
>NW_027185761.1:75884189-75896902 GCF_028583685.1 Petaurus breviceps papuanus | reverse complement strand
TATATATGAGGGTATATGGGCATATGAACACATATGTGAATGTGTGTATATATGTTTACAGGTATACATAGATAGAGGGCACAGGACCAATTTAACAGGAAGGGATGATACTTAAAAGATGAAATTAAGAGGTGGGAGAGGAATATAATGAGAGGAGATGGGGAGAGACAGAATGGGGTAAACTATCTCATATAGAAGAGGCAAGGGAAAATGGTTACAATGGAGGGGAAAAATAGGAAGGCAAAAAGGAATGGGTCAACCTTATTCCTATTGAATTTGGCTTGAGGAGGGAATGAAATACACACTAAAAAGGGTAATTTACCCTTCCGGAGGGTGGGGGGGGGGGGGGGGGGGAGGGGGGGTGTGGGGGGGGGGGGGGGGGGGGGGGGGGAGGGAAGTTGGAAGCACCCACTTTTGAAAAGGGACAGGATCAAAGCAGAGAAGAGAACAAGTGGGAGGTGGGATAGAAGGGAGGGAAATATAATCAGTTTTTCACAATATATGTACTATGTTATTGTTTTGCATTAGCCACACATGTACAACCTATACTGAACTGCTTATCTTCCAGTAAGGGTGGGTGACAAGGGAGGAAGGGAATGAATCTGGAATTCAAAGATTTAAAATAAAATATTCAAATATATATTATATATATATGTATTATTTTACATATAATTGGGAAATAAGATATACAGGCATTGGGGCATAGAGATCCACTGGAAAAGTCAAAAGGGATATGGGAGAGAATATGGGAGAGAGCAGATTGGAGGAGGGAATATCCTGTGGGACTGCTATTTTGGGGCATGGGTAGGGGAAAAACGGGGAGAAAATTTGTAACTCAAAATCTGGCGGAAAGGAATGATGTAAATCAGAAGTTAATAAAGCATTTGAAAAATAAAAAAAAAGTCTCGTGTTAGTCTTTGCTCCTTTCAATAAACAAAATTGTGAAAGGGACATCCTCCCCCTCCCCCCATCTTACACCATAGAAAATTCAGCCATAGAGTTTTAGGAAGAGGAGGGCTTTGGATGGAATCAGTAGCAAAGCTCTGAGAGAAGTCTGCGATCAATATCTGTCTTTGCCAGAATACTTGTAGAGCTACAATGTTCTTCCCGTTCTAGAGCAGAACCTCACTCACCTCTGGGACCCTCTCAGTCCCAACCCCCAATGTTTTATCCAGATGTGCATGTCTCTTTGCGAACTCTGGTGCCATTGGGGAAAAAGAGCCAGGACTTTCAGTGTGGGCATGACAACTGCCAAATGGGGTGAAAGACTTGGGACCTGGAGTCAGGAAGGTGCGGCTTCCTAGTCTGTGCAAATCTCTTTCCCTCTGAAGCCGAGTGCTTCATCTGTATAATGGGATCCTAACCTCTGTGGTAGCTCCCTCCCAGGATTTTTGTGGAGCTCACACAAAGCATGTTGTATGTTTTAAGAGTGTTGGAAACTTCGAACTGTGTTCTGTGTAGGTCGACTATTGTGATGACTGGGAATTTGCCAAATTTCCATGTAGACATATTGACCTCCCTCCTGTCTCACTGATCCCAAGCCGGGATCTTTACTATCCTAGACCTTCAGGAGTAGGAAAGTGCATTCCTGAGCTGCCCTTGGCCCTTTGGTCATGATCAGTGGCCTTCAGTCTTGGCAATGACCCAGCAGCCTCTCAATGGCTCCTAAATGGCATCTTTGATGACCCAGCTTGTATGCGCCATGCTCTTTGCTAAGTGCATGTCGGGATGTCAATATCAGGACGAGCCCCTTCCCTCAGGGAGCTTAGCACTCAATGGGGGAAAACAACACAAAAGGATGGAGACGGGCCCCCTGCAGAGGTGGAGTTGGTGGGAAATGGTGATGAAGGGGCACAGCGCGCCCTCTTTGGGGGAGCCAGAGAATGAGATGCTCTGCTGGGACCTGGGAAAGATGAATGCTCAGAAAACCATTCCTTTACATTTATTCATATAATTCTCTCGATCATCTAATGATTGGATTCATCTGTGCAGACAGGGCGCGTGCGGCATGGCTCCATGAACAGTCCTAGCTAAAGACTGAGAGCGTGCCCCTTCTGCCAGTCTCCTGGGGGTAGTAGGGCAAACCAGGGCTACAGCTGAAGTATACTCACTTCCTGGGGAGACTCCCTAGGTCATCCTGGCTCCCACTTGGCCCTGGGATCTCAGAGTCTAAGTCAGCAGAGCCCAGCTGCCCTCAGTTCAAGCTATCTATGTCCCCTCAGAGCTACTTGCCCCTGGTCAGCTCCTGCTTGTCATGGAGGGGGATATTCAAGCTTTCTCAGTCCCCTTCCCTGAAGGTGGCCTTCCACAGTCACCTCCCTCTTGGAGGTGACTAACCCTGTGTCTTGATTTGCCTCCATGAAATAGAGTTCCCAGAAGTCTCATAATCAGCACTTGATCCTCCTTTTTTCCCCCCAGAAAAACATATCCTTGGAGAAACACAGGATGGCTACAGCATTAAACAATGATAAGGGCTACCATCAGATTGATCACTATTGAAAAGCATGATTGGGAGAGCAGGTGAGCCTGTGATGCTTCCACGTGGACAGCTCCTGGAATGCAATGAGAGCTAGAGAAAGGCCTCTGGCCTTTTGGGTGTCCATCTATGAAGGACCCAGGAGGCCAGCAGGAAGCACCAGTGCTTGGTAAAGGGACTGGGGCATAGCAGCCACTCTAAATGTCTTCTCCAAGAGGATGAGGAGGAGTTGCTGGGGAGTGAGGCCAGTGAGATCAGGTCCCTTCACTCAGAGGAGAAAGAGTGAGCAGAAGACAGGGAGGGAGAAGCCGATGAACAGACACGGGCCAAAGGAGTTGTACCAGCTTTTGTGCTTTCACTTCGATTTCATCACTGCTCAAAGGTAGCTGGAGTTTGCTCCCTCTCTCCCGGTGTCCCTGGGGTTCAGTAGCCTCCTAAAGGTCCGGTTCTCACCTTCTGGGCAGTACCAGCCTCTGCCAGCAGCTATGTGTGGGCCAGATAAAGATGGGGCCATAGTGGGAGGCAGAGATCAGAGGTACCTGTCTTCTTTTGTCATGGGAGGCTTGTCTGCATGACTTAACCAATGTGTGGCAATGTGTCGCTCATCTGATACAGACACTGGCATCACTCTAGACCAGGGTGGACCAGCTTCTCAATGGACCATTCTCTCCAGACTGGAAATGCGTTCTCTATTCCTAATGGATGTTGTTTTCTAAAGACTTGGTAGAAAACTCATAGATGAGACATTCTTGACTACCCTGTCAGGTAGAGTGTTTGGAAAAGTCCCTGATGGCTCCAGATGGCAGTAACCCTGGTTACACTGATTGGGAGCTTTCATCCCCCACATTCTGTGTTTATTCTCTGAGTACTCACTCTCCTTTTATCCAGCCAATCAGTGAGCAGGGGAGTAAGATCTGTCACTCAGACCAGAACTGTAGGAAAAAAAAATGCCCATTCTTAAGATCCTTGTTCAAACCCTTCCTAGGTCTCCCCACCAGCTAGCTATGCCTCTCCTCTCCCCCAAATCAGGGTACCTGATGACAAGTGTGACTACTGAATACAGCCTCCAGCCTCCACGGTCCCTCGTGAATGCCATGCCTGTGGATGGATCCCTAAACAGGGCACAAAAGATGGTCACAAGCAGTGGGTGGGGAGCTTGGGTCCCACGAAGTTGCACGACCAGTACAAGGTCAGAGACAGTCAGTGGTGGATCAGATACCAGAATCTGATTCCTGCCTCAGCCCCATGTGTTTACCATCACACCACACCCTCATCCCCATTGGCTTCATCTCCCAACCCCCACCACTAACTTGTAGCTTTCCTGAGCAGTAATTCTGCCCTTCGGCCTGTGGACTACTTACTGTATGTCTTCAGCCTGCTTAATTACCTATCCTCTAGTGACCTCCATAGCCTGCCTAACCTTGACCTTCCCTCCTGTAGTACCCTGAGCCAACAGAACGGGCGCTGGCTCGCCCAGGGCTGTTTTCTCAGCTGGGGCACCCAAAGTCTCCCCAAAGGTGTAAATTGTCCTAGTTTGGAACTGAGTTCAAATGTGACCTCAGACACCTCCCCGTGTGATCCTGGGCAAATCCCCAAACCCTTATTTACCTTGGTTTCCTTACCTGTAAAGTGTGGATAATAATAGCACCCCCTCCCAGGCTGTTGTGAGGAGCAAATGAGATAGTGACTGTAAAGCACTTAGAACAGCCTGGTGCGTAGTAGGCATCACACGTAGGTTAACGATTGTTATTCTCTTACAGATGGGAATGAGGGAAAGGAGCAAAAACCTCAGCTGTGTGCGCCCTCCTGCGGGTGACGCTATATCTCCCTGGTAGACGCTTTGTACGCATTTTGTGTCCTCCTTAGTTCCTCCTGGATGGGAACTATCTCCCTTTGGTCCTTGGTTTTCTATGCCTAAGACAGTGCCTAGTTCGCAGATGGTCTGTAGCCGCACCTAGGTGGCACAGCGGATAGAAGCTAACTAGGACCTCAGACACCAACTGTATGACCCTGGGCAAGTCACCTCTCCCCTTTCTGCCTCAGTTTCCTCATCTGCAAAAGGGGAATGATGATAATACGAAATGGAAAGATACAATGAATGCTTGTTGGTTGGCTGATATGACAGTGAGGCTTCTAAGAATGTAGGGGAAGGAGAAGAATGCTGATAAGAGATGGGGATGATGAGAGGCATGGTCCCTTCCATCACTTGCCCCTCCTTTCCAGCCCTTCTCAAGACTCAGAGACAGGTTTCTTCCTCTACGTGGAAGGCAGAGGTGGTGGAGTCGGCACACACAGAGACTCATTCCCCCAACCGCCCACTGTGACGCAAGGATGAGTGTAAGTGTGTGCTGAAGGCAGGAGGCTTTGCCAAGGCAGAGGAGGCGGCAGTGCAGGAAGGAGTGGCTGGCAGGGAAGGAAATCCAACGAGACAGCAGGAAATGAATGTTCTCCTCCCTCGGATGCATATGCCGGCTGGGGCTACTCCGCTGCAAGCTCTGGAAGGGACCTCAGCAGCCTGTGGCCCGGGGAGTCCCTTAACAAGCCCCGCCCCGCATTGGTAGCATTCTCACCTGGCGGCGCCCAAGCTTTTCTTGTGGACCCCAGATCTCGCCTCCAAGAGGCCAACTCTGCTCTTCGATGGTCCTTTTGTTAGGAAAGTGCGCCTGGAGGGAGCCTCAGGCAGCCTGTCCCCCGCCTCTGTCCATTGCTCCCAGCTCTGCTCCCTGGGGACAGGCAGCAAACAGCGCTGTTACTCTTCTTCATCTCGTGTCTTTAAATGCTTATACGTGATTCCCAGCCTACTCCCCCCCCCCCCCCCCCCAACCCCCCCCCCCCCCCTTTCCCCCCCCCCCCCAATTATTTAAGGCTTCTCTTCTCTCACTTAAGTAGCCTTGGTCGCTGGTGGAGTTGTGAACTGATCCAACCTTTCTGGAGAGCAATCTGGAATTATGCCCAAAGGGCTATAAATAATTTCATACCCTTTGACCAAGCAATACCACTTCTAGGGTTATATCCCAAAGAGATTATAGAAGTGGGAGATAGACCCATATGTACAAAAATATTTATAGCAGCTCTTTTTGTGGTAGCAAAGAATTGGAAATTAAGGGGGTGCCCATCAGTTGGGAAATGGCTGAAAAAGTTGTGGTATATGCATGTTATGGAATACTATTGTGCTATAAGAAACGAGGAGCAGATGGACTTCATATTTATCTGGAGAGGCTTACACAAACTCATGCTGAGTGAGAAGAGTAGAACCAGGAGAAATTTGTACACAATTACAGACACAACGTATGTGTGATGACCAACTTTGGTAGACTGGACTCTTCTCAGCAATGCAGTGATTTGAGTCAATCCCAAAAGACCCATGATGGAGAGAGATGTCTACATCCAGAGAAAGAACTAGAAAGAACTGAGTTTGTATCCAGATTGAAGAAAATTACCTAATCTTTTTCCTTTTCTTCTTTTGTTTTATTTCCCCTTTATCATTTTTCACTCCATCTGATACAATCCATCTTTATAACCTGACTAATGTCTAATGTGAAAGTATTTGCATATCCTATACTTGTCTGTATGCTGCCATGGGGGGAGGGGGAGGTAAGGGAGGGGGACAGAATGTGAAACTCCAGGAATTGTGCGATTGAATCTTTTAGACTAAAAGGAAACAAACAAATTAATAACAAAAAAAGTAGCCTTGGTTGTTTTCCCTGACTCTTATTCGAAGGTCCTTTCACAGCAATGCAGTTATTTGGTCCACATTCTCCCTAAAGCACAGCACCTAGAACTGAATATAATATTCCAGCTGTGTCCAGCCAGCATAGACATCAAGGACTATCCCCTGGGAAGAAGCCAGGTGGTGCTGGTCTCAAGTAAGGAAGACCCGAGTTCAAATCTAGTCTCAAACACTTACGAGCTGGGTGATCCTTTTGCCTCCCTGGGTCTTAGTTTGAATGAAGAGTCTGAATTTGATGACCTCTAGGGTCCCAAATTTAACTCTACAATCCCATTATTTTTTGCCTTGCCTCGTGTTCAAGAGAGCTTTAGCTATGTTGGCTGCTGGGGCCCATGGTTGACTCATGTGGGGTTTGGGTCACTTTAGCTCCTAGGAGAGAGGTGAACTCAAGATGGCAGTAAGAATCAGCATTTTTTTCCCAGCTCCCCCAACACACTTCCTCTGTAACAACCTACAAAATGTGCCACACCAAATTCTGAGGGGGGGATCCAAGAACAATCATCATGAAGCATCTTTGCAGCTTAGGGAGACAGAGAGGTCTTCAAACGGCTGGGCTGGGGGCTGAGCAGGAGCCTAGCAGCAGCAGAGGCAGTGGCAGCAGTGCCCAGGAATGGCAAGAGAGCTTGATGATGCTAGGAATTCCAGAGCCATTTCTGGGAACAGGAACAGGTTCCATCTAGCAGTTCTGTTGGCCATTACCCCGTTCTGGGTCAGAGTTCCAAAGCAGAGAGGACAAGCCATGGTCAAGATGGAGCAGGGACTCCATCTGTGTACCAAGTAAGAAACAAATTGAAAAAACTTGGTTGTGTGGCCCTAACCCCAAGAGAAGACGGAGGACTCGGGGCAAAGTTTTGCCCCTGGACACAAGCCTGCAGTAGAATAACGAGGGAAGAAAACCAGCACCAAAGGAGAGCCAAGCATTTCAGTTGCTTGGAGCCTGCAGAACTTCCCAGTGGGTTAACAGGGACTGATTTCAGTAACAGTCTACAGAAACTCAATCACATACAAACTAGCAGACCCAAATCTAGGTCAGGAACTGGCAGAGATCAGACTGTGAGGGCATTAAACAGACCTCTCCTTGGATTACACTACCTTAAAAGCACTGAAAAAATTACAGGATCCTGGACTGAGTTGCAAAAACAGTAGAAGGATACAAAAAGACAGAAGTTTAGACGAGACATCCTTTTCCTCCTGCCCCCAAAGTGATCAGAATTCAACACTAACATAAAGCCCCAAATCACAATGTGGGCTAGAAGAATGTGCAAACAAACAAACACACAAAAGAACCTTACCATAAAGAGCTACTATGGTGACAGGGAAGCTTCGGACACAAATACAAAAGACAATGACTTGAAAACATATATAGGCAAGGTTCAAAGAAAAATGAAGATTGGACATAAGCTCAACAAGGATTCTTAGGAGAGCTAAAGAAAGAGATTAAAAAGATCAAAAGGAGATTTAAAAAACCAAATAAAAGCTATGAAGGAAAACATGGGAAAAGAAATGAGAGCTATGCAAGAAAGGTATGAAAAGAGATTGGGTAGTTTTTAAAAAGAGATACAAAACATTACTGAAGAAAACAACTCCTTAAAAATTAGAATTGGCCAAATGGAAACTAATAATTCCATGAGACATAGAGAAATGACAAAACAAAGTCAAAAGACTGAAAAAAGTACAAAAAAAATAAATTTTATCATAGGAAAAACAAGTGACCTGGAAAACAAATTGAGGAGAAATAACTTTAAAATAATTGGACTACTTAAAAGCCATGAACAAAATATAGCCTAGATATAATAAAAAAAAACAAAACAAAACACTGCCCTGATATTTTAGCACCAAGAAGGGCAAAGTAGAAACTGAAAGAATCCACTCATCACTTTCTGAAAGAAACCCCAAAGTAAAAACTCCCAGGAATATTGTAGCTGAATTCCAATGCTCCCAGGTCAAGGAGAAAATATTGCAAGGAACAAGAAAGAAAGAATTCAAGCACTATGGAACTACAGTCAGCATCAGAATGGGGAAGTTTTTCTGTAGAAGATGGATTTTAGCTGGGACTTGAAGAAAGCCAGGGAAGCCAGGAGACTGAGAGGAGGAGGGAGAGCATTCCAGGACTGGGGGACAGCCCTTGAAAATGTTCAGGATTGAGAGATGAAGTGCCTTGTTTGAGAAACCAGGAGGCTAGTGTCACTGAATCAAAAGGTACATGTTGAGGAATAAGATATGAGAAGACTGAAAAGGCAAGAGGAGGCTAGGTTATGAAGAGTTTTGAATGCCAAATAGAGCATTTTGTATTTGAACTTGAGGGTGATAGGGAGCCATTAAAGTTTATTGAGTGATGGGTGACATGCTCAGGCCTGAGATTTAGGAAAATAACTTCAGCAGCTGAACAGAGAATGAATCGGACTGGGAAATGACGACAAGGCTGATAGATCACCATCAGGCTATTGCTGTGGTCCAGGCCTGAGGTGAGGAAAGCCCCCACTAGAGTGGTGGTAGTGTCAGGACAGAGAAGGGGTAGGATCTGAGAGATGATGAAAAGGTAAAATTGACAACAGATTGGATATGGGGACGGAGGGATACTGAGGAGTTGGGGCTGACACCTAAGGTGTGAGCCTGAGGCATTGGGGAAGGATAGGCATATGTGAGAATCATCAGCATAGAGAGAGTAACTAAATTAAAAATGGGAGCTGATGAGATCAGCTAGTGAAGTAGAACAGAGGGAGAAGAGAAGAGGGCCCAGGACAGAGCCCGGAGGGACACCCATGGTTAGAGGGCATGGTCTCCACGAAGAGCCAGAAAGACTGAGAAGAAGCAGTCAGAAAGAAGAGAGTGATGTCCCAAAAATCTAGAGAGAGAAGAGTATCAAGGGAGGCAGAAAGGGTGAAAAGGAGATTCGAGAGCCTTGTCTTCTCTACCCAATGCTGACCAGATTTCAGAAGGTCCAGAAGGCTTAAGCCTTCCCATCAGGACCCTAGCATTATCCATGGAACAGCTAGTGGCAGTGTCTATATCAGAAGCCTAGGGAAGGGAAGACACATTGAGGAATGGCAGCTTCAGGAGTCTATAAAGTTCCCAGGAGGGGAACACCTCATGCTTAAGGAGAACTTCATGAAGACCCAATGAAGGAGTGAAAAGTACTCCAGGAAAAGGCTTCTAGGAGTCACCTCTTCTGCTATGTCAGGAGCTCTAAGCTTGAGTCCACTTTCTCCTGGACTGTATTTGTGGGCAAATGTGCTCCTGGTGGTTTTTTCTTTTTTGCTTTGTTTTGTTTTGTTTTGTTTTTGAGAGAGGAAGAAAGTTTTGTGCCAATAGTTTTTACTAAAGACTTTGGTAAATACTGCAAGTCTGGCTGCTTAATATAATATAAACTTATATTATAAAGGAGCACACCAGTGGGGCCTTGGGAGCTATTGTACCAGGAAACTACCCTAACATCTCTGGATTATCCCAAGAACTCTGAGGGAGAACAGTTACCAGTTTTCCTCTGGGGACCCCAGGCTCTGTGTTACACAGATTTAAAACTTCATACTGGAGAGTTTCCCTTCCTTCTTGGGCCAAATATGTTGTTGAATTTTAGGCCAAATGATCCTACTTAACCTTTTTCTGAACTTTATTAAATACATTCCCCCAAATCTAGACAGTATGGGTTTCTCCTCTTAATCTAATACAAAGCAGGAGTGATCGTTTATTCCTAGGGTTCCCGTAATTTCCCCTCCAACAGACAGTTCCTTATTGTTTATCAAATTCAAATGGAGAACATTTTGTTACTTTCTTTACCTTTTGAAAAATTAGATTATAATTAAGGCAAGTCAAGACTCTCTCTACTGCTTTGTGGCAGGCAGAGGAAGAGATCCAGCAAATGTCCACAGAGTTGCATCATCCCATCTCTCTTCATTTTACCTTTGTGTGAAGCTTTTGACCTGTTTTCCAAATTATATCCATTTCTTTCTTCTGTCCAGGTGGTTTGTGGTATAGACTTGCTACAATATTGCTTTTGTTTTTCTTCATTGATTAGTAAACAAATGCTTGCTTTTCCTCCTCCAGCTCTTGGAGTTTCTCATGCGTGCCAGTGTCCCTAATATACAAGACTGTGCCACCGCCCTTTTAATCTATTCTCTTCCTTCCCTTTAATTTCATTCTTGAAACTTGGCAAGCTATATTGAGGTTTACTGGTTAGAGTTCTTTTTAAAATCTTATATCTTATTTTTCCTAATTACATGTAAAAACAATTTTAACATTCATTTCCCCACCCCAAATTTTGAGTTCCAAATTCTCTCCCTCCCCCCCTGCCATTGAGGCCATAGGTTATACATGTATAGTCTTGCAAAACACATTTCCATGTGAGTCATTCTGTGAAAGAAAACACAGACTAATAAACCCAAGAAAAAGAAAAAGCATCTTTCATCTGCATTCAGGTTCTACCAGTTCTTTCTCTGGAGACGGACAGCACCTTTCATTATAAGTCCTACAGAATTGTCTTGGATCACTGCATTGCTGATAAAAGCTAAGTTATTCATAGTAGATCATTTTATAACATCGCTGTTACTGTGTACGATGGTCTCCTGGTTTTGCTCATCTCACTTTGCATCCGTTCATGTAAGTCTTTCCAGATTTTTCTGAGAGTATCCTGCTCATCATTTCTTAAAGCACAATAGTATTCCATCACAACCCCATACAACTGGTTCAGCTATTTCCCAACTGATGGACTTCCTCTCAATTCCTGATTCTTTGCCACCACTAAAAGAGCTGCTATAAATATTTTTGTACACTTGGGTCCTTTTCCTTTTTGTTTTGTTTTGTTTTCTCTTTGGGATACAAACCCAAGAGTGATGTAGCTTGGTCAAAGGGTATGCTTGGTTTTAAACCCTTTGGGCATAGTACCAAATTGGTCTCCAGAGTGTCTGAATCAGTCTACAACTTCACCAATAGTCCATTGATGTTTTACTTTTCCCACACCTCCTCCAACATTTGTCATTTTGCTTTTTTGTCATATTAACTAATCTGACAAGTGTGAGATCGTAGCTCAGAGTTGTTTTAATTTGTATTTTTCATCAATAGTGGTTTGGAGCATTTTTTCATGACTATAGATAGCTTTGATTATTTTGTCTGAAAACTGCCTGTTCATGTCCTTTGACCATTTATCAATTGAAGAATGACTCTTATTTCTACAAATTTGACTCAGTTTTCTCTATTTTGAGAAATGAAGTCTTTATCAGAGAAACTCATTGTAAATTTTTTTCACAGTAATGATTACCTCCATCTTTCAAGATTCCCCTCCATCTTATTTTCCTCCTGTTTATCTTACTCCCTCCCATTCTCATAAGTGTTTTGCTTCTACCTTTTACCTCCCCCAAACTGCCCTCTCTTCTATTAGCTCTGCCCCCCCCACACACACACACTTCTCTTATCTCCTTCCCTTTCTACTTTCCTGTAAGGGAAGATAAATTTCTACACCCAACTCAGTGTGTATATTATTCCCTTTTTGAGATAATTCTGATGAGAGCAAGGTTCATGTGCTCCACTTCCTGCTCCCCCCATTTCCCCTTCCACTGTAAAATCTTTCAGGCTTCTTTTATGTCATATAATTTATCCCATTCTACCTCTCCCTTTCCCTTCTCCCAATGCATCTTCTTTCTCATCCTTTAATTTGACTTTTTAGATAACCATATCATCACATTCAACTCACACCTCTCTTTTCTGTCTATGTTTACTCCTAACTGTCCTAATAATGAGATTTAAGAGTTATAAATATCATTTTCCCATGTAGCAATATAAACAGTTTAACTTAATCAAATCCCTTATGATTTCTCTTTATTGTTTACCTGTTTATGCTTCTTATGCATGTTGTATTTGAAAGTCAAATTTTCTATTCAGCTCTTATCTTTTAATGAGGAATGCTTGAAAGTTCTCTCTTTCATTGAATATTCATTTTTTCCTCCTGAGGGATTTATACTTAGTTTTGCTGGGTAGAGGATTTTTGGTTGTAATCCTAGCTCTTTTGTCCTCCAGAACATCATATTCCAAGTCCTATGATCCTTTAGTGTAGAAGTTGTTAAATCTTGTGTTGTTCTGACTGTGGTTCCACTTGACTGCTTGCTGTATTTTCTCCTTGATCAAGGATGTCTGAAATTTGGCTATAATATTTCTAGGAGCTTTCATTTTGGGATCTCTTTTAGGAGGCGATCAGTGGATTCTTTCCATTTCTATTTTACCTTCTAGTTCTAAAATATCAGGGCATTTTTCCTTGATAATTTCTTGAAAAATGATGCCTAGGCTCTTTTTTTTAATCATGACTTTCAGGTAGTCCAATAATTCTTAAATTTTCTCTCCTGGCTCTATTTCCCAGGTGTGATAGTAATGGCAATTAAAGATTCCCCTGTATTGGCTTGGTTTTCAAATTGATTGTGTTAAAACCCAGAGCTTGTTAATCCCACCTGTGGGATGGACTTGTTGATGTGAAAAGAAAGTCCTGAACTGGGAGGAGCTGGTGACGTAGATTTGGAGAGA
>NW_027185761.1:75858098-75883789 GCF_028583685.1 Petaurus breviceps papuanus | reverse complement strand
TGGCAATGTATCTTATGGCCTTGCTAAGCCTTGTCTCCCCAGGAACTAAGATTGCTGAGAACTTGCCTCGTGTCAAGATGAAGAAAAGACCTCCATTTGGGTATTAAGTGCTGTGTTTAAACTTGATGTAACTCTGGGGTAGATTCAATTGTGATCCAGGGGTGGGGAACTTTTGACCTTATGTTTGGAAACTAATCTCCATTTGAGAAGAGGGGCTTTGTAATTGATTGAATGATTGGAAGGTCCTGGGGTGGGGTAGTCCTTGGAGATTATTTAATCACACTTAGTAAATGCTGTATTTGGAATGATGTCATGTTTTGATCTTCTCTGTTCTTGGTTTGTCACTGAATAAAATGGAGAGCACCTATGCTGGTATTCTGAACCTTGGGAAGTTGCCTTTCTTTTGGCATTACATTACACCAGGTCAGTTGTTTTTCCAATGAAGTATTTCACATTTTCTTCTATGTTTCATTCTTTTGATTTTGTTTGATTGTTTCTTGATGTCTCATAAAGTAATTAGCTTCCCCTTGCTCAATTCTAACTTTTAAGGAATTATTTTCTTCAGGGAGCTTTTGTATTTCCTTTTCCATTTGGCCAATTCTACTTTTTAAGGTGTTCTTCTAGTCATTGGATTTTTGCATCTCTTTTACCATTTGGTCTATTGTGTCTTTTAAGCTGTTATTTTCTTCAGTATTTTTGTGCTTTCTTTACCAAGTTGTTGACTCTTGTTGACTCATGATTTTCTTGCATCACTCTCATTCTTCTTCCCAATTTTCCCTCCACCTTTCTTAGTTGATTTTTAAAAATCCTTTTTGAGCTCTTCCATGGTTTGAGACCAATTCATATTTTTCTCTGAAGCTTCAGATGCAGGAATTTTTGCTTTGTTGTCTTTTTCTGAGTGTGTGTTTTGGTCTTCCTTGTCATCTTAGTAATTTTCTATCATCAGAACATTTTTCTGTTGTTTGCTCATTTTCCAGGCTATTTCTTGACTTTTAACTCTATGCTGAAGGGTGACTCTGCTTCCAAAATGGATGGGGCACTGACCCAAGCTTCAGGGTTTTTGTGTAGCTATTTTCAGAGGTAATTTTGGGGACTTGTAAGTTTTTGGCTCTTCCAAGATGGCCTGATGTAGGAAGAGGTGTATTTATTCCTCTCCTGTACTGTGTATTGGTTTGTGAGTGACCATAAGCATTCTTTTAAGCCCTGGAACTGTGACCAGGGTCCCTGCTCCCCTGTGGTTACAAGCTCTGCTGTATTAGTGCTCCTCTTCCCACTGGGACTAAGACCCAGGACTACAGCCCAGATCCAAGTATAGGTAACGCAGCAGAGTCCTGCCATGGGTGCCAGCAAAGGGACTCCTGTAAATCTCCTTCTGACCCATTGTCTGATCCCCTTACCATCTATGGATTGAGAAATCTGGAAATTGTCACTGCTGCCACTTATTCAGTAACTGCAAGGCCTGCTCCTGGTTTGTTGGGGCCCAGTCTGCACTGTACTGCACTCCTCTCTCACCCTGGTATAATAGACCTTCCCTGCTGACCACTTAAATTGTCTTGGGCTGGAAAATCATTTCACTCTGTCTTTTTGTGGGTAACATCACTCTAGAACTTGTTTAGAGTAATACTTTAAAGGCATTTGGAGGTATTTGGGGGAGAGCTCAGGAAAATCCCTGCCTTTACCATCTTGAATTAGTCTCCACTAGATTTTTTTTTAAGGATTATGCCTTAAATTCAAATTATTATAGCTCTCATTGATCAGCCAACGATAGGTCCCAGTTCAAACTTCATTTGGTCAATGTTTGGTCTCTGATGGTTCAAAGTGAGTGTAAATAGCAATTGTTTTTGTTTTGGCCAGAAACCCTGCGGATCTTCTCTTTCCAGATTGATTTGGGGTTTTTTTCTAGGGGAGAGAGGACATTTCTGTCTCCTTTCTTACCTAGGCTTTATCCCTGAATGGACATCATCTCAGACAAACTGAGACCTGGGAAAGACCTTAACTTAAAAAGGCCAAGGTCTCCCACTGCATCTGGGGCCTGCTCCAGTCTTCCTGGTCTGTATCCTGCCCCTGGGCCCATATGGCTCTGGAGGCAAGAGCGAGATTAGTGATTTTACATGGCCCTGCCTCACTTAAATCCAATTGACTTGCAAATCATGATGTCATGATCCTCTTGGAGAATGAAGGACAAATGACAACGAACAACATATCGCTGATTGACAGTTTGTGCGAGGGGACATGTTCCAAAGGAGCATTCCTTCATGGAAGAATTTTTGTGCTAAGAATATTTCCTTAAGTAAGTCATGCTGGTCAAAGTTGGGTAGGCATAGAGAAACGTGGGTACCTCTGGTGACCTTGAGTATTCCAAGCTGGTTAGGCCACTTACCACTTCTAGCCTTGGGAGTGGGCCTGGCTGAATAGGTCAATGTGTGTAGATTCTAGGAATTTAATTCAAGAATCACAATATCTTCATTTTGGAAGAGATCTCAGAGATTCTGAGGGATTATTAATCATTTTTGCATCCTGGACCCCTTGATCAATCTAGTGAAACCTATGGATCTTTTCTCAGAATCATGTTTTGAAATATATTAAAAATACATAGGATTACAAAGGAAACCAATTATGCTGAAATACAGGCATCAGAATATTTTTTAAAAACCTTAATTGCCCCTAGATTAAAAATTGGTACAGTCTATTGCTGAACTGGAATGACCACTAATCCACATCTGACAAATGGCCAGCCAGCCTTTTCCTGAACATTTAATGAGAGAAAATTCCCTTCCTCCTGAGTTAGCTCCTTCTGTTTTTGGATAGAACTAATAAAAAAGTGAGCCTAAATCTGCCTTGCTGTAATTGCCCACCAGCGTTCCCAATACACAAAATAAGAAACCTGATCCTTCTTCTACATGGTGCCCCTTCCAACTTAAGGTGACTTTCATGCCCCACCCCAAGGCTTCTCTTCTTCTGGTTCCCACCCCCAATACCTTCAACTGATCCTTACATGACATAGATTCTGGGTTCATCATCATCCTGGTCATTCTCTCCTCAACTTCTCAGTTTCCTTCCTAAAATGTCATTCCTCATGATGTAGCCTAACCAGTGCAGAGCACTATGGGACTATCTCTTCTGCCCTTCTGGATGTTGCCTCTTTTTTAGGCTTCCTGAAATGGTGAGGATGACTTGGGCAGGGGGGATGCTGCAGCTGGCTCATATGGAACTTGAAGTCTGCCCTAACCTTTATCCTTTTCATTTCCACTGTAACTTCAGATGAGCTGTGGATTCCAACTGTGTCTCTACCATCTTTATCAAATGACAAAGTTGAATTCTGAAATCAACTGTAGGACTTGATATTTATCTTTATTAAGTCTTATCAGATTTGATTTCACTTCACATTTTGGCCTGAGGACATATTTTTTGGGTCCTGATCCTGTTATCCAAAAGTTTTTTTCATCTCAGCTTTGTGTCATTTGGAAATTTGATAAGCCTGCCATTTTTACTGTCATCTACATCACTGATGTGCCAGACCAAGTATGGACCCCAGGTACAAAGGTCAGAACTCTGAGTTGACATTGAGTCATGAGTAACTACTGATGAAATTTTTAAAACCAGAATGACAGGGAAGCAGGGGAGGAATCTGGAGGATGACCTTCCTGGAGATCATCACATTCCACCCTATAGGTGGTCATCTATTCAGTCTAAGGTATAGGGTCAGCCCTGACTAAGACGACTTCAGACTGCTCATTAAAGAAAATGATGGCCAAAAGACAGGCTGAGTATATTAATGCAACATTTATGACACATATTTCATCATTCATAGAGATCTAAAAATAAGCACCATAGTTTTATAGTATTACAATGTGACTCACTGGTGTGAGTATCTCTTGCCTGACTCACTCTTCCCATTGCCTTATCTTGGAGCCCATGATTTGGAGATGTAAATGAACATGAATTTTCCACCAACTGGTTACATTCAGCAGCTCCCATTGTGAGCTAAGCATCCCAAGGAGACTTTTTAAATGAGCTGCAATGCAAAGAGGCCTATTAAAGAAATTACATAGCTCTGCAATGGATTGATTCTCTTCCTCACGATTCCTCCCTCTCTTTCCCCAATCACAGAGAATTTGAAGTGAATTGAGTTTATCTAATTACTCAAGGAAGGGAGGTGAAAATATATTGATATTGGAATTATATTTCCCACCTTGATGATTCCATAAGTCTTTGTAGTAGAGCAGATGAAATTTGCCTCTGGGAGGAGAGTCCATGCATGAGCTTGAACCAACACCCTGAGATAGGGAAGTGGTAGGAACTAATGGCTAAGGATATGGAAAAATGTCGATTACTCATTGTCTCTAAGGGATGTCTATTCAATTCTGCTAATTAGTGTGGAGCTAAGGTTTGTCCAACAGGGACAAATGAAGAAGAAAGATAAGCTTGAGATGGGAGTTTCTATTTAGGGCACTGTGAGGGTCAAGACCCAATAACTTCCATTTACAAGTGCTTAAAATGCAATCACTGATGTTTGGAGCTGAAAGGGAACACAGAGGCCATCTAATCCCACCCATATCCTAACAGAGTCCCTCCTACAACATACCCTGGAGACTCACAGGGAAAGCAAACCTCCTCCCTCCTGAGGCAGCCCAGTCATCTTAGGGACAGCTCTCATGGTTGGGAATTTGCATGGTTAGTATGGAAGGAAGGAGGGAAACTTCCATTTAATAAGTACCTAAAGCATTTATTAAGTGCCAGGTAATGTGCTAAGAAGTTTACAATCATTGGGTCATTTGATTCTCACAACAACCCTGTGAGATAGGGGCTATTATTATCTCTGCTTTAGAACTGAGGAAACTGAAGCAGAGAGTAAATAATTTGCTCAGGATCACATAAGTAGTAAGTGACTGGTTCAGATTTGAACTCAGGCCTTCCTGACTCCAGGCTATCCACTGCAGTGCCACCTAGCTGTCTCCAGGGCTCTCTCTCTTTTGAGAGTTTTCCCTCTTAACTTTGAGAGGTAGGAAGTACCAGCATCATTGTTTCACAGGTAAAAATGTCCATTTCAGGACCAAGGACAGGATAAAATGAGCCACTATAATTGCAGGAAGAATGAGTGAGGTCCAATCAGAAGCCCAAAGGAGAAATAGTTTGGGGAGGTCACTTGAGATATTCTAATGTTGGGGTTTGGAGAGGGGAGCAAGAGAAGAGGTTCCCCGTCCCCCACCCAGATCTTGGCCCTCAGGCCACAGAACTTCAGAGCTGGGGCCTCAGCTTCTTTCTAATCCAACCCATAACTGAACAATATCACCCAACAAGAGGTTATCTAGCTTTTGCCTGAAGATCTTCAATGATGGAACCCACCACATCCTGGGTCATTTATCCCACTTTGGGATGGTTGTTGAGAAACTTTTTAAAATCTGGCCTAAATTTATTGTTTTGCAACTTTTATCCTTTGTTGCTAGTTCTATTCAATTAGAACAAATCTCATCTTTTTTCCTCATGACAGTCCTTCCTTCAAATACTTGATGACAGCTATCATGGGTCTCTCCCCAATCCTCTGCCTCTCCAAGGCTCCTCCAGGCTGAACACTGCCAGCTGTTTCAGGGGATCTTCTCAAGACCCTTCATCATCCTGGCTTCCCTCCTCTCGACCCTTCCCACTCCCATCCCCTTTTATCAAGTCCTTCTCTAAACTGTGGTCCCCAGAACCAAATACAAGTGTCCAGATGTGTTCTGTCCACAACAGAGCAGCAGGGCTCTCACCTCCATGGTCCTGGGATATGTCCCTCTGAATGTCCTTGCAGACGGTGTTGCCTTCCTTGGCAACCAAATCACCCTAATGACTCATCCTGAACTTACAGACCACTAAGGTGCACAGAACGCTCCTCAAGCAGCTGATTTCTAGCTACACCTGCCCAGTTTCGTTTTGTGAAGTTGGTTTTTTTAGTCCAATTATGAGCCTGTTTGTGCTTATGGCAATAGCCTGATATTTTGACCTCACAAGATCATTCTGGGTCAGGACAGTGTCAGCGCCTGCACCAGCTCCTCCTGTGAGTTTTGAGTCCCCTGAAAGTTGATGAGCATGCAATCTGTTGTTGTTCAGGCATATTAATCTGTGTCTGACTTGCTGTGACCTCATTTGGAGTTTTCTTGTCAGAGACACTGGAGCAGTTTGCCATTTCCTTCTCCAGCTCATTTTACAGATGAGAAAACTGAGGCAAACAGGGTGAGTGACTTGCCCAGGGTCACACAGCTAGTGAGTGCCTGAGGCTGGATTTGAACTCAGAGGGATGAGTCTTCCTACACCAGACCCAGTGCTCTGTGCACCATGGCGCCCCCATCTGCCCCCAGGCAGTCTGTGATCCTCTCCAAATCATTGATAACAATGGGCCCAACACAGATCCCTGCGACATCCCGCTGGAGACAATTGGCAGGTTAACATGGAACCATGAACTCCTTGGGTCAGGCCATTCAGCTGGAACTTATTATATGGCACAAGACCTAACAGCCTGGCAAGAAGCACCTTAGGACAGAGCATAGAGAGCCAGCCTCCAAGTGAGGAAGACCAGTCCCAGCTCTGACCCACACTGACTGCATGACCCTGGGTAAGTCACTTCCTCCCTCAATGCCCTGGGCAGCTCTCTAAGACCACAGCTTAGGAGGGAGTGACTTGCATCCTATGGTGTCACAGGTCTGGCTCCCATTCTCTTTCTTGTGCTGCTGCCCTGTCACCTCATCTAAGCAGGAAATGGGGTGTCCCTGAACCACCTGGGGCACTTGGGTGTGGTCATCACTGCCCTTTCTAACTATTCACAAGTCATCCCTTTAAGTATACATTCTGGGATGGGGCCAGAGACCAGGCTCAAGCCCCCTGAGTCTGCAGGTATAAGTTAGGAGGCATTGCCTGATTCTGCAGTATGCCTCTCAAACTCCGAGGCCTTTTTAAAGACCATTGACAATGGTTTAGTGCTAATGCTTGTCTTCCTCAGGACCCAAGGACTACAGTATTATGGTTTTAGAGTTGTCAGGGACCTAAGAGGCATGTAGCTTAACCTCTCCACTTTACAGATGAGGAAGCTAAGTCCCGGAGAACCCAAGTGGGCTCCTAGCTTTTTCTCACATACAACAACCCATCTCCAGTCTCTGTGCCTTTGCCTCCTTCTGTACACTGCCATCAATCCACCCCTAAGGATTTGTGTGCCGGGCACTGGGGGTGCTGATACAGACAGAGGCGGCTTGGAGCCTTCCTGCCTCCCTGCCTCTGTCCCATAGGATCCATCTCTGCCTTCGAGACCCAGTCTAACCCCCATCGTCCAGAGGATACTTTGCTGCCTCCCTGCCTCCCACACTGCTTCGTACTCGGCTTTAGAGCAGCAATTCTGTAGAGATGATGCATGTTTACCCAACCGCACATCATCTCCTCAGAGATAACGGAAGCGCTTTGAGAGCACAATTGTTTCTTTTTGCGTCTCCCTGTCCCCAGTGTGTAGCACAGCCTCTGGTCCTGGTGGGTGCTTCAGAGGAGGTCTGCTCTGGGGTCTTCTTTCTTCCAGGAGTAGTGTTCTACCATTAAGCCCCTGCCTCTCTGCAGGTTACAGTGCTTTAGTGCTGATATAAGTTGTAAGGCTCTGCTGCCTTCACTCGGCACTATATAGTGCTGTAGCGAACAGGACTTCAGAAACCTGGTGGCTTGAACAGGCCTATCACAAAGAAAGTATGAGATCAAATTTAAATCAGGATCTTCGTTGTGCCTAAGGAGGCAATGGCAAAGAGGGAATGGGAGCAGCCTGTAAGCATGAGGTAGGCAGCAAGGAAAGACGTAGCCTGTCTCTGAGGTTTGGGGGCCACTCTGAGGGGGCTGTTTGGGGACTAGTCATTGCCATGAGACTTCCTCCTGCAGAGTGTGATCATAGGGCTCCCGATCCCAGGAAAAAGACCCAGACTGGGAAGAAATAAAGGACCAGGAAGAGCTCGGAGCGATTAGTCTTAGAATCTTTTCTGAGGGCACTGAGGCCCAGCTTAAGTGACTTGTCACATAGTCAATACATGTCAAAGGAAGACTTGAATTCAGGTCTTCCAGACTCCATGGCTAATTCTCTTCTTAACTGCCAACAGCTAGCAATTTGTTTCAATTGCTGACTACCAGGTCCTGCATGCCTTCACTAAAAAAGGCAGTCCCCACTGGTTATCTCTGAGCATACAGCAGCCTAATTAATATCTATATTTCAACTTTTGACACCTTAACCAATCCATCCTTCTGTTCTGTGTAACGGTGATGATGATGGTAGCTAGAAATCATATATTGCCTCGAGGTCTACAAAGTGCGTTACCAATATTGTCTCATTTTATCCAAACAGCCCTGGCAGGTGGAGGTGCTCTTATCAGTACTAAGGGCTAATAAATATTTTTTTTTCGAAAGAAGAGAGAAAAAAATTAAACAAAACCAATTTTGTTGTTTGTTGTACAGTTGTCTTTTCAGTCATGTCTGACTCATCGTGACACCATTTGGGGTTTCTTGGCAAAGATACTGAAGTGGCTTGCCTTTTCCTTCTCCAGTTCATTGTACAGATCTGGAAACTGAGGCAAACAGGTTAGGTGACATGCCCAGGGTCACCCAGTTAGTAAGTGGGTGAGGCCAGATTTGAACTCAAGAAGACAAGTCTTCCTGACTAGAGGCCAATCAACAGTTCATCAAAGGATAGTCCGCCATTATCTACGAGGTTTCACACTGTGGACTTGGAGCTGTGCAATGAGCAGTGAGGGGAGGTGTCTTCTCAGACCTCTCCTCTGAGGTCCGGTGGGTCAGTGTACACTGGCCCAGTTTCATGGCTGCAGTGGTCTGTTGCTTTCCTGGCTCTGCTTGCTTTAGTTGGGGTCAGCTCACAGAGGTCTGCCCAGGCTTCTCCAGAGTCTGCTCACCTTCAGCATTTTTGTAGCCCCATCTTCCTTTACACCGTGAGCCTCTGTCTCGTCAGCCATCCCCCATCCATGGGTATCTCCTTGGTTTATACTTCTCTGATCCCACAAAGGGGATGCTCTGAGTGTTGTGAAATTCCTGCTTTTCGGTGGGAGAAACACGGTCTCCATGGCCATCATTCTCATACTCATAAGCGGCACGTGGAACACCTGTGAGAGTTGTTCAATGTGCCTCTAAAGAAGGAACACCTTTGCCCATTTGTCCCTTGTTTGTTGAAGGGACATTTATCAATAGAAAAAGGAGGTGTCAAAGTAAATGACTAGACTGTTCATGCCCTTGCACCCAGGGCTCTCCCCACTAACCCATGCACCAAGGTGACCAAAGAGAAACAGAAAGGCCTGTGGGTGACCAAGCTATGCAGAGCTGTGCTTTTGTAGCAGCCAAAAGGTCTCCTGTCTATTGGGGGAATGGCTGATTCACTGGGGGAGCCTCTGATCCATTGTGGGAATGGCTGGCTGACTGCTATATGATGCACCAGGGATGTTCTGGCATGGTATGGAAGGCCAGGCATGTGGAATTCAGAGAAGTATGGTGTGATTGCATGATCAGAGGAAGAAGGAAATAGTGAGGAGAGAAAAAGAGAACACATATTGAAGCCTGCCATGCCAAGGGGAGATGACCAAAAGGGAAATGAATGGGGATGACAAGTCAAGAATGGCCCCAGAGGAGAGAGAATAAATCCTACCTCCTTCCTCTCAGCAGAGGGGTGGTATGCTACTGGGACAGAGTGCTGCCTCCCTCTTTGGGCCGGGTCATTGGGTTAGAGATTTGGGCTTAGCTGTCTTTTGTTGTGATAAGGGAGAGCTCCACTCCCAGGGCCAGGGATGGAGAGATGACTATGAATTAAAGACAGAAAGTATCAATGAAACATTTTGGAAAGGAAAAGAAGGCTTCAGCTCACACTTTATTGTCCCGTTTAATTAAGAGTTCTGATTTATCTAGATCCTCAAAAGGCAAACAGGATTATCACTAATTATGTGTTTAATTGACACTTAGAGTAGATTGGATTTGAGACACATTTATGATGTATTTGGTCTTATTTATTAGGCATCTATTATACATAACCTCTGTAGGGTGTTGGGACCTCTTGTGGGACCAGCCTGGACAGGATTTATTTCAATTTTGTGTGATTTGGGAGGAGGGCACCTTCTCTCTACCAATTCAGACCTCTATCCTCTAGGATCTGAAAGATGGTCTTCATGGCCAGGCTGGTGGTAAGTCCCTCTGCTCTTAGCCAGGTGCTGATCTGCCCCAGGGCTTCCCTAGCATTGTTCTTCTGGCCTGGCATTAAGCACCTACAGTGTGGGAGGCACTGTGCCAAGCACTGAGGCTGTAAAGAGAGTCAAACCCCAGGTCCTCCCCTCTAGGAGGTCACGTCTGAAAGAGGAAAGCAGCGTGCAAATGCCTGGATGTGCAAGACATCCCCAGGGCAGACAAAAAGGCCCCATGATGAGTGACCAAGAAGGGAACATTGTGGGGGAGGGGAAGAGTGGTCCAGAACTCTGGACAGAGGCTAGGGCTTTCAATGTCCCACAGGACAAGAAGGAGCCACAGATGTTTGCTGAGCAGAGGAGTGACAGGGCTACATCCCTTGGGCACCATCTCTGGGTTAAGGGTGGCAGCAGCTCAGCAGACTGTATATGCTGATGCCCTGCTCTGGCCAACTCTCTGAGCTGAGCCTGAGGGTCAGCAGCTACCACGTGAGCTGGCACCGCCCAGGCATGGGAGGGAGCAGAGCAGGGGCTCGCACCTGGAGAAAGGGCATCGGGTCAGCAAGAAGGAGGCCCTGGGAGGACGGTGCTGAGGTGCTATCAGTCTGCCGTTCCACAGAGGCCAAGTGTGGAACAATCTCGACACAAGGGTGATGAAGGAGAGATCTGTGACCCTTGGGTGCGGAGGCCAGTGCAGTCTCCTGGAGCTCTGCCTCCTTTGGCTACCTGCATGTGGGCAGCGGCACTTGCCTGGCTCCTGCAAATTCAGGACAGGCTTGATCCTTATGGAGGCCTCAGGAGGCTTCTGGCTCTTGTGCTGAGAGAGGCCACTGCAAAGCCAGACCTCTGGGTAACTGCCGGGATGTGTCTGCCTGTGTACCAGGAACCAACTGCTATACAAGAAGGAGATGGTAGGGGCGGCCAGGTGGCTCAGTGAGTAAGAGCACTGGCTCCAGTGTCGGGATGGCCTGGGGATCGAATCCCGGGCTCAGATACTCAGCACCACACCCAGAAATAACTGGCCATGTAACCTTGAGCAAGTTACTTAACCCCAATTGCTTTAAAAAATAAAAAGAAGAAGGTGATAGCTAGTGACCCAGAGCTAACACTGGACTGGAGCCCCCTCTCCTTTGTTCCCTGATGTTTGGTGAAAGGACCTTGCCCTTTCTGGAGGGTTGTCCTTGGGAGCAGAGGAGGACAGTGGGAAGGGGAGAAGAGGGACTAATGCACCAGAGGCCCAGGTGCAGAGCTTAGGACCCCTTGGCAGCAAACTCGGCTTGAACAAAGGTCTTAGCTCTCAAGCAGTTGAGGAGGCAACGCCCTAGCAAGCTGAAGTCAGGCTGGACCCAAAGGCTGGATGCGGCCTCCAGACCCAAGGACACTGAATGGTGAGCACTGCAGCCGGATGCAGCTACAACACATGGTTTCTCTCTGTCCTTGGGACGCTTTCCAGGATAAAGTCAGTGACGCCAGTCTCCCCCTCCAAGAAGGAACAAATTTCAGTTGCCTTGGATCATATGGCCAAAGAGAGTGCAGAGAAACCTGGAGCCCAGGGTCCTGGGCCCTGAGTCCTGCATCCTGAGCTGGGAGGACAGGGTGGGTGGCATGGAGGGGAACAGTGGTCCTGAGCCCTGGGCCCTGACAGATGCCTCTCTGTTTGATGACTGAGCCGGGAGGAGGTCCAGGGAAGGGAGAGACTGAGGAAGAGGAGGGAAGGGGGGGCTTGCCATTGTCTTTAGCATGTCAGACCTTGGGGAATCCCCTTCCCTTCTTTGGGCTACCATTCCCTCTTCTATGAAATAAAGGGCTGGGCCTGCCCATCCATGAGGCCCCTGCCAGCTCTGGTATTCTGGGATTGGAAACATCTGGGCTCCTCTTCCCAGAAATTACATGAAATTGCTGCAGACTCTAGAGCCAGTGGGAGAGGGGGCCAGGCAGGGAGGAGGAGGAAAGGATGAGACAGAAGCAGGGAAAAGTGGAGCACGTTCTGAGCCAAGTTCCAGAGGAACACGAGGACAGAGCCAGGGCCCTGAAGCAAGTCAGAGCCCCTCTGGCCAGCTGCCCCTGGCCAGCTGTCTCATGGTGGGGGGAGACAAGGGGACTTGCTTAGGCCTCTGGCCTCCCCATAGGCTGGACCTTGTTCTCCTGACACTGAACATGGGAGGAGGAAGGAGGGAGGTCAGAAGGGGAGGTGAGAGGCAGGCCATGGGCCACAGCAGAAACAGGTGACCGGAGTCAAGCTGTGCTTAAAGCTAAAGACAGAGCAAAGGAAGAAGACAAGCCAGGGAGAGAAGGGACCTTTGAGCAGGCAACAGGAAGGTAGGTGTCAGTCACGCTGAGGTCCCTGCAAGCCCCCATTGCAGATGTTTATTGCTGTCCTTACAAGAATTCTCACTCTTCCCAGAGCCACTCATTCCTTTAAAAACATATATTTATTTATTTATTTTTAGTTTTCAACATTCATTTCCACAAGATTTTGAGTTCCACAAATTTTCTCCCTGTCTTTCCCTACCCCCACCCCAAGATAGCGAGCCTACTGAATATCCCTTCCCCCAATCTGCTCTCTCCTTTTTTTTCTTTTTATCTCATTTTAAAATTTTTTAGTTTACATCATTCTTTTCCATAAGATTTTGAGTTACAAATTTTCTCCCCAATTTTCCATACCCACCACCCCAAAACAGCGTTCCCACTGAATATCCCCTACTCCAATCTGTTCTCTCCCATATTTTCCCCCATTCCCTCTTCGACTTTCCAGTAGGATACGGTGGATCTCTATGCCCCAGTGCCTGTATATCTCATTTCACAGTTACATGTAAAATATCAATAATATATATAGGTCTTTATTAATTTGTTTACTTTTAGTTTACAAGATTCATTTCCACAATTCCTTGAGTTTCAAATTTTCTCTCCCTCCCCCTCCTTCCCTCCCATGGCAACATACAATCAAGTATAGTATCTGCAAATGTTTTCACCTTAGACATTAGTCAGGTTTTAAAGAAGGATTGTACCAGATGGAATGAACAATGGGAAAGAGGAAACAAAACCAAACAGGAAAAAGAAAAAGAGCAGGTAGTTTGCTTCAATCTGGATTCAAGCTCAGTTCTTTCTCTGGATGTAGACATCTCTCTCCATCATGAGTCTTTTGGGATTGACTTATAACCCTGCATTGCTGAGAAGAGTCCAGTCTATCAAAGTTGCTCGTCACACATACATTGTGTCTGTAATTGTGTACAAATTCCTCCTGGCTCTACTCTTCTCACTCAGCATCAGTTCGTATAAGCGTCTCCAGGTAAATATGAAGTCCATCTGCTCCTCATTTCTTATAGCACAATAGTATTCCATATCATGCATATACCACAATTTGTTCAGCCATTCCCCAATGGATGGGCACCCCCTTAATTTCCAATTCTTTGCCACCACAAAAAGAGCTGCTATAAATAGTTTGTTATGTATATATATTTTTAAACACTTAATTTTAAAACTTTGGATTCCAGATTCTTTCCCTTCCTCCCTCGTCACCCACTTCCACTGGAAAGATAAGCAATTCAATGTAGGTTGTACATGAGGAGCTACGCAAAACATTTCCATAGTGGAGATATTGTGGACGACTAACTATATTTCTCTCTATCTTATCCCACCCCCACTTGTTCTATTCTCTACTTTGATCCTGTCCCTTTTCAAAAGTGAGTTCTTCCAACTTCCCTCCCCCCAGCCCGCCCTCCCTTCCATCATCCCCCCTCTCTTCCCCTTCCCCTCTACTCTCCTGTAGGGTGAGATGCCCTATTTAGTGTGTATGTCATTCCCTCCCTAAGCCAAATTCAATGAGAATAAGTTTGACTCATTACCTTTTGCCTTCCTGTTCCTTCCCTCCATTGTAACCATTTTCCCTTGCCTCTTCTATATGAGATAATTTACCCCATTCTGTCTCTCCCCATCTCTTCTCATTATATTCCTCTCTCACCTCTTATTTTCACCTTTTAAGTATCATCCCTTCCTATTCAATAGGTCCTGTGCCCTCTGTCTATGTATACCTGTAGACATATATACACACACTCACATATGTATTCATATGCCCATATA
Source organism: Petaurus breviceps papuanus (assembly GCF_028583685.1). NCBI lineage: Eukaryota > Metazoa > Chordata > Mammalia > Diprotodontia > Petauridae > Petaurus > Petaurus breviceps. The sequence continues at coordinate 75,869,537 of NW_027185761.1, read as the reverse complement.
CCCTCCTATATAGACATATATATATATATGTACACCCACATATACATTTCTACTCTCTCCAACTATTCTCATACTGAGAAAAGTTTCATAAGTTACAATTATCATTTTTTCATGTAGGGATATAAGTAGTTCAGCTTTGATAAGTTCCTTATGATTTCTTTTCCTGGTTTACCTTCTCAAGCTTCTCTTGCTTCTTGTATCTGAATGTCAAATTTTCTGTTCAGCTCTGGTTTTTTCATCAAGAATGCTTGAAAGTTCTCTATTCCACTGAATGACCATATTTTCCCCTGAAACATGATACTCAGTTTTGCTGGGTAGGTGATTCTTGGTTTTAATCCCAGCTCCTTTGACCTCAGGAATATCATATTCCAAGCCCTTCCATCCTTTAATGTGGAAGCTGCCAGATCTTGTGTTATCCTGATTGTGTTTCAACAATACTCAAATTGCTTCTTTCTAGCTGCTTGTAATATTTTATCCTTGATCTGGGAACTCTGTAATTTGACTATATAATATTCCTAGGAGTTTTCTTTTTCGGATATTTTTCAAGAGGCGATTGGTAAATTCTTTCATTTCTATTTTGCCCTCTGGTTCTAGAATATCATGGAAATTTTCCTTGAGAACTTCTTGAAGGATGATTTCTAAGCTCTTTTTTTGATCATGGCTTTCAGGTAGTCCAATAATTTTTAAATTATTTCTCCTGGATCTATTTTCCAGGTCAGTGGTTTTTCCAGCGAAATAGTTCACATTTCCTTCTATTTTTTTCTTTGTTTGGATCTGTTTTATAGTATCTTGATTTCTCATAAAGTCATTAGCTTCCAATTGCTCCAATCTAATTTTGAAGGAATTATTCTCCTCACTGAGTTTTGAAATTCCTTTTCCATCTGGGCAATTCAACTTTCTAAGGCATTCTTCTCCTCATTGGTTTTTTGAGCCTTTTTTGCCATTTGGGTTAGTCTATTTCTTAAGGTGATATTTTCTTCGGTCAGGCTGTTGACTCACTTTTCATGCTTTATTTGCACCATTCTCATTTCTCTTCCCACTTTTTCCTCCACTTCTCTTACTTGATTTTCAAAATCCTTCTTGAGCTCCTCCATGGCCTATAACCAATTGATATTTTTCTTGTAAGCTTTTGATGCAGGAGTTTTACTTTGTTGACTTCTTCTGGTTCCATGTTTTGATCCTTTTTGTCCCCAGAAAAGGATTCTATGGTCTGATTATGCTTCCTCTGTTTGCTCATCTTTCCAGCCAATTACTTGACTTTTGAGCTCTTTGTCACAGTAGAACTCTGTTTCCATAGTGGAGAGAGCTGTGTTCCAAATTGTTAGGAGTTTTGCAGTTGCCAGAACTATGAGGAGGGTGCTCTCTCTACAGCCACCACAAGCTCTGAAACACTCACCCCAGGACCACCACCCAAGACTGCAACCCAGATGCAAGCAGGTCAAAGCAAGAGTGATTATCCTTTGAATGGTCCCTTGGTACCTCTATGATATGCCAGACAGGAGCTCTGGAGGCAGCAGCTGCAGCTGCCACCACCCTACTGACTTTTTACTTTCTCTTTGGCATTTGTGGGTTGAGAAGTCTGGAAACTGCCACAGATGCTGGTGATTCACTCTCCTGAAGTCTGGGCTGCTGCAGCTCCCAGCGAGGTGCAATAGACCCTTTCTGTCTGCCTTCTGTCTTTAGTGGGTGATTTTTTTCTCTCTGTCACTTTGTGGGTTCTGTAGCTCTAAAATTTATTTAGAGTTATATTTTATAGGTATTGGAAGTGGTTGGAGTGGGAGCTCAATAATTTCCTGCTTTCACTCTGCCATCTTGGCTCTGCCCTCCAACTCATTCATTATAACAAAGAGTAAGGAGGAAGAAAAAATTAATTCAGCAAAATTAACAGATATGTCAATGGAATGTATGCTGTATTACACTCCCCCTGCCAGTCCCCTGGCTCCACCAAGAAGGAGGGAGCTCCTTACTCTTCCTCAGAAGCCCCTCAACTCTTAAGAATCTGCTTCAGTCAAAGGCTGCTCTGTGAAGCTGCTGCTGTGTCTGAGACCTCAGATGAGTATGGGGGGAGGAAGAAGAATACCTTGCCTCAGCCTCAAGCAAGAGCCATGGGCTAAACTTGGGGGATACCTGGCCCTTGCCATAGGTAACCTCTGAGCTGAAGGCTGGGTCCCAGCTCATGCTATTTGATAGAGGAGAAGAGGGTCCTGTTCTGATAGGAAGTGAAGTGCCTTCAGTCTGAGCAAGCTCTCAGCCCCCTGCTCTGTGGTCAGTGCAGAGAAAGCATGCCAGCTGAGCTTAGTTCAACCTATCCCAAGTCCAGTTCAGTCTGGCAAGATCTCCCCCATGTCAGGCACCATGCCAGAGGCTGGGGCCACAAAGACACATGACAAAAGTCATCTCTGCTCCCAAGGAGCTGACATTCTGCTGTGTGGGAACACTGTCAGACAGAGAATAAGCCCATTCGAGGACAGAGTGAGTGTTAGGTGCTAGAAGACTGCTGCAGGCTACCCAAAGGAGATCAGTCAGTACAGCAGGAGATGGAGGTCAGAAATGACACCTGAGCAGAGCCTTAGAGGAAGCTCAGGATCCTAAGAGGCATCAGTGAGGAAGAGAGGGAGTCTAGGCTTCCTTGTACCAATGTCTGCAGAAGATGGAGTGACAAGCTAGTGGCTAACTTTTCTAAGCTACTCCATTTTCAATGGATGGGGAGAGACTCTAAACTCTTCCTCCAGGGCCATGCCCCATAGAAGGGGATGGGTCTGCAGAAGGGGGAGTGGGTAACATCCCCTCAACTCCCAAAGGTGATACAAGTGAAGGGAACTCAGTAGCCTCTCGGCTGCAGCTGCTTGGTTTAGGGGCTGAGATGCTGGGGGCAGCTAGGAGCTTTGTCGCTGACCAGAGTTTCTCCTGGACTCCAGCTTCCCCCAACTCACCCATTCATCATTTGTTAATGTGCCAGAGATGTTTGATTGACCATCTGCTCTCACACTTATGACCCTTACACCTCCTTATCTGTCTCTCCACATAAGCTCTTTCTCAGAGCTGAGCATGACCATCTGGTGGAGCAGCATTATGGGAGGCCCTGGATCCAAGGGGCCCTGTGGCCATTGGTGACTATGACCTTGGATGAATCCCTTCATCTGTTCAGGATAGCCACCTTGCAGGGTCGGTCAGCAGCCAAACCTTTCTGAGCAAACACTGTCTCTACATGACTGCTCTGGGTATTTTGCTGGGTCACTAAAGTACTAACAAATAATACTAAGCAATAATAAACTAGCACCTTGGGTGGGGGGTGTCCTAACCTTGTAAGAGTTTGCAAGTCACAATAGAGATTGTCCTGATAGGGGATAAGGGGAGCAGAAGCCAGCAGCTCAACCTCTGGGGGGATTCATGGAGGGTTCTGTCTCTGGAATAGTAGGGGACAGTGGGCTCATTTCACGGGGACAAGTAGTGTATCATGGTGAAGAGAGCCTGACTTGGTGTGAGGAGATCCCTAGATCTGAATTTTGTCTCTGGCCTTCACTAGCATTGATCTCTCCATTGCCAAATCCAATGGCCTATTCTCAATCTTTGTCCCTCTTGAACGCGCTGCAGCCATTGACCCTGTAGGCCACCTTCTCTTGGCTATTCTCTGCTCTATATGTTTTGGTGACAATTTCCTGTTCTAGTTCTCCTTCCTATCTAGATGCATCTTCTTTTTTCCCTTTTCTGGACTTTTATCCATGGCATGCTCACCAACATGGGTGTCCCGCAGACTCTATCTTGGCCTCTCTTCTTTTCTCTATACCCTCTCACTTGATGGCCTTATCAGCTCCCACAGCTTCAATGATCACCTCTATGCAGATGACTTCCAGACTTTCCTGTCCAGTCCTGGTCTCTCTCCTGAGTTCCAGTCTGGCATCATCAACTTACTCTTGGATATTTTGAACCAATGTCTTATAGGCATCTTAAGCTCAGTAAATCCAAAACAGAACTCAATATCTTTCCCCTCTTTTGCACTTTCCTGTCATTTCTTCGGGAGCCACTATCCTCCCAATCACTCAGGCTCACAACCTCAGCAGCATTCTCAGCTTCACACTTGTACTGACCCCACACATCCCATCAATGGCCAAATTTTGCCCTTGTCTCCATTCCCATGGCCACCACCTTTGTTCATGCACTCATTAAGTCTTGCCTGGACTAAGGCAATAACTTGCAGGTTCAGACTCTGCCTCAACTTTCCCCACTCCAAACCATCCACTTACCCTCTCATCCAAGCTTAGGTCTGACTATGTCACTCCCCCAGCTCCATGAGTGCCCGTCACTCCCAATCGCCCCAAGGATTACGTACAAAGTCCTCTAGCCTTCAAAGCTCTTCATAACCTGGACCCTTCCTACCTTTCCAGTCTTCTTTCTCTCTCTTTACTCTCATTCATCATGTACTCTACTATCTAGCAACACTAGCCTCTTTGTCGTTCCTCACATGCGACACACCGCTGACCATTTTCAAGTCTTTGCACCATCTATTCTTTATGCCTGGAATGCCCTCATAGATAACTCTCATCTCTAGGTTCCCTGGCTTCCTTAAAAAAAACCCAGCAGAAGTCTTCTTCTGAAAGAGACCTTTCCTGCCCTTCCTTCCAGGGGCCAGAGCCTTCCCCTCCCAGGCAACTTCCCTCCACTCTGCATACCTTGTATATGCCTGTGTTCTGTATGTGTATTGGCCTCCATTTGAACAGAGGCTTCCTGAGGGCAGGGACCATGTTCTTAGCACAGTGCCTGGTACATAGGTACTTAATACTGACTGTGCACTTGGAGTCATTCTTCAACATGGTGCCTCCAACAACTCAATATCCTCCATGCAGACTGGCCCAGGCTCCTAGCTCTGGATAGCACTCCTGTCTAGTGAACCCTTAGATTGCACTGGCTTTCTTCCCTGCCAAGTCATGCTGTTCACTCAGACTGAGCCTAGAGTACATGAAAGTCCCAGGTATTTTTCAGACAAATTGCTCTCTAGTCACACATCCCCCATCGTGAACTTTTGAATCTTTTTTAAATCCAAGTGGAAGATTTCATATTGAGCCCTATGAAATTGTCGCCAATTGGGACCAAGGTTCTAACCTGCTTGAATGTTTCTGGATTTTAACTGCATTATGGGATGCAATCTTTAACTTGCTAAACTTCCTGCAAACTGCAAATTGGCTAAGGCTTCTTATCTATGCCTTTATCCAGGACAACACCTGACCTCCGTTTGTTCACCTCCATTCACTTCTCAACCTCTTGTTGTATGGATCTAGCCCCATCCCTCAGCTGAACCGCTCTCGCTAAAGTTACCACTGATCTTTTTAGTAATGTCTTCTCCCTCCCAGAGAGCCATCCCATCTACCAACTTTGAAGATCTCTTTAAAAGAAAAAGACAAGTTAAAAATCAGCCATGGGCATCTCGAGTTCTCATTTCTACACTTTCTTGGTTCTCATTTGTTTTTATGAGTTTTACCTCTGCAGATGACTTCCATGCCTGTTTGGGCAGCTCAGTCGCCTACAATCCTGTCAGATATCTCTGAGTCTGATGATCCTGCCTCCTCCTCATCTTTCACATCACTCCCATTTTCTCCTCCTGACTTGACTGTCACCCTGGTGCAGCCTACATCACCTTTTGCCTGGAGTAGATGATTACAATAGCCTCCTGATTGGTCTCCTTATTTCCATCCCTTCTCTCTCATTAGTCCGCCCCCCACACAGCTGCCAGGACAGTCTGCCAAAGGCACAAGTGTGACTATATTCCTCTCATGCTCAAAAACCTTCAGCGACTCCTCAGTGCCCAGGATAAAGTACAGATTCCTCAGTCTCCACAGTCTATCTCAAATCTACTGTTCTAGGCTATTCCTATCAAATTGAACTTGCCATTCCATCATCTGTCTCCACATCTTTGCCCAGGGTGTGGGCATGCACTCTCTCCTCTCCTCTGCCTTTCATACTCTTTGCCTTCCATTAAGACTCAATTACCTCCTACATGAAGTCTTCCTTGATCTGCCCAGTTATTGCTGTTCCACTTTTTAAATGACTTTGTATCGACCTAGAATGTAGTTCTTTTGGGACAGACTATTTTCTTCTTGTCTTATATCAAACTCCTGCCCCCACCTGCCACAGCATATGTCACAGCATATGAGCAGCTCTTAAATGGTGTTGAGTTAGATTAAGTTGATGCAGTGAAGGGGAGAAAAAAAGGCAAAACTACTCATCATTTACCCATTTTCCCTAGCAGTGAGAATTCTCTTCAGACTGAGGATAATTCTTAAAATCCCCAAGAAGCAATCCAGCTGCCTTCAAGATGTTCGCATCCAACCAGCTTAGATATGTCCGGCAGTGCAGAAGTAACCGCTACCTGTGACTTCTGGATAACGGTTAGTGAATTCCAAAGAGGCTTTCCAGCGGAGTGGGAAAGGTGGCCCAAGACTGGAGATGGGAAGGGGGGGAATCTCACTTTTAACAAGGGGACTTTTTCAGAAAAGAGGATATTGGATGGAGTCTGATGATTCCTGGCAAAACCTTAATGTGTATTTTTGGCAATACAATCCACCCATCAATCAATAACCATTTATTAGACACTTATTATATGCCACATACCATACTGGGTGCTGGGGATACAAAGACAAAGAGACAACATCCCTTGCCCTCAGGGAGACTACATTACACTGGCCCAATCAGAGCTAGCAGTCTTTTTTAGGAACGGATTGTACCAGACTAAGCTCATTTCCCTTTTTGGACACAGTTACTAGACATATTGGGGAATGCAACAGTCATGATACAGCTGGGTTTCAGCATGGCATTAGGCAAAGTTTCCTACAGATCTTTGTCAACAAGATGGAGAGATGGTTGTGGAGGCATGTGGCTTTGGAGCTGACCACTCCAAAGAACAGTGGTTCTTAAATTGATGCTCACCTGGAGGGAGGCGACTAGTTCAATGCCTCAGGGCTCGCTCTGGGTCTACCTGAGCCAGGCTGTGGGGGGCCACAACCCCTGTCCTTCAGGAGCTCATGGTCGAGTTGGGCAGAGAAGGTCCATGCTTGTGGACAGATGTGCAGCACAAGATGGTGTATGTAGTCTGGTGGACCCTGTGAGGAAGAGTCAGGGAGTGAGCCAGGCACAGACCAGGGCTGTTGGTGGCAGGGAAATGGAAGACACTATATTTTAGAGTCATGCTTGGTAGAGTTGTGAGGAGCCCTCCAGGCCACCTAGGTCAGCCCCCTCCTTCTATAGATGAGGAAAATGGGGCCCAGAGAAGCCAGGGACTGGCCAGGGTCACCCCACTGATGCCGAGTCCTGACCCAGAACTCAGATCTCTGAGCCCTCCTCTGGTTTTCTTTTCATGGAACCATGCTGTCTATGAGCTGGGCCTTGAAGGATGAGCCTCACAGAGCCTCCATTTCTCTGAAAACTAATTTTCCAGGATCTATCCTGTCATCTCTTTTGATGAGTTCCTCTTTCCCCTCTCTTTCCAGCTCCCTTCACCTCTGCCCACACTGGAGCTACATAGAAAGGCAGGCTCCATTTATTTTAAGAAAACTCACTATACAAAAGTCAAAACTTATTTCACAAAGCATAGTGAAGGGGACCAATGGGTTCTCCACTTAGTGACCCAGTCCAAAACAGCAGCGCCTGTCCTTTATCTCCAAACTTGAAGCCATTACGTGAACTCCTTGACAGAGAGGCATAGGGATAGATGCTTCAAGCCAAAAATAACTGCCAAAGGCCTTGAAGGGCCCTCAGAAATGAGAACAGTGTGCCACAACTCTGGGCAGAGTTCAGGCATCCCTGCGACAGATAACTCCATAGAAAAAATGCAGGATTCACTTACAACTCTTTAGGACCTTGGTGGTTTTGTAAAGTGAAAATGGCCACACTGAAAATCTTTCATCACCTTTCTTGAATGGACCTTGAAGTCTCTCTTGGGCTCCCAATGAATGCCCCCCACTCCTGGTGTTCTGTAATATTATCCCAATGGTAACATTGTGACGGGGGCCACAATCTGACAACAGCAACATACTGCCCCGGGATGCTTTCTGATGACTGTGATATATGTTCCATTTCAGAAACGCTATCTCTCCCTATCTGTCTCTTTCTCTTCCCTGTCCTTCCCTCCCCCTCCCCCAATTTTCTTCTCCCTTTCATTCTGGTTCTTTAAAAAGGTTCTTGATCCCAATTCCTCAGAGCAATGGGAGATCTTCCAGGAAAGAAATTAGAGCCACACATCAGCTATTCTCTATTTACGACCTGACCGCCAAGGAGAATCTATCTTCTCCACAATTAAATGAATAGAGTTTTAATATCAGCAGCAGGCAAAGGACTCTAGCAACAATGTGGAATTAGGTTAGAGTCAGCCAATTGGATTAACTTCGAGCTCCCTGAGTGAGCTGAGGACATGGACAGTGGCAGCCAATTCTCTCTGGCAGGATCTTGGTGCACAAAGGGGACACAGCTGGGATGAGGCAGGGCAGATGGGAGAAACATCTGGCAGTACATGAGCTGAGGATGCTTCCTGGGCTGCCCAGGCCCCGGAAGGCTCTGTAGTTTGTGGCTGAGAGGATGGAGACCTCAGCGTGGCACCGCGGTTACGAGGTCAGCACCTGGGAGCTGTCCCGACCTCCTCCACTCATAGAGGCCTTTGAGATGGGAGTCAGGATCCAAACCGCAGATCCCAGGGCTGCTGCTCTGGGCATCTCTGACTAAACGGCCTAGCTCCTCTGCCCAGGGAAGGCTGCTGGACGCCTTACCCATCTTGGGTTTCAGTGCCCTGTTTACCATCCATACTTCAGCTTTCCCAGTCTAGGTAGAGAAGGCAGAGGAAGCACCAAGCACTTTGGCCTCATCTCTCTGACATCCATTTTTCTCTTCTTCCCGACAGCAGCTTGATCTGACTTTGAATGTCATGAAGGAGCCTGGGTATCATTAGTCTCTGTGACCAGCTTCAGCTCACCCTGGACCCCAGCCTCCCCAGTATTCTTCTTGAAGCCAGGCTGTACAAAGACCAATGGGAGGAAGGGCCTGGAGGGGGAGCTAAGCCATCATCAGCCAGGTCAGGATTCAAGGGCCTATTGAGAGGCCAGGATGGAATTTCATAGATTACATATCCTGGATTCAGAGGCTATCATCATCCCTTTACAGATAAGGAAACAGAGGCCCAGGAAGTGAACCCAACATTGCACAAGGAGAATCAGAGGTGAGATCTGACAACTGACTCCTGAGCCAGCACTTAGGGAAAGGGCAACTGGACTACATTTTAAGTGAAAAAGGTGGGAATTGTCATGGACTACAAGCTCAACATTATTCTGCAATGGGAGACAAGTGAACGCAGTATGAGGTAATGTTATGAGGCAGTGAGTGCCTAAGACTGGAGAGGCCTGAGCCAGTCCAGTTGTCCTTTGCCCTGCTGTGACAAGGTCCAAGCTCTATGCTGACCTGAGCTGACTTACAGTGGTCGGACAGACAGACGCAGGGGGACCGGAGTCCACATACCCTGCAGGCTCCCGGATACACAGAGGCACATGTAAGGGTCAGCAGAGAGGTGGTGTGCTACAGCAGGACTGAGAGCTGACCAGGAGCCACCCCTGCTCTCCTTCCTTCCCTCCCCTCCCCCCTGGGTGCATTCCTCCACACTCCGGAAGACAAGCCACTCAGGGGCCCTCTCCACACTCACTGATCCAAGGTTTGAGTCTCCTCCTGCACTTGAGAACAAGCCAGTCACATGTTAAGCCTACCCAGGTTGGTGCCAATTCTTTGGCATGATGTGATTATAGCTAGGCAATGCTCTGTCTTCCTGGGCAGACGTCTGGCCAGATGGACTCACCTGGGTTGACTGCTTCTGTGTTCTGCTCTGGGTGCCACATCTTAGAAAGAAATGGACAAGGTGAAATATGCCCAGCCTAGGAGGAGGAGGGGCCGGGAGGAGACCCAGGATGGTGAAGCTCCTCATGGCGTCACAGGGTGATTGCTGAAGGAATTGGGGATTTTTAAGCTGGAGAAGGGGGAGGGGCCAGGAAGTGGAAGGAGGGGCAGGCAGGACAGGAGTTTTCTCATGGGTCTTCTCTGACTTGAAGGACCTTCATTAGGTGAGAGATTAGACTTATTAGCCCATAGATCTAGAGGGAGGAGAGACCTCAGAGGCCTCTGGTCCAGCCCCCTCATTTTCCAGTGAAGGAACCTGGGGTTTTAAGAGGCTGTGATTTGCCCAGGGCCATACATGTAGTAAAGAATGTCAGAGGCAGGATTTGAACTCAGGTCCTTGGACTCCAGGGTCAGTACTTTTGCACCTTCGCAGAAAGCAGAGCCAGGGGGCTCTGGAGAAGGTCACACAAAGGGCAATTCATCACAAATTGGAGCTGCTCTGATAAGGACATGGATGGGCCTCCAGAAGTGAGAGCTGTCTTTCTTTTTTCCTTTTAAATTTATTTACTTTTAGTTTACAACATTCAGCTCCACAAGCTTTGGAGTTCTAAATTTTCTCCCCTTTCCTCTCCTCTCCTTCCCCTCCCCCCGAGATGGCATGGAATCCAATATAGATTCTATATACACCTTCATATTAAACATAATTTCACAATAGTCAAGTTGTAAAGAAGAATTATAACCAATGGAATGAATCACAAGAAAGAAGAAACAAAACAAAAATACAATACGCACACAGAAAGAGAGACAGACAGACAGAGAGAGACAGAGAGAGAGATAGACAGACAGAGAGGGGGGGAGGGAGAGGGAGACAGAGAGACACAGAGAGAGACAGACAGACAGAGAAACAGAGAGAGACAGAGAGAGACAGACAGAGAGAGACAGAGACAGAGAGAGGGAGACACAGAGAGAGAGACAGAGAAAGACAGAGACACAGAGAGAAAGACAGAGAGAGAGAGGGAGAGGGAGGGAGAGAGACAGAGAGACAGAGAGAGAGGCAGAGAGAGAGACAGAGAGACAGAGAGAGAGAGAGAGAGATAGACAGACAGAGAGGGGGGGAGGGAGAGGGAGAGAGAGAGACACAGAGAGAGACAGACAGACAGAGAAACAGAGAGAGACAGAGAGACAGACAGAGACAGACAGAGACAGAGACAGAGAGAGGGAGACACAGAGAGACACAGAGAGAGAGACAGAGAAAGACAGAGACACAGAGAGAGAGACAGAGAGAGAGAGGGAGAGACAGACAGAGAGGGGGGGAGGGAGAGGGAGAGAGAGAGACACAGAGAGAGACAGAGACAGAGAAACAGAGAGAGACAGAGAGAGACAGAGAGCGACAGAGAGAAAGAGAGAGGGAGAGACAGAGAGAGAGAGAGACACAGAGAGACACAGAGAGAGACAGAGACAGAGACAGAGAGGGAGAGAGACAGACAGACAGACAGAGACAGACAGAGACAGAGAGACAGAGAGGGAGAGAGACAGAGAGGGAGAGAGACAGACAGACAGACAGAGACAGACAGA
>NW_027185761.1:75849438-75858088 GCF_028583685.1 Petaurus breviceps papuanus | reverse complement strand
GAGGGAGAGAGACAGACAGACAGACAGAGACAGACAGAGACAGAGAGACAGAGAGGGAGAGAGACAGAGAGGGAGAGAGACGGAGAGACAGACAGAGACAGAGAGAGCCAATAGTGCTTCCATCTGTATTCAGATATGTCAGATGCCACATTTCCCTGGATGTGGACAGCCCTCTCCATCATGAGCCCTCTGGAGTTGTCTCACAACCCTGCATTGCTCAGAGGAGCCCAGTCGTCATCACAGTAAGAGGTGTCTGTAATTGTGTACAAAGTTCTCCTGGGTCTGCTCTCCTCACTCAGCATCAGTTTCTATAAGTCTCTCCAGGTTATTAAGAAGTCCACCTGCTCGTCATTTCTTATGGCACAACAATATTCCATTACATTCATACACCACAGCTTGTTCAGCCATTCCCCGATGGGCATCCCCTTGATTTCCAATTCTTTGCCACCACAAAAAGAGCTGCTATAAATATTTTTGTACATATGGGGAGAGTTATCTTCAAGCAAAGGCTGGACAACCATTTGCCATTCAAACACAAAGGGGAGTCAACTTTTGGTTGGGTTTGTTGGGATCCTCTAAGAAGCCCCACTCGTGACCCACTGCCTGCTTTCCAGCCTGTACATTAAGAACAAAACCAAAAAAACGACCCATGGGGGACTTGAAATCTAGCCATGCTACATGTCACATTATCAAATTTGGCACATTGGTCTCACCCATCAAGGCCTTTTTGCCTTTTGGTTCCCCATCCAAAATAACAAACATTTCTTCAGTGACTCCAACGTGCTGGGCACAGAACAAAATCACATCCTTCCATTCTGATGGAGGGGAGGACATAACATGCAGACAGGTCAGTGTGTATAGGATCATTTCATGAAGAGGCAGAGAACCCTAATGAGCTAGTCAATTAGTCAGTCAACAGGGCTACTATGTGCCCTGCACTGAGCTAAATACTGGGGACACAAAAAGAGGCAAAAGACAGTCCCTGCCCTCTAGGAGTTCACGATCTGATGGAGGAAAAGCATGCGAACGAATGTGTGCAAACGAGCTTGAGGATAAACAGGAAATGAGGGACAGAGGGAAGGCTCCGGGACTAAGGGCTGGGAGAGGCTTCCTGTAGGAGGCAGGATTTCAGGTGGGACCCGAAGGAAGCTGGGGAAGTCAGGAGGTGGACCAGGAGAGGGAGAGCCAGAGGAAATTTCCAGAACTGGGAGAGAGAATGTCTTGCTTGTGGAACAGCGTGGAGGCCAGTCTCACTGGATCAGGGCATGTGCTGGGGAGCGAGATGTGAGAAGGCTGGAAAGGGGGGAGAGAGCTAGGCTGTAATAGGGAGCAGTTTATTAAATAAGGGGGTGACATGGTCAGAATTGTGCTTTAGGCAATAGAGGATGGACTGTCATGGGGTGAGACAGGAAGCAGGCAGATCCTTCAGCAGCAGCTGCCATAATCCAGGTGTGAGGAGGTGAGGGTCTGCACCAGTGTGGGAGACACATCAGAGGAGAGAAGGGGACATGTTGGAGAGATGATGCAGAAGTAAATCGCCTTGGCGCCATATTGGATATGGGGGTGTGTGTGAGAGTCAGGAGTCCAGGATGGCTCCTAGGTTGTGAGCCTGAGGGACTGCCTTCTACATAAGAAGAAAGTTACGAGCAGGGAAGGGAAGGGCTTAGCAGGAACAATCAGTCCCATTTTGGACATGTTGAGTTTAAGATGTCTTCCGGAATCCAGTTTGAGATGTCTGGAAAGCCACTGGAGATGTGAAGTTGGAGGTCAGCTGAGAAACTGGGGCAGGAAAGCTAGAACTGAGAATTCTTAACATAGAGAGGATAATTAAATCCAAGGGATCCAATGAGATCACCAAGTGAAGCTGTGTAGAGGGAGAAGAGAAGAGCACCCAGGACAGAACCCTGTGGGACACCTATGACTAGAGCGTGATCTGGATGAGGATTCTGCAAAAGTATCAAAGAAAGAGTGGTCTGCTAGAGAGGAGGAGAGCCAGGAGAGAAGATCTGACAAGATCAAGAAAGACAACAAGGGACTCTAGGAAGTGGACGTGAGATTGAGCCCATTCCAGGCATGAGAGACAGAAGAAGTTATTGAGTTCAGGGAATGGCAAGTGAACCATTTTAGCTGAAATGTGGAGTATGGGAAGGCAGGTAGGCTGAGGCCACATTGTGAGGGTTTTAGCTGCTAAGTGGAAGAGTCTGTGTTTTATCCTAGAGGCATTAGGCAGTCAATGAAGTTTCTTGAGCAGGGGAGTGACATACTTTGGGGAAAATCTCTTTGACAGCTTTGAGGAGGATGAATGGGAGGGAGAAGACTAACAGAAGCAAGGAGACTGAGGGAGAAACCACTGCAAATGTCCAGGAAAGTGGTGATGGGAACTTAGACTGGGTGGTGGCTGTGGGATAGAGGAGACAGATTGAGGAATGGAGGATGAATCACCATACAGTGCCTTAGCTTGCTTAAGTCCTTTGCAAATGTGATCAACATTCCTGCTGGTTCTTTTTTTTTGAGGGGGGACAGCAAGGCAATTGGAGTTAAATGACTGGCCCAAGGTCACACAGCTACCAAATGTCAAGTGTCTTAGGCCAGATTTGAACTCAGGTCCTCCTGACTCCAGTGCTGGTGTTCTATTCACTTCACCACCTAGCTACCCCTGGATCTGACAAGACTGTTGCTTTGGCCCAGGGTCAGAAAGCACTCCATCTTAGCATTCCAGAATAGGGAGTTTGAAGGGTCCTCAGCAGCCTCAATTCAATGCCTACTTGTGAGGAATGAATTCCCCATTGGGTCCCTGATGAGCCATTGTCCAGTCTGTTTGGAGACCCCCAAGGCGGGAGGAGCCCACTACCTACCAAGGGCGCATATTCCTTCTTTTTTTTTAAAACAACTCTTCTTATCAGGGAGGTTTTCCTGGTGTCCAGTGGGATACTGCATCTGTATTCCTAGAAGCCACGTCCCTCCCAATTCACCCTGAGATTGCATTGACTTTTTTGCTTTCACATTATGCACTGATGACTCAGACTGAGTTTGCAGTTCATTAAAACCCTCAAATCTTTTCCAGAACAATTTCTGTCCAGCCATAACTTCTCTCATCTTCTCCTTGGGACATTGATTTTTTTGTACCCAGTGTAAGAGTTTACATTGATCTCAGTTGTTATAAGCATCCTCTCTCCCCCAGCAGCACCCCTATATCTGCTATGACAGCCCTCTTCCCCCCAGCACACCGAAATCATCAAACCCTTGCCAGCTTCAGCTCTGCCTTAGCTCCAGCCCTGCCAAGATCTTGATGCCAAGATCTTGAGCTATCTTCCCCCACTCCTTTAACCCACCTTTTATCTTGTATAAGGGACATTCAGCAAGAGCCAGGTCCTAGGAAACAGACTCAGTCTATTGCTGGGATTATACTTGAAGCTTTCCCTACCAGAATGCACGCCCCACTGGCATAGCATGGGACCCCAGCTGACCTCTGGGCCCTGAAGAATCATCGCTGGTGGTCATTAAACTGATCCCTTGTGGAGGAGTCATAGAAGGACATGGGCAAGAGAGGAGCAGACAGAATAACTGCAGCAAAGGGTGGTCCCAGGTTGCCTATTCAGTCTGATGCGACAAACATTTAGATGGAATCAGGGCCTGATCCAGCAGCCTCTGCGTCTCCTCATCCATGCCAAGGCCAAGTGTCCCTCTCTAGGAGTCAGGATGTTATGTTGGGTAACAGGAGCTTAGGAGGCTGGGGAAGGGGGTGGGACATGCAGGAACAGCGGGTGGGGCCAGCCTTGCTCTGCTCCCTGAGACCCAGAAAACCAAGAACCAGAGGATTGCATCTGGGCGGACAGAGGGGTGACAGAAGGGAGCACAATGTTACAGTGAGAGGGGTAAGAACCAGTTACAACAGCTGGGGGGCATTCAGAAGGAGGGCACAGAGCCAGCAGCACCCTGCCCGTCACTGCTGCTGCTGGTCCTGGCTTTCAGCTCTGGAATCCGGCCCCAGGGACTCCAATTCTGAGACACTGTTTCTAGGGCAAACTCTAACTCTGTTATCTGTCCTGAAAGTGGCTTTGGGGGCCAGGGATCAAGGTCCTTCCTTGGCATCACTGCACTCTGCAAAACACCCGAGGTTCCCTTCCTAATGTAACCAAATCTCCAAGCTGGTACTGTTTCTCATTTAATTCACCAAATATTTGCTGTGAAGAGATTCTGTGCTCAGTGCCGGTGAGAAAAGCATGGAGAACTTACAGATGTGTGTGCATGGAAGCATAGGCACAAATAACTCAGAGAGAAAACAAAGCAGGAGGGACAAAGGAGAAGCCTAGACCACGGCCTGGGAGACCTCAGAGCAGGGGAGTGAGGGACCCAGTTGCTGGAAGTAGGGAAGGGGTGTGGATCTAAAAGCAAGTCTTTAAGGAATCTGTCCATCAGTCACTGAGAGCACTGATTAAATGCTTCCTGTATGCCAGGCAGCATGGGAGGAGCTGGGGGGTTAGACATAAAGGAAAGAGCCGAAACCCCAGAAAGTGCCGGATTTCATGGGAAAGAGAAGGCCGTGGGGCCGCTGTAGGTGTGGACCCCGGAAGGGATCCCGTTTGCTACAGTAGACAGTGCATGAAGACAAGCCAGACTGGAGGAGTCTAGACTGGAACCAGCTGGTGGACAGGATCCAGAAGTGACACTTTCCATAGCCATCAATGGGGAGTGACTTTGTCAACAGAGGAGCGATGCAGTCAGAGCAGTCCCTTCCAAGAATATGTGGGCATCTGTGGGACAGGTGGGTTGGAGAAAGGAGACGAGCTGGAGGAAGACCAAGGCTGGGACCCCAATCTGGACAAGAAGGAATGAAAACTGGAACTGGGGCCATTGTGATGGCAATGGAAAGGAGGAGCCAGACAGGAGACCGAGAGACCACATGGGCAAAGAGAGGGGAGGGTCAAAGCTGGCTTTGAGAGGCAGGAAGATAAAGAGAAACTAAGGAAAACTGTCCATTTTCCTTTGAGGGGGGGAGTGAATTCATACAGGTACTGACAGTTGGCCTTAGGCATGGGAAGATACACATTGAATTAGTTAATAAACATTTATTGATTGATTGCTTTTTGGAGGGAGGAAGGCAGGGCAATTGGGGCTAAGTGACTTGCCCAATGTCACATGGCTAGTAAGTGCTAAGTGTCTGAGGCCGGATTCGAACTCAGGTCCTCCTGACTCCAGGGCTGGTGTTCTATTCACTGTGCCACCTAGCTGCCCCAATAAGCATTTATTAAGCACCTACTACCTGCCAGCAACCGTGCTAAGCTCATTTAACCTCTCTCTCAGTTCCCCAGGCAACTCTCTGAGGCTGCAAGCTATACAGCAGGTGCCAACTACATACGTAAAGGGAAGTTGTCAGTGAGGGTCCCCTAAATCTATAAAACCAAGGATCCTGTCCCTGCCCACTACAGATGATGATGAAGAAAAAGAAAGAAGGCGAAAGGAAGAACAGCAACAAGGAAGAATTCCTCTTCAGACAATCTGAGCTGCCTTCAGAAATCTAGAATGTCGAAACCAGTTCTGACCCAGATTTGAGAGTTGCCTAAACAAAGGTGAGAACCGAAGCCAGGGAAGTGGGTTTCACCTCAGCAGCCAGGTCCTCCTTGTGGGTCAGAATCAAGTCCAGAGCTTGGCTACACCTGCTGCTCCTGCCTTTATCTGAAAGAACCAGTTGGGAGGCAGGCCCGGAAGGCGCACCGCGACAGGGGCAGGCCTGGAAGGCACAGCCCGCAGACGCAGGGGCAGGCCCGGCAGAGGCCTGATCCACTCAGAGGGCAGGTCGTCCCACCAACCACAAGGGCCACTACCAAGCCTATCACCAAAGGGCTGGGACTGGAAAGAGCAAGGTAAGAACCAAATACAGGGGCCCCTGTCTGGGACAGCAAACACTCCTGGGGCTACCACTTCATAGCCCAGAAATGAAAAAAAAAAAAAGCCCCTATCAGGACCTCCAAAGACCAGGATGACAGAGTGAACCTCACCTGCTCCAAACTCCCCCCCCCAAACATAGTAATTATTGCCCCGGGGCAAAACCCTCTACAGTAAAGGCTTGGGATCCTAGAGGAAGGGCGTGGCTAGGACCCTGCCTCAAAATGGGTAGAAAGCAGACTACAAAGACAAAGACTCTGGAGTCCTGCTGTCCTCAGAGGGAGGAACCAAGCTCAGAGGGAGACAATGTGGACTCCACACCCAAAGCTGACAGAACCAGTTGTCATGCGAATTAATGCGAATCCTGAACTGCTCTGATTTAAGCAGAGAGAAAGCTGAATCTGGTCTTTCCTACTACAGTCAGGATTGGCATTCAGCCGTCCTGGTGGGCCCATCGTCTAAGCCATCACTAGACTTCCTGTTTCTTTCTCCTTTGGTCCTCACCTAAACACTCCCCACCAGTCAGCAGCGAAATAGTTTTCCACACCGGAGAATTCGACTTGAGTTCCTCATCCTGCACTTCCCCTGCCCCCTACAATACAAATTGTGAGCAGGGTGCAGTCCAAGGTAAATCTCATCAGTGGCAGCATCTCTCCAAGGCCATAGACAAGACTCTGGGTCATCGGGGTGGGGCCAGGTGGTCTCCGAGGTCCCTGTTGGCTCCTAGAATCTGGAATGCTTTGATTCCAAAGCTCTCTTAAAGGTCCCTGCTCCCCTTAACTTTGCATTTTCTATCTCCTTCTGTCCATCACAGTGTCCCTTCCTTCCCCCTTGCAGCCTCTGGTATCTGAATCCCCAGTTCTGTCCAGATGACTCTCTGAGGGTTTCATGGGGGTGGGGGTCCGATCTGCCCACTAGACTGAAGGCAGGAGATGTGTCACCATTGTTTTACACACAAACCTTCACCCCCCAAAGGGCTAATTCCAGGGTCCTACATACAGGTTCACTCTTATGGTTAACTCAGTCCCTGGGCAAAGTTAAAAGCAGGTGGAAGGTATAATGCGTATCAGACTTTAATTTCCAGGGAGGGGCCCAGGCAGAGCATCAGAGAGTGCTAGGTCTGTAATCAGGAGGATGTGAGTTCAAATCCAGCCTCAGAGACTAACTAGCTGTGTGATTCTGGGCAAGTCACTTAACCTCTACCTGCCTCAGTTTCCTCAACTGTCAAGGGGAGATAATAGCCCCTACCTTGCAGGGATATTGTGAGAATCAAATGAGATATTACTAAAGTTCTGAGCTCGGTGCCTGGCACATAGTTGGTGTAATATGAACGGTAATTCCCTTCCCCTTTATTTAAAGGAGCTAGCCTTCAGCAAAGCAAGTGGATTGTAGACTCTCCTGTTCAGCTGCTGGATTTACTTAATTCAGGGTATGCCTGTCCTTGGGATCTGACTGGGGCCGTGCTAGGGTGTAACCAGAGCAGATGTGACTCTAGGAGCTAGGTTTCCCTCATATAAACTGAGCTGTGGGGTCTGGAAGGAGGCCAGGCTCATCCATGGTTCCCCCAAAACCCTCCCACTGTTTGCAGATGGTCCTGGGGATGTGTGAGTGGGAGGTTCAGGCCAAAATGGGGTGGGTCCCATGAAGGATCCTTCTACTAGACTTCTGCCCTTTCCATATCCCACCCTCAGACCAGCCATGCTGGGAGGAAAGGGGGCTGGAGGGGTCCAACACATGTCCTATATGCTCACAGCTTCAAGGAAGGGTCAAGGTTGTCTGTTCTTGGCAGGGGCCAAACATTTCCAGGAAGTACAAAGGGATGGGTCTGTCCAGCCTCCCTCACGCAGTCCATCTGGGTGCCTGCCTCCAAGAGGCTGGGGCTGTGGGAAGCCCTGCCTCTGGCTCTGGCCTCCCTCAGGCTGCCTCCCCTCTTCCTGGCTCCATTGCTATGACAGCTGCGATTCTTGTATATGGTATTTTATCTCTCCCTTCTTGTCTTTCAACTATGAATTCAGCCGCCGTTTACTAAATGCCTATTATGTGCAACAGGCAGGTAGGCAGCACAGTGGGTAGAGTGTCCATCCTCAGATACTTCCTAGCTATGTGACCCTGGGCAAGTCACTCCACCCAGTTTGCCTCAGTTTCCTTGTCTGTAAAATGAGCAGGAGAAGGAAATGGCCAACACTCCAGTGTCTCTGCCAAGAAAACCCCAGACGGGGTCCCAGAGTGTCAGACAAGATTGAAACCACTGGAAAACATGTGGGGGACATTATGACAGCACAAGGCGTGTGTGTGAGTGTGTGTGTGTGTCTGTATGGTATGTATGACTGTGTGTGAGTGTGTGTGTGTTGTGTGATATGTGTGTGACTGTGTTTGTGAGAGTATGTGTGTGAATGTGTGTGTGTCTGTATGGTGTGTATGACTGTGTGTGTATATGTGTGGTGTTTGCATGTGTGAGTATATGTAAGTGTGTTGTGGTGTGTGTGAGTGTATGTATGTGTCATGTGTTAGTACATGGTATGTGTATGTTGTGTGGTGAGTGTGTGTATGTGTCATGTGTGTTAGTGTGTGGTGTGGTGTGTGAATGTGGTGTGTGGTGTGTATGAGTGTGTATAGTGTGTGGTGTGTGAAAGTGTGTGTGAATGTGTGTATGAGTGTGGTGTGTGAATGTTTGTGGTGTGTGTGAGTGTGTGTGAGTGTATCTGTGAGTATGGTTAGTGTGTGTGTGAGTGTGTTGTGTGTGATGTGTGTGACTGTGGGGTGT
>NW_027185761.1:75846458-75849338 GCF_028583685.1 Petaurus breviceps papuanus | reverse complement strand
GACTGTGTGATGTGTGTGAGTGGTGTGTAAGTGTGTGTGTGGGGGGGTGTGAATGTGTGTGTGACTGTGTGGTGTGTGGTGTGTGTGTATGTGTGAGTATGTGTAGTGTTTGTGTATAATTGTGTTGAGTGTGGGGTGAGTGTGTGTAACTGTGTGTGTGTGAGTGGTGTGTGTGTGTGTGTGTGTGTGTGTGTGCGCGTGTGTATGTGCGCGTGTGTATGTCGGGGTGAGATACAAGGCTTGGAGGAGGTAATGCCTGTGGTCCCTCCAGGAGCTCACTGTCTGCCAGTGGGTTTGATGTA
The DNA here is from genome assembly GCF_028583685.1 of Petaurus breviceps papuanus. NCBI lineage: Eukaryota > Metazoa > Chordata > Mammalia > Diprotodontia > Petauridae > Petaurus > Petaurus breviceps. The sequence goes on along the minus strand of NW_027185761.1, from coordinate 75,849,036 downwards.
TTAACATATCCCCCAAATACGATTCTATAATTCACAGATATACGCATCAGGGAAACATGACCAGTGTCTGAAGAGGGTCAGAGACTTCTTACCAGCCTGGGGGTGGGGCTGCTAGGTCAGGGAGTTCTTGCTGGTGCAATATTTGAGATGGAATGACAGGCAAGGATTCATTAGAAGCGGGCAGGGGGCATTTCAAGCACAAGGAAAGGTCCTGGCTGGAGAGGGAGGGAAGGAGGGAGGCGGGGAGGGAACTGCCCATCGGAGCTTCATAGACCAGAACTCCCACCCATGCAGCCGGTACTCTCCTCCCCTCCTTCCCCTTCTCCCCCTCCCCCTAGCTTTCTATCATTCTGGGACCTGTAATTTAGTCTCTTCTACCATTGTTTCTGGACCGAGCATATCCTGGATTCCCCTGTGGCTCCACTCCCCATCTCAGTGACTTCAACACCTAGCATCTCACCCTGGCCACCACTCCTCTCCGTGGGTTGTTCTCACCTGTCAGAATATGTCCTGGAAGGCAAGGACTTTCTTGATTTTGCATTTGTACCACAGTCCTTGTGTGATCCAGCTAAGTTCTGAAAATCTTCATCCCAACTTCCAAGCTCAGGAATGTTGGGTCCCCAGAGCTAGGAAACATCTCCTGCTCTGAGTTCTCAGGGTTGGGGGGTTCTCCAACGGCTACAGACTGAGCCCCCTTCCCAGGGTGCTTCCCTCCAAATGATTAGTGGAGAATCACTGAGTCAGCCAGCCTTAAGGAGCGATTAACAAGGTTGGTATAATAAGCTGGCATAAAACGTTCCCCCAAAATCTGTGCTTCTCTCCCCCCTCACATATCCAGGGTCCAGGGCAAAGTGGGCTCCGGCTTAGAATACATTGCTAATCGCAGTTCCTGGTTGCCAGAAGCCCTTTTATCCCCTTAGAAAGTGTGTGGTCTCTTTACTAGGGCCCTTGGGAAGTCCAGTCTGTACTTGACTCTCAAAGCTGCAGACTCTGCCACCAACTGATCCATGAATGTCATGTGGCACAGTGCTGGGAAAATGGGAAGGTCCAGCCTCTTTCAGACCTCGAAACTGGCAAAGTCCTTCTCCTGCCCAGGCTGAGCCATTAACCTCTCCTCCCCTGCTCCAGATGGTTCTGGAAAGCCATTCTCTCCAGTTTCTGGAAGACCCCCCCCCTCTCAACTTGATCAATAATTTATCAAGCAAGGGATTGGTAATTTATCAATGCTTCAGTCTGTACCATCTTTGTGTGCTGTCATCCTATCGTCTTAGTTCAAAGGCCTTTTCATACCCAGTGTCAGGTCTTTTGAGTGATGAAGTGATTGAAACCTATTCTTCTCTAGTTAAGATATCCGGCCAAAGTGATATGAGGTGGTTTTGACCCCATCCTTCCATGTAGCATATGGTAAGTTTATACTAAATTCTTTTTACTCATCAGAGTGCAAGCTAATGTATGGAGGTGGGAAAATGCAGTCTATATGTGAGAGACAGCCCGTCAGTAATATGGTATGGCCCAACCCTGAAGAGAGCTGCTATGACAAAAGGCTGGAAAAGATGAGAGAATCTTGAATGGCAGGCTGGGGGAGGTTAGACTTTGCTCAGAAGGTGCTAGGGAGCCATGGCAAGGTTTAGAGCAAAGGAATCACAGGATGCATTCTGCACATCAAGCCAAATTAACAAGCATTTCTCTTACCATGTGCCATGTGCTGTGTTAAGCACAGGAGACACAAGGAAAGGTCCCCAAGGAACCCGCATTGCAACAAGGGAGGCAACATTGAAACAAGTGTGGACCTGGGATGAGATCTCAATGCCCTCTGCCAGATCAGGCATCATCCTTTGAGCTAGAGGCAAAGGGGCAGTAGGAAGCGTAAACATAATCTTGCCATCTCCTCTACCTTGGATGTCCCTATGTATGACTCCTCCCTCACCTTGAAACGTGAGCGGCTCTAACTGCTTCTGCATGTGTCCCCAGTTTAACATAGTTCCTGGCACATAGGAAATACTTGCTAAATAGCTTTCAATTGACTGATGGATGCAATGCTTCGGCCTCCTTACGACCCACTTTGTACCTTCCCATTACCCTATAGGTCTCCTTAAACTGACACTCCATAAGAACTGTATCATATGTAACCTGCAGCTCAAAGCCCATTTGCATCAGACTTTCCTCACTGGTGACGACTCATTGCCCAGTACACCATAGCTCTGTGAGGGGTGGATTTGTTGAGACCCTGAGAGAAGAGAGATCCTGGTCTTTTGGCTTCCATCTTCCAGAAAGGAGACAGATGGTTCCATGTTCTCTTCGGGTCCCTGAAGGGAGAGAAAGATTCTGGGAAGACGCCCACATGTAGAAGAGCTGGCGTCTATCATACCCTTCTCCCCAAGTAGCTACAGTAGAGATGTAAGGGAATCTCCCCTTGGGTGAGATCTGGGAGTCTCTCTGTCTCTCTCTGTCTCTGTCTCTCTTTCTCTCTCTGTCTCTGTCTCTGTCTCTCTGTCTCTCTCTGTCTCTGTCTCTCTCTCTCTCTCTCTGTCTCTGTCTCTCTCTTTCTGTCTCTGTCTCTCTGTCTGTCTCTGTCTCT
>NW_027185761.1:75843286-75846448 GCF_028583685.1 Petaurus breviceps papuanus | reverse complement strand
TGTCTCTCTCTTTCTGTCTCTGTCTCTCTGTCTGTCTCTGTCTCTCTCTTTCTCTGTCTCTCTCTTTCTCTGTCTCTGTCTCTCTGTCTCTCTCTGTCTGTCTCTTTCTTTCTGTCTCTGTCTCTCTGTCTGTCTCTGTCTGTCTCTCTCTTTCTCTGTCTCTGTCTCTCTCTCTGTCTCTCTCTCTCTGTCTGTCTCTGTCTCTCTGTCTCTCTCTCTCTCTGTCTGTCTCTTTCTTTCTGTCTCTGTCTCTCTGTCTGTCTCTGTCTCTCTCTCCTCTCCCCCCCCCCCCCCCCCCCCCCCCGGCCCCGCAGTGGTGAAGCTCATTTCCTCGGTGTATTGTCTGATATATTCAAATCTCTACACTGTCTTTGATTCTGTCTGCTATGGGCTTAGATAAATGGGTTGCTCTGCTATGTGTGCTCATTGTTGTTCAGTAAATTTTCAGTCATGTCCACCTCTTTGTGACCTCATTGGGATTTTCTTGGCAGATACTAGAGTGCATTGCCATTTCCTTCTCTGGTTTATTTTACAGAAAAGGAAACTGAGGCAAACAGGATTAAGCAACTTGCCCAGGGACACAAAGTTAGTTAATGGCTGAGGTTGGATTTGAACTCAGGTTTTCCTGACTCCATGCCTGGTATGTGGTGGGAAGGAAACCACACCTTGGACATACCTTTAGGGCACTCCTTCCCTCTTAAAGGATAAGATCAGGACTTCAGTTTTGAACCTAAAAATTATTTTCTCTAGACGAAAAACATTTAGGGGACTGGACAGATATAATCCTAGCAAGTGTTTGGTTTTTTTCCCCTGAGGGAAGCAGAGTGGCCAGATTTTGGCCCTGAATGCCTGCCCCACTGCTGGTGGGCATCGAAGTCCCCTGAAGAAGGGTGGACTGGACATACTCTAGACTAATCTCTTTTTGCCTTCCTGTGAGCCACAACTGGCCAGACCCATGTGGACACACAACCCATGCAGACAACATACTACACGTCTCTGTCACATGTAGAACCACCAAGAGAACATTGGTGTGAAAAATGAGGGATTTGGGGAGCTGAAGATAGCATGGGTAAGTGGAATGCTTATGCAATGCCCAAAATGGAGCCCACCCTACTGCAATGTTGCTGTTCACTCCTAATTGTCCTTGCAGCCCATTTACCTCCGTTCTGTGTAGAAGTGGGCCAATGAGCTACCCATTCAACTGTGGGTCCCAGTCTGGGCAATGGGTATCTTTTATCTGCTTGGCTTTTCCTTGGCAGAGCACAGGCCAAACTCTTCGAAATGACTACTAACCTCATTGAGAAAGTTCAGAAGAAAGCCAGGTCTTGATACAATTGACACCGGTGTTATCCTCAACAGAAGCATTTGGAAGACCTCACTATCAGTGAGGGACACCTTCCATCTGGAACCTTTACTAGCCATTCTCTATGGCAGTGGCGAGCCCTGAGGTGGGGGGCTGCTCTCTGGTTTATTCCCCCCTTGGTTCTGAGGCTCAGTTACCCCTGTGACTGCCTCTGCCATCTATGTGACCTGTGTGATCTTTATGTGTGGGTTGGAGACAACTCCCTGGAAGACACGGAACAACCTTGTTCCAGTCTATCAGGTGCCTCAATCCCACATAGTAGGTGCTTGCTTCAAGTTTGTTGGACTGACTCAATGTAGGATACCTTCTCTTCTCTACACTTCTGGGCAATCATGTGAAGACGTTATTCACATTAGAAAATCATCAGTGAAAGCCTTCCTGTTCTATTTTCCCTCCATCAAGGAAAACCTCAATGCATGTTTTTAATATTCTCACAAAGATTCAATAAAGATGAGAAATTTGACAAATATGTTGATAGGTGTTGATGCCTTCTGTTGGCTTTTTAGTAACAGTACTGGGCATGTTCTCCAATATCTTGACAAGTCCTGTCTCCCTTTAAGATTACATCACCTCCAGTATGGATCCCTTCTGTCCTCTTTGGACCAGTCCAAGCATTCTCTCTTAAGTGGCCTTATCACTTCCTTACACAGTCTGTCAGGGGTTGAATTGGTTTCATAATCAACACTGATAAGGGCAAGCATCTGAGAAGCCCTGGTGATCTGTTCCCTTTTACATGTATTTGGTGCCCTCCTTCCAGTGACATTTGCAGATGCTCTCTGGAAGATCTGACTGCTGTGTTTCCCATGAAACTCTCTGCAGGTTCATCTCCCCCTCCAAGGTCTTTTATTGTCTTGCAGGGCAATACTACTCGTGAGCTCCAATCCTCTTCCTCCATTTTTCTAATGATACTGGGTTCTAAATTAGCTGCAATCTCACCGCCATATCTCTTTCCTTCACTGACTGAGGTGGTTTCTGGTATCTGGTGGTCTCTTTGTGACAAATGTTTCCATGGTTTAAACATCTCTAAGAGGATGTATCAAAAGTCAGAGTCAACATCTCTACTTGGGACAATTTCTTCTTTTTCAGACATATTTCTTCAAATTGGAGCTAATTTTGACCTTTGCTCATTAGGCTGCATCTGGACAACTGATTCTGAAATATTTCCCGTTTTTGTTAACTCCCATTTCCCACATGTGAAGACAGAGTCAGTTTCTTTTGTGCTAATGTTGTTCAATTCTCTTTTCCATGCAGCGGTACAAAGTCTCTGAATCATCCATCTGCCTGCATTTGACCTCTTTTCTCAATCCCAAACCATTTTTCCCAGCATATTTTTGGATCCCCTTTCTCAGGCCCATCTTAGTAAAGTAGCAGCATACGAAGGGGTAACAATGGTCACTCGTAGACAAAAGCCCCCAATGTACCTCCTATTTCACCTTCCCAGCTGTTCTATGCCTGTGAAGGACCAAGGCCAGACATTGACTGACAAACTAGCCTTCATGGGAAGGAAGAGAAAGGAGGAATTTAGAGAAAGAAGGAGTAGAAGGCATAACCTGAGCTTGAGGTGAGGGAGTGTATGGGTGCAGCTGGGGGAAGAAAGAAGGAGACCCAACATTGTGACCCTGCCCTAGAGATACAGAGGTGACCGCAAGAGAAACACCAGAGAAAAAACTCTCCCTCCCCCTCCACATCAAGCTGACGACTGGCTGAATGAGCGCGCGCTGTGTCCCCACTGTATGCTGACTCTGCTATGATGGAGAGAAGAGAAGCAGGGAAGAGGAGAAGAAAGCGGAGGAGGGGCA
>NW_027185761.1:75835942-75842886 GCF_028583685.1 Petaurus breviceps papuanus | reverse complement strand
ACCCCCCCCCAGCCATCCCAAGTCTTGACATTCTTTCCCTTCTCAAATCTGGTGATGATCCCACAGTAGACTGGGAGCTCCCCATTGTGCTCCCTGCTTTCAGCCTCTCCCTCTTCAATCCTTCTTCCACAAAACTTCCTCATGAAGTGGCCAGAACATTCCTTCCTCCTCCCCTTCCCCCTCCTCTCCTCCCCTCCCCATCAGCCCTTGGTACCTGAGATGCCTCTGCCTGGAGGCTCTCCTGCTGCACAGCCAGCAGCTTTGTCCCCAGGCAGGCTCCCTGACCCTTCTCCATCTTCCTTTACGGCCTGCTCCGCCCCCATTAGAATGCTACTGAAGATTGCTAATGAAGACTAGAAGCATCCTGAGGAGAGGGATTGTCTTTTAGCCCTGATCTGCATCCCTGCTGCATAGCAAAGTGCCAGCCACATGATGAATACTTCTGAAATATTCTATCAATTTAACTGGTGGTGCCAGGGAGTGCCATAGTGCCCAGAGCACCGGGCCTAGAGTTAGCCAGACTCATCTTTGTGAGTTCAAATGTGACCTCAGACCCTTAGCTGTGTGACCCTAGGCAAGTCACTTAACCCTGTGTGCCTCAGTTTCCTCGTCTGTAAAATGAACTGAAGAAGGAAATAGCAAACTACTCCAGTATCTTTGCTATCCAAGATAGAACTCTCCTGCTGGTCCTGAAACTGCCAGCTCTGGAATGAACTGGGGAGACCATCTAGTCCAATCCCACTACAGTGGAAGTTTCCAGAGAAGGAAAATGACTTACCCAAAGTCACACAGTGGTGTAAGTTATCAGAACTGGGACTGGAAACCAGGCTTGCTGACTCCCTGAATGCCACTCTGTCCTCTACACCTAGAGGCTGCGCGCACACACACACACACACACACACACACACACACACACACACTCTACAGAGAGCCCTTATCCTTAAAGAAAAACAGGGGGGCAGCCAGGTGGCTCAGCGAGTAAGAGCACCGGCCCCAGAGTTGGGATGACCTGGGGATCGAATCTGGGCTCAGACACTTAGCACCCACCCAGAAACACCTGGCCGTGTAACCTTGAGCAAGTTACTTAACCCCAATTGCTTAGGGGTGGCCAGGTGGCTCAGCGAGTAAGAGCACCGGCCCCAGAGTTGGGATGACCTGGGGATCGAATCTGGGCTCAGACACTTAGCACCCACCCAGAAACACCTGGCCGTGTAACCTTGAGCAAGTTACTTAACCCTGATTGCTTTAAAAAAAAAAAGAAAAAGAAAAACAGGAATGGGACATTGAGTCGTGGTCAGTAAGGATACCCAGTGGCCCCTATCAGTTCTCAGAGGCTCAGACTGAAACAGACCCAAGATCAAGGTCTTCGCCAAGATAGTTTGAATAGAGATGATTAGAAAAGGTGTAGATGAGTGGATGGAGGTGCCAGAAGCAGCTCCCTGCCCTTGCAGGGTCATTCCATTCCCAAGTGTCCTCTGTCTTAGACCCTCAGATCCCCCAGCCCCTCTTCCAGTCCAGCCCTGCCAAGAGGCACATTGCTCTCTGCAGGAAAACAGACAAGGGGATGAATGATGGGCTTCGGAGTCCTCTGCCATCTAGTGGGAGCACAGGGCATCGCACATTTCACTTGAGTTTGCTCTGCCATCTAGTGGGAGCATGGGGCATCACACAGCTCAGCTGAGTGTACTCTTCCATCTAGTGTCAGGATGGGGCATCACACAGCTCAGCTGAGTGTACTCTTCCATCTAGTGGCAGGATGGGGAATCAAACATTGCAGCTGAGTTTACTCTGCCATCTAGTGGCAGAATGTGGCATCGCACACCTCAATTTATAGACTAAAATGAAAGATCCATTTAGACCTGGAGGGGACCAGACAAGTCATGTAATGCCCAGCCCCTTCATTTGACAAATGAAGAATCTGAGGCTCAGAGATGTAAAACAGGTTGCCCAAGGCCACACAGGCAGTAAGAAGGAGAACTTGCCTCCCCTGCATTGTCCCTCCACCTTCCACTCCCTCTGGCTCACTAGCCAAAGTGATCTTTCTAAAGCACTCGGGTGCTGACCATGCCACTCTGCTGCTCAAGAAGCATGAGTGGCTCCCAGGGCCTCTAGAAACAAATGCAAACCTCTGTTTGGTAGTTAAATCTCTTTACATTTGGCTGCCTCTTACCTCCCCAGGCTTATTACACATTACACTCCTTCACACACTCTAAAATCCAAATATACTGGCCTTCATGCCATTTCTCGAATTGCTTACACCTCTTAGAGAACCCAGCTTCCTTCAAACCTCAGCTCAAGTACTACTTCCAAATAAGACCTTCCCTGATCCAAAAATAATGTCATCACTTACTTCCCCCCTCCTCTCTTATTTCTCCATCTCTCTGTCTCTCCTTCTTTCTCCCCCCTCGTCCCCCCTGTCTCTTTTTCTTTCTGTCTCCTCTCTCTTCTCACTACCCTCCCCCTCTCTCTCTTCTGTCTACAAAGTGTTTTGTTGATGTTGCTTTTTATATAACTGTACTCAACATGTTTGCTGTTTCTTTTGAATTCTTCCTTCTTTGTTATGCATGATTTTATCTTTCTACATTTATCCATATTTCTATTCCTCACATCTGTCTTTTTTTTTTAAACAGGGCAGTAATATTCCATTGCACTGACATGCTCCAATTTGTTCAGTCATTTCATAATCACTGGAAATAAAGGTTGTCTTCATTTCCTACTATTGTAGCAGTGAATGCTTGTGGAGAGAGATCTTTTTTTCTTGGTAATTATGTCCTTAGGGTGTCAGCTTCATATTGGAGATATGCGGTCAAGTATATCCTTATTGCCAGATTAGCCTTCCCAAAGCATCAATTTATAATTCCGCCGGAAATACAATTACAACATTGAATTCTGCAGCTTTGAGTCATTTGGCTGATTTGATATGAGAATTTTTGTTTAGGTCATTTATCTACTGTGATGTCAATTTGGATATTCGGCATTTGGGGTAGACATTCTATCTCTTTAAAACTATTATATTTACCAGCTTTTAGCTATTCATAGCCGATTCTAAAACTTCCTTTCCTCTTCATTCATTGTGAGCTCATTGCACCACAACACTGTCGTCTAGGGATTTTGCTCTTAAAATGTGTTAGCTACCATAAAGAATCACAAAATTTCAGGAGTGGACAGGAGCCCAGAGTCCATCAGTTCCAAACTGCCTCGATCTTCCTCTCTGCAAACCCCACATCCTCTGTTTTCACTCTGGGGCCACGCAGAGCAAATCTCACCCTTCTTCTACAAGGTTCAGGGTCTTGGTGCAGTTCTGAACTTCCTGAGGCTTCTCCAGGAGAAACATACGCAGGTCCTCTGTTTTTCATGTGGCATTATCTGGAGACCTTCACTGTTCACATTTCCTGGAGACTCACCAGTTTGACACTCTTTCCTAAACTGTGGTGCCCCCGAATTGAACACGATGTATCCCAAATTTCTAAACAGGCCCAAGTATTCTAGGATGATCCCTAATCCTGGATGTGGCCTTTCTTAATGCAGACTAAAGAAAGCATGAGCTTTTTGACCACTGTATCACTCTATTGATTCATATGGAACACATAATCCATCAAAACACACAAGCATTGACAGAATCATAGAATGAATCACAGGGTAGAAAGGGAGGTATAGTTATTTCTTCTACATGCAACTTTCCCCATCACAGTTTCAATAAGAAATTCATAAGAAATTAAATGGAAATTTTTGGAAGTTTTGCAGAAGCTGCAGACATATACATGTGTGTGTATTTGTGTGCATATGTATGTGTATGTATATATATATATATATATACATTTGTGTGTATGTATATGATTGTATAATATTAACACATTTTATCTTTTAATACTGTAAATACCCCATAAAAGAAAAAGAAAAAAATCAGATTTCTTCTCTGGTATGAAGGGAAGATCAAAAAATTTCACTCAGATTTCCCAGGATGTGGGGGGAGTTGGGCACCATACCCTTAACCTCCATGCTGTAGAAGGGATAATTGTACTCTAGTCTACTATGCCATTTTAAGATGAATTGTTACTTACTTTCACCTCTTCTATCTCAGACTTATGGAATTGATTTTTTGAACCCAAATATAAGACTTTACATTTATCTCTATTACATTTATTCACCAAGCATGTGGCAAGTATCTGAAATTTTCGAGGGGCTGTGCTCTGTACTATGGATAGAAAGAAAAATATATGATAGTCTCTGTCTTCAAAGAGCTCACACTCTATTGGGGAAAAACATGTCTACATAGAGGCAAATTCAAAAAAATTCAAGGTAAATTCAGGGTAATTTGGGAAAGGGCCTCAGGAAGACCTATTTAGAAGAAGTGGTCTTTGAACTGAGCTTTACAGGAAGTGGGGTGAGCTTCTACAGGGTGGAGTGGGAGGGAGCAGGAAAGTTGAATCTAAACACATGAGGATCTAGTTTGTCTGGATGGCAGAGGGTGTAAAGCAGAGGAACATGCATATATTCTGAAAGCTAGACTGCAATCAGGTTGTGAGAGTCTCTAAATGGCAAAAAGCAGGGCTATATTTTCTCTTGAGTCAGTAGGGACTGACTCAAGGGGCTTTTTCAGTAGAAGAATAACATTTCACTTTAGAAAAATCACTTTGGCATCAGTGGAGAGGGTAGATTGAGTCAGGGAGACCAATTTATTTTTTCATATGATATTTAATTTTCCCCAGTTGTGTATAAAAACAATTCTTAGCATTCATTTTTTAAGAAATGAGCTCTAAATTCTCTCCCTCCCTTCCTCCTCCTTCCCCCCACATTGAGAAGGCAAGCAATTTTATATAGGTTTAACATGTGCAGTCATGCAAAACACTTCCATGTTAGTTGCACTGTGAAAGAAAACACGGATTTTTTTAAATATGAAAAATAAAATAAGAACAAAGGAAGCTTCAATGTGCATTAAGACTCCATCAGTTCTTTTCCTAGAAATGGATGGTATTTATCGTAAGTGTCTTGGATCATTGTATTGCTGAGAATAGCCAAGTCATTCACAGGTGAATGTTACTGTGCACAGTGTTCTCCTGGTTCTGCTACCCTGTTATGGGAATGGGAATTTAAGGTCTTCCCTGCCCCTGGAACCTTTGATAGACTTAAGTGCACCCGGAGTCTGTGGCAGGAGGCTTGGTTTTCAGGAACACCCACACCTTGGTGCTCTGTGATTGGGCAGTGGGTCAAGAGGGTCGTGATATTCTCTGAGCCAGGAGAAGGCTATATATACTCTGATGTGAGGCTTTGTTCTGGGGCTCACTTTGAGAAGAGTTGTGTGATTTGACCAGACGAGACTCTGGGCCGCCGTCAAGCGCCCCCAGCTTTGAAAACCCAGACGTTGATGCTTCCCTCTCTGGTAAATAACTAGGTATGGATGTGATGGTCAGACAGTTGGAGGCCTGTCTGCTGATGTGTTTTCTGTATTTATTGTCTGTTTGTAACCTCTGTATTCTGTGAAGGTGGGGTGCTGACCTTTTCCCCCTGAACTAGGTAAATGACATATGTTTGATTAAAGCAAGATTGTTAACCCATTTTGAGTTGCTTTCCTTTAGAAAAGCAGATCTAAGAACCTGTGTTGGCAGCCACCCTGGGGATGCTAGGGTGCTTGCTGCAACATCCCTTCACTCAGCATCAGTTCATTCTAGTCTTTCCAGGTTTTTCTGAAATCTGCCTGCTCATCATTTCTTATAGCACTGTAATCCATCACAATCATATAGTACAACTTGTTCAGTCATTCCCAATTGATGGGAATCCTCTCAATTTCTAGTTCTTTGATACCCCATAAAGAATTGGTATTTTTGTACACGTGGGTCTTTTGCCTTTTGTTTTCTATCTCTTTGGTATAAAGACCTGGTAGGGATATTGCTTAGTCAAAGGGTTTTATAGACTTTGGGCATAGTTCTAAATTGCTCTCCAGAATGGCTGAATCAGTTCACAACTTCACCAACAGTGCATTGGGGTCTCAATTTTTCAATATCCTCTCCAACATTTGTCATTTTCATTTTCTGTCGTATTAGCCAATCTTATAGATATGGGGAGGTAGCTCAGAGTTATCTTAATTTGCATTTCTCTAATCAATAAGTGATTCCGAACATTTTCATATGACTATAGAGAGCTTTGATTACTTTGTCTAAAAACTGCCTATTTATACTCTTTTACCATTTATCAATTAAAGAATGGCTCTTAATTCTACGAATTAGACTCAGTCCTCTACATATTTGAAAAATGAGGTCTTTATCAGAGAAACTTAGTGTGAAATTTGTTCACAGTTGTAATTACTATGTATTTCCCTCCATCCTATTTTCTTCCTGTTTCTCTCTCTCTCTCTCTCTCTCTCTCTCTCTCTCTCTCTCTCTCTCTCTCTCTCTCTCTCTCTCTCTCCCTCCCCTCTTTTTTTTTGCTTTTTAGAGGGGGGAAGGCAGGGCAATTGGGGGTAAGTGACTTGCCCAAGGTCACACAGCTAGTAAGTGTTAAGTGTCTGAGGCCGGATTTGAACTCAGGTCCTCCTGACTCCAGAACCAGTGCTCTATTCATTGTGCCACCTAGCCGTCCGTCCCCCCCCCCTCTCTTCTTGTATAAATGAATTTATTTATTTTTAATTTTCAACATTCATTTCCATAAGTTTTAATTTTCTCTGTCTCCCTTCCCTCCCCCTTGCCAAGATGTCATGCAGTTTGATATAAGCTCTACATATACATTCTTATTTTTTTCTCTATTTTATTTTTTAAATTTATTTATTTTTAATTTTCAACGTTCACTTCCATAAGTTTTAAATTTTCTCTCCTGGGGTGGCTAGGTGGCTCAGTGAGTAGAGCACTGGCCCCAGAGTCGGGAGGACCCAAGGTCCATTCCAGCCTCAGACACTTAACACCTACACACACACACACACACACACACACACACACACACACACACACACA
>NW_027185761.1:75824920-75835932 GCF_028583685.1 Petaurus breviceps papuanus | reverse complement strand
ACACACACACACACACACACACACACACACACACACACACACACACACAAACTAGTCGTGTAACCTTGGGCAAGTTACTTAACCCCAATTGCCCTCCAAAAGGCAAAATAAAATTTCTCCCCTTCTCTCCCCAAGACAGGGTACAATATGATACAGCTCCACAATGCATTCCTATTATAGATTCCTATTTTCACATTAGTCATGTTGTATAGAAGAATTAGAATGAATGGGAGGAACCACGAGAAAGAAAAAACAAAATTAAAAAGAACAAAACAAAAAAAGAGAGCACATAGTCTGCTTTGATTTGCATTCGGACTCCATAGCTCTTTCTCTGGATGTGGATGGCATTTTCCATCATGAATCCTTTGGAATTGTTTTAGATCCTTGCATTTGCTGAGAAGGGTTAAGTCTATCAAAGTCAGTCAGCGCACAATGTGTCTGTTGTTGTGTACAATGTTCTGGTTCTGCTCACTTTACTCAGCATCAGTTCATATAAGTCTTTCCACATTTTTCTGAAGTCTGCCTGTTCATTATTTCTTACAGCACAATAGTATTCCATCATATTCATATACCACAACTTGTTCAGCCATTCCCCAGTTGATGGGCATCCCCTCAATTTCCAGTTCTTGGCCACCACAAAAAGAGCTGCTATAAAGATTTTTGTACATTTGGGTCCTTTTCCCATTTTTATGATCTCTTTGGGATACTGCCCTATAAGTGCTATTGCTGGATCAAAAAGTATGCCCATTTTTATAGCCCTTTAGGCATTCTTCCAAATTGTTCACCATAATGATTGTATCAGTTCACAACTCAACCAACAATGCATTAGTGTTCTAATTTTCCCACATCTTCTCCAGTACTTATAATTTTCCTGATTTGTCATGTTAGCCAATCTGACAGGTGTGATGTGGTTCCTAAGAGTTGTTTTGATTTGTATTTCTCTAATAAATAGTGATGTCTCTCTTTTCCTCTCCCTCCCTCTCTCTCTCCTTTCACCCCTATCCATTCTCAGAAGTGTTTTGCTTCTGACTTTTGTCTACCCCAATCAGATCTCCCTTCTATCAGCTCCCTCCTCCTCTTCCCCTCCTACTTTCCTGTAGGGTTAGGCAGGTTTCTATACCCAACTGAATGTGTATGTTATTTCCTCTTTGAGTCAATTCCAAAGAGAGTGAGGTTCATGCACTGCCCCTGCACACCCTTCATCTTCCTCTCCACTGCAAAGCTCTTTTGCACTTCTTTTATGTCAGATAATTTACCCCATTCAGTTCTTCTCTTCACTGGATTTTTGTGCCTTTTTCCCCATCTGGCCTACTTTGTTTTTTAGGGTATTATTTTCTTCATTTTTTTTGTCCCTGATTTACCACGCCGTTGACTCTTTTTTCATTATTTTCTTGTGTCACTTTCATTCCTCTTCCCAGTTTTTCCTCTACCTCTCTTACTTGACTTTTAAAATCCTTCTTGAGCTCTTCCAGGACCAATTCACATTTTTCTTTGGGAGTTGGTTGGGGGTGGCGGGTGCAGCGGTTCAGACTTTATTGCCTTCCCCTGAGTTTGTGTTTTGTTCTTCCTTGTCATCATAGTAACTTTCTGTGGTCAGACTCTTTTTCATCGTTGTTTGATCGTTTTTCCATTTTATTTCTAGACCTTTAGCTTTATATTAAAGTTGGACTCTGATCTTGAGATGGAAGGGGTACTGTCCCAAGCTTCAGGATTTTTTGTGCAGCTCTTTTTAGAGATAATTCTGGGGACCTGTAAGGTTTCAGTTCTTCCAAGATAGTATGATCTAGGGAGAGGTGTGTTTGTTACTCTCCTGGCCTGTGAATGCCCACAAGCAATCCTTGTGCACCGAAACTGTGACCAGGGTTCCAGCTCCTCAGTGGCCACAAGCTCTGGTGTGCTAGTGCGCCTTCTCACCCTGGGGCTGACACCCAGAACTGTGATCCAGATCCAAGTATAGGTAAAGCAACAGAGTCCTGCCTCAGTGCAGTAAAAGGACCCCTGTAATCTCCTGACACCCCTTTACTGACTTACTGACACCCCCTTACTATCTGTGGGCTGAGAAGTCCAGAAACCACCACTGCTGTCACTGATTCAGTCATCCACAAAGCCTCTACTGATTTCTGGGGCTCACCCTGTGCTGGACTGTGCTCCATTCACCCCAGTACAACAGACCTTTCCTGCTGACCTTCTAAATTGTCTTGGGCTGTGCTGCCGCCTTCACGGTTGGCAGACTAGCAAGGGTGAGAATAATGAGTTGGGGGTGTAATCAATAGTCTGTTTATAACCAAGCTATTTCATACAGAGCCAAAGATACAATTTGCTCACAGAGTTTATATGTCCCCCAGCAGATTTACGTGACCAGAGAAAAATTCAAGCAGTGCACAAGGACCCTCCTTTGATCTTGTTTACGATTTACCCTTGCTTAAGGTTAGTTATTTATTAGGGCAATATCATAGGACCATGTCCAGAGGCATAAACAAACAAGATTACACATCCTCCTGCTTATCCGCCCTGTAACCTTGCAGATGTTTGTACTGGAGAGGGGCACATTCTGTGAACGGGGCCAGGAGATCCCTGAAAGCTCTCTACATCTCCCCCATTTTATTTTATTTAAAAGGCTGCAGGCAGCCCCTATTCCTAGGAAGGTGTATTTGCTGTACTTGTGCAGGTCATATTCCCTGAGCTCTCTTTATCCAATCTACAATGTCTTTTGCCTCTGAATTCAGTAGCAATGACTGCTGACTTTCATGATCCATGAGACGAGCCAAGTTCTCTAAATCATTTATGTCAAGGGATGTGTTACGGTCACCGCATCGCCCATTAAGATGATTTCTAATTTGACTTATGTTATATTCTGATTCATTATATTGTTTGTTTACCATACGGAAATACATATATCTATAACCACATATTAACCTTTGTCTAACTTGCATTAATTCAATCTCATCAGCTATAGCAATTAGTTCATCTCTAAGCTGTGTTATTTATAAAAACTCGTTGATTTCTGATTGTAACAAAAATCCTCGTGAAACATTGACAGACAATTCATGTCAAAATGGAGCTGGTGCTCTCTGATTTTGTACAGTGTTAATGGACATAGACATAACAACACTGCTCACTATAGCAGTAATTAAAGCAATTATGCCAACAGCAATACAGGAAATACACCTCTTTTTTCAATTGAAACCCACTTGTTGATTAATTTGAGCAACAGGATGATCAGCACCAGAGTGAAACCAATGTTCCCTCTCTACAGGTATCATAACCACGCTAGGTCTTCTTCTAACAAATAGCAATTGTCCAAAAGAAGTATTATCATGACGTTCAGAAACCTTGCAATTAGCACATGTGACGTAATGCTTGTCAGTTCTGGTGATATTTACATCGCCGTGATTCCCCACATGAATGCATACCTCCCTCTTAAACAAGCACGTACAAAGCTGTGGCTGGTCTTCCTCAAGTATGTCCCATTGGGACCCAAAATAGCAAAAACCATTGTTACTAGGGCCCACGGCAAAGCGATTTTCCATATTTCCAGGTTTCCTCTCTGTGAGTATTCAAACCAATTTTGTTTAGGGTACTCCCCATGTCTGTGTTTAACATTCGTGTCATTGCTGTTCCACCTGATGGCAAACAGGTGTGTTAGTCCTACAACTTAAAAACGTGGGATCTGCTTGACCGGAAGATGAGTCCGGCTCATCTTGGTCTGGACACAGCGTCTGATATTCACCCTACAATCCTGAACAATTTGAAAAATCCCCCAAATTCCCATAGTATATGTTGTGATGCTCTCAAAGCTTACACGGTCCTTAACTCTGAAAATTCCTTCAGCAGAGACCTTCCCATTCAGCTCTCTTTTAACTCTATGCTTTCTCATAGATATAGAAGATACATTAGCAGCAATGTCCACAAGGGCATCAGCATGTTTGAGTCTGCCCCAAGCATGAAACTCATAGTGATACTTGATAATTTGTACTAAGCTACATGAGGATGTATTAAAAGTAGAAAAACACTTCTCCTATGCCCCTCATATTTACATATGATTTTTGAACAGTCCACTTCAGGTCCCATTGTTCCTGACTGATAATGGACCAGTCTGCTCTACTGTCTAAGAGACCCCGAATTCTCCTGCCCTCCATGTATATATGAAGGGTGGGTCTTGAGGTCATAAGGATTTGACACCATTTGATCTCTGGATTTTGTATTTGAAATTTCCATTGTTCCTGTTTTAACTGGATCACAAAACTGCTGGGATTCATAATTTTAATTTTAATCTTATAATCTTCCCAGTCTTTTAGGTTGGAGTGAATTGTATATCCACGTATTCTCCTTCTGAGGTTAATGAAAGTACCCCCCATGGCTAGAAAAGAGCTCTTAAAAAGCACTTCTCTCTCCTGGCAGGGATAAATATTTAGGGATGTAACTTCAGGTTGTAAGATAACAGGAGTTACTTCAAAGGGGGCTTGCCCTCCTGAACCTCTGGAGTACCTAACTGAACATAAGTCCCTGCTGTTTTTTGTGGGCCTGGGACTTGGCCCTTGAGGCTGTTTCCCAAATTTCTAAATTGACATTCTGAAGCCCAATGAAAGCCCTTATGACATCTGGGGCATTTTGATTTTGGTCATAATTCACCGTTACTGCCACCCCCTTGACATTCCCTTTTGAAATGACCCTCTTTACTGCATTTAAAACAATTCTTGTTCTGTCTATTTGTGGCAGCTTGTGCTTCTGCTGTAATTTGTGCTTGAAAGATCATAGACTCTACCTCCTTAGATTTTGGAATTAATTGATCCAACGAGCCATCAGCAGGAAGTGCCAAAAAGGCTTTCTTATGATCTAAGTTGCAATTCCCTCTAGCTATTTGTCTTACAAATTCTTCCAATCCCACAGTACTTCCTAATGTTCGCTCAGCCACTTGTATTTTGCCCACAAAATCAGGAAATGATTCCTCCGGTCCCTGCATGATGTTTGTAAAATTTTTTCCTGCTTGACCAGAACTGATCATCTCTCTCCATGTTTGTGATGCACATATACTGTCGCAGAATCGCCCATTTGTGTGTTAGGTAATGTATTAGGTCCGTCACCCAAAAGCATGGACATACTGGGTGCGTTAGGTCCCTCTGCCAACATAAGATTACATCGCTTGCTGTGACATTTTCCCTTACAATTGGCCTCCCACTGTACGCAGTCCCCCGGGGTTGGGCATATTTTAGGTGCTTGCCTCCAGGCATATGGTGTCAGAGCTGTGGCTGCCAATCTCCCAGTGATGACAGCGTGTGAGAAGCTGTTGCCCCGTCCTCCTGTGCAGCCTTTGTTACCTCAAGATCTTTTCTGTTTAGTTTCTGCCATGTCCTACTGCCCTGGGTGTCTACAATAACAGGCTATGCCAACAAAGTGCAGCCTTAAAGGCTTTTCTCTTAACGTCTGTCCTTCCTTTTTCATAAGTTTTTGAACAGGTGTATATGATTCTGAAACTACAGTGGGACTGCCATTAGGCTTCCCAGCCTTTTCCGTTCCCCACGTGGGATTATAGGGTGGACATAGACCGACCAAGGTTAAGAGGTTTGGTATCTTCTAGGGGTCTTTTCCCCAGAAATTCAGGAGGTGTGGTCTCTTCCTGATCACTGCCTTCACTCTCACCCATGACACTCAATATTTCTTTAAGACCTGTTTTGTCTGCAAGGCACACTTTAATGACATTATAAATTGTAAATATGGAACCAGTCCCTCTCCTGTCCATTCTCCTTAAAGTAATTAACTAAAGCCTCTCCCACTTCTTCCCAATCAGGTCCTCTGATCTGAGAGCTGCCAGGGAGCCACGGGGCTGCCTGATGGACTATTTTTAGAAATTTTCTCAGAATCTGTTTCTTAACTGACATTCCTTTCTTACACACTCTAAGTTGTAATATTCTCAGATCTTTTCCTTTATCTTTTAAGCCCTTCACTAAGTTTCCTCCCATACTACATCTCTGAACCCTGATTTTGTAAAAATGAAAACTGAGCACCCAGGTGGTCGCTCTTTTGAGAGCCTTCCCCTTACCTTGAAAGAAATTCGTTGTCCCTCGGATTTCATGCAGGCCCTCTTCCTGCTGGCAGATCCTGGTGGTCCTCACTAGAGATTCAACAGTAGTCCTGATGCCCGCGTTGTGGGCACCACTTGCTGCGGCCAGCCCAGTTGGTGGGCTAGTGATTGTGAGAATAATGAGACAGGGGTATAATCAACAGTCTGGTTTATTACATATCCATTTCATACAGAGCCAAAGATATAAGGAGCTTCCAGAGTTTATATGCCCCCCATCAGAAGATCTCTGACCAGAGAAAAATGTAGGCAATGTACAAGGACCCTCCTTTGATCTTGTTTGGCATTCACCCTTATTTATTAGGGCAATATCATGGGACCATGTCTGGAGGCATAAACAAACAGGATTACAGGCCCTCCTGCTTATCTGCCTTGTCACCTTGCAGATGTTTGCATAGGAGAGGGGAACTTTGGGGGGGCCAGGAGACCCCCAAAGGTTCTCTAGAGGGCTGGAAAATCATTTCACCCCCTTTTGTGGGTGAATCTGTTCTGAGGTATTATTTAAAATTGTTTGGAGGAATTCTGGGGAGAACTCAGGTGAATCCCTGCCTTTTCTCTGTCTTTCTTGGTTCTACCCCCCAGGGACAGTCCAGGTGAGATGATGACAGTCTGAAATGCAGCACTGGCCTCATGAGTGGAAAAAAGCAGGTGGATATAAGAGATGTATAAACAGAACTAAATAGACTTGACAGAGGATTTACTGTAGGGAACAAGGAGGGGTCATGTGTGGGATGGTGAAGAGCCTTGATGATTCCAAGGCTTTAAACCAGAGTCACTGGGAGGGCAGCAGTGCCTTTAACAAAACAGAAATGTTAAGGAGAGGAGCGAGTTTGGGAGAAAAGACAGTGAGCTCTGCTTCAGACATGCTGAGCTTGGCATGCGCATGGAACATCCAGGTGCAAATGTCCACTGGGCTGCTGGGGCTGTGAGACGGGAGCTCCACAGAGCCAGATGGGCTAAGGGCATCGATCTGCCAGTCACCTGCATGGAGATGGTGCTTGAACTCACAGGAGCTCACAAGTTCGCCAGATGGGAAGATATGGAGAAGAGGGCCCAGAACAGAAGCCTGGCCGGATGGGTCTTGTGTGTTGGGTGATGAAATAGTAAAGAGGAGTGAGAAGGAGCAGACATCAGAATAGCCCAGAGACAGCGGGGCCATGAGGAGCCCGAGAGCAGAGAGGACCTAGGAGGAGGTGGGAGCCAGCAGCATTAAATGCTGAAGGGAGCTGAAGAAGGATGAGCACAGAAGGGGCATCCCATTGAGCAATGAAGAAATCATTAGTAACCTTGGAGACAGAGACAGTTCAGCTGAATGTCCAAGGTGGAAACCAGATTGTGAAAGACTGAAAGTGAATGTTGTTATTGTTGTTGTGGCGGAGTCATTTCAGTCAAGGCCGACCCTTCCTGACCCCATCTGGGGTTTTCTTTATTTTTTTTTTTTTGCTTTTTTGGAGGGGAGAAGCTAGGGCAATTGGGGTTAAGTGACTTGCCCAAGGTCACACGGCTATTTTTTGTTTAAGTGTCTGAAGGCGGATTTGAACTCCAGGCCTTACTGACTCCAGGGCCAGTGCTCTATTCACTGCACCACCTAGCCGCCCCCTTCTAGGAAAATTTTTTTTTTTTTAGAGGGCAATTGGAGTTAAGTGACTTGCCCAAGGTTTCACGGATTTGAACTCAGGTCCTCCTGACTCCAGGACGGGTGCTCTACTTACTGTGCTACCCAGCCACCATCTGGGGTTTTCTTGGCAGAGATTCTGGAGTGGCCATTTCCTTCTCTAGCTCATTTTACAGATGAGGAAACTGAGGTAAATAGGGTTAAATGACTTGCCCGGGGTCACACAACGAGTGAGTGTCTGAGGCTGGATTTGGATTTTCCTGACTCCAGGTCTGACACTCTATCTAATGCACTACCCAGCTGCCAAAACGTGAATGCTAAGCAGAAAAAGTGGAGGCTGTAAGTATGGACAGTTTTTTAAAGTATATAACAGTGAAAGGAGGGAGAGATGTTGCAGTGTCGTTTGAGGGATGGTGGGACCAAGGGAAGTGTTTTACTATATATTTACATAAATTCCATTACGAAGTTCATCTTAAATTAAAAAAAAAAAACACCTAAATAGCTATAGGAATATTCAGTCCTCATAGCTGGGCCATGTAATGTAATAAAAATGACAATGCTACCAAAGTAATTTACAGTTTTAATTCTATACCAATAAATAATATCATCACAGGCGGCCAGGTAGCACAGCAAGTAGCAGCACCGGCTCCAGTGTCGGGATGACCTGGAGATTGAATCCCGGGCTCAGACACTTAGCACCCACCCAGAAATAACTGGCCGTGTAACCTTGAGCAAGTTACTTAACCCCAATTGCTTTAAAAAAAAATAATAATAACATCATCATTCTTTTGAAAAAAAAGATAAAGAGGTAAGGACAAAAGGGGCATTGCTCTTTCAGGTCTCAAACTATATTCTAAAGCAGCAATTATCAAAACCATCTGGTATTGCTAAAAAAAATAGAGAGCAGACAAGACAATAGGAAAACAGTAGAATTTAATAATACAATGTTAAATAAACTGGAAAACATAAAATTCGTTAGAAAAGAAGTCCTTCCTCCACAAACACTGCTGGGAAAACTGGAAAGCAGTCTGGCAGAAGGTAGCACTTTATATCTTATCCCACAATACCTTTTTAATGAAATAGGGCCCTAGTATTAAAGATCATCTAAAAATTAGAAAAGAAATAGATCCTATATCTCTCACAACTACAGATAGGAGATGTCTTTTTAAGCAATAAGACTGAGGAAATGACAAAAGGTAAAATAGATAACTTGAATTATGTAAAACTGAAAAGCTTCTGCACAAAGTTCATACACATAGGATAATATGGAAAGTGATAGAATGGGGGAAAAGAAGCTTTGTGTCAAATTAAGTGGTCAGAGGATATGAACAAGCAGTTCTTAAAGGAATGATGACAAAGTATGCACAACCATATGAAAGAATGCTCCAAAATAAAAAAAGAATGCTCCAAATCACTCAAAATAAGAAAAATGAAAATCAAAACAACCTTCAGTTTTTGCCTCACACCCTGCAAATTTTCAAATATGACAGAAGATAGGAATGGTCGGTGTTGGATGGGGTTGTGAAAAGATAGGCTCACTAGTGCATTGTTGGTAGAGCTGAGAATCAGTGAAACTATTTTGGAAAGCAATTTGGAATTAGGCAAACAAAGTGACCAAATACTCTCTGAAGCAGAGATTTCTTGGCTGGGCTTATATCCCAATGAGGCCAGTTCCCATCTACATAAAAATATTTATAACAGCACTTTTTGTGCTAGCAAGAGTTGGAAACAAAGTAGATGCCATCTGTTGGAAAAATGGTTAAACAAATGATGGAATGTAAAAGTGATGGAGTATTTCTGTGCTGTGAGAAATAATTAATATGATAAACACAAAGAAGCATGAAAGATCTACATGAATTGGTGCAGAAAAAAATGAGCAGAGCCAAGAAAACTTTGTATGTAGTGACCAAAACAATGTAAATGGAACAAATTTTCACAAAAAATAAAAAATAAATACAAAATTACAAAGAACAAGTATGGTTCAAAGGAGCTGTGAGACAACACTCCCACTCTAGGCACATATCTTTAGATTTTTTTTCAGTGTATTGATCAGTTATACTTATTCTACTCTCTTCTTTTTTATTTTTGTCTTGAAAATTGTATTTGTCATAGGGGATGCCTGAGAGGAGAAATGAGGATCCTGGGAGAAAATATGTTGATAAAAAATGACATAAAAAACTTATTTAAAAATTTCAAAACACTCTGAAAAAATAAAATTAGAGATAGGGATACATAATTAAAGATATATTCATTGCACATGATTGGGCAATGTAAATATAATATAAAAATGTCAAATATAATCAAAACAATATTTTTAAAAGAAAGATAATTAATTGTCTTTCGGGTATATTGTTTGTCCACGGGACATGCACTGAACTAAGGGAAGAGATTAGGGATAGACTTATAGATATGTGAGTTATCTCCATAGAGACCATATTTAAGTCCATAAGAGATGATGTCACAGGGAAAGAGAGAGAGAAATAGAGACAGAGGAGAGAAAGGAGAGAAGAGGCAAAAAGGGCCCAGGACAGAGCCTTGGGTTACATCTTCATTTAAGGGATGGAATATGTATGATGGTCCAGTAAAAGAGACTTAGAGGGGCAGCTAGGTGGTGCAATGTATATAGAGCGCTGGACCTGGAGTCAGGAAGACCTGAGTTCGAATCCAACCTCAGACACCACTTGTGTGACCCTGGGCAAATCATTTAACCCTGTTTGTCTTAGTTTCTTATCCGTAAAGTGAGCTAGAGAAGGAAATGGAAAAATACTCCAGTATCTGCCAAGAAAACCCCAAATGAGGATCACAAAGAATTGGACACAACTGAAAAAAGGTGATTGAACAACAAAGGAGACCAACGAGTAGTGGTCAGATAGATGAGGAGAATCACAAGAGAGCAGTGTCCCGAAAACACGGAGAGTGGTGCATAAGGAGGAGAGAGCAGCCAAAAGTGTCCAATGCAGCATGTAGGATAAGAAGGATTAGGACTGAGGAAAGGCCACCACATTTGGCACGTAAAAGACCAGTAACTTTGGAGAGATCAATTTCAGCTGACTGATAGAGTAAAGAGAGAGATTGCAAATATTGAGAAGTGAGAGGAGAGAGAGTGAAGACCGTGGAAGCTGACAACTTCCAGGGTTTAAATTGTGAAAAGGAGAAGAAATAGATATAGAAGAATCTCTTATATTGAGATTCTAATCTACTAAAATCCTCAGATCTTTTTCAGCAAGACAGACACAGGTAGACAGAAACAGACAGATAGACAGCCTGGGGTGGAGAGAGAGAGACAGAGAGAGAGAGAGAGAGAGAGAGAGAGAGAGA
>NW_027185761.1:75811411-75824520 GCF_028583685.1 Petaurus breviceps papuanus | reverse complement strand
GAAGGACTTTCCATTCTCACCTTGAGTAGCCTGTGTGTCTCAGACTCCTTCGAGAATGCTGGGAAAATCTCAGCACATACCCCAAGACTATTGGGACAGCCTCTTTACTTGCAAGTGTCCAATAAACAGTAGATAAAGTATGATTGAGAAAAGGGGAAACACAACATAGATCTTTGACTGAGGAGCCATTAGTAGCCCTATTGTCTATCAAGTTATCGTGAATTTATCGTGGAGCATTGATCGGGGTGTCCTGATCACCAGCCCCAGCTCCTCCTTCCAGAATCAAGGACAAACTTCTCAGCCTGACACTGGAATCCCTCCAGTCTAGTTCGTCTTACTCCCTTCTAGCCACTCTCCAGGCTGCCCTGTTAACTGATCCCTCCGTCTACCTCCCATCTCCCTCCTCCAGCCTCTGCACAAGGGATCCTGCCAAGCGCTCCCTCTCCCCGCCACTTCATAAAATCCTTCATTACTTTGACTCAGAGGTCACCTCCCAGTGGAGACCTTTAAGTATCCACCCTCCAGATTATAAAGATTCTCGGGCTCTAGCTACTTTGTATTGGCTTCACATGTTACTTTGTATCAGCTCACTCATCTAGCCCCCAGTAGAATGGAAGCTTCTTGAGGACAGACCCCACTTTGCCCATTGTTTCCTCCCCAGACACACTGGGCCTCTTTTGCTGAACCGTGTCAAATCTGAAGGTCCCCTATTCCTCTCCTTGCCACTTCACTAACTCCTCAGCTCCCCTGAGGTCCCCGTAGCGGGTCCCTCTGCTGCAGCCCCTGAAAGAGTCAGCCTGCCCACCCCTGCCCTTCTGGAAGCTTCTGGCTTTACAGGTGAGTCCCACTGTGCCACCCATCCCCTGGCACCAGCAGGTGTCTCCACTTATTGTTCTCTGTCGCCCTCAGCTGGTGAGTCCTGGCACTGCTCCGAGGGAAGTCGGAAACCCACAAGAGAGATTCTGCCTTTGGCTGCCAGGCTCAGGAATGCCTGCTAACTAGTCAGGTGGCCTCCAATAAGGAGTCAATCAGACAAACTAATCAACCAGCCTGTATTAAGTGCCTTGTTGTCCAGTCGTGTCCAACTCTTCTGGACTCGATTTGGGGTTTTCTTGGCAAAGATCCTTTTCCTTTTCCAGCTCATTTTACAAATGAGGAAACTGAGGCAAAGAGGGTTAAGTGATTTGCCCAGGGTCACACAGCTAGCATGTGTCTGAGACCAGATAGGAACTCAGGAAGATGAGTTTTCTATTAAAATGAGTTTTCTATTGAATGCCTACTATGTGCCAAATCCGTGGACAGCTAGGTGGCATGGTAGATAGAGTGCCAGGCCTGGAGTCAGAAAGACTCATCTTCCAAATGGGGCCACAAAGAGGCAGATATGACTGAAACAACTCTTGACTGAGAAATGGATGTGTGCTTCCAATGATCCAGAGCCGTTTCCTCAGACAGACATCCTTCTTTGGGATGCCAATAACTCCCAGTGGATGTTACTCGTGTGCAACACCACAATCTCTGGAGAGTCAACGTTGTCCAGAAGCAATGGAGATAGACACGGCAGGCACCAGGAGGCTGCAGCATCTTCCTGATGAGGAAATAGAGACCAAGAAAGGAGGTAGGGTGGCCAGTCATGGAGCAAGGGTAAGGCTGAGCGACGGGCATCCCCCGAGCTGGGCCCAGGCCAATGTTGCCAGCACACTCGATCCACCCTCAGTGGTGGATGGAAAGACCCAGACAAGAGCCTGGTAGGGTGATGGAGACAGTCCCTGCATCCACGGCCATGATCAGGGATTTAGTCAGTTTAGTTTGAACTTAAATCTTCACTAAGCATCCTCTCTGTGCTAAGCGCTGGGGCTACAAAAGTCAAAGCCAAGGAGTTCCTGCCCTCAGGGTGCTTGCATTTTATTGGGAGGAGGAAGGAAATACCAAGTCTATGGAATGTCATCTAGTCATTTCAGAAGGGGGACTAATCAGCAGGAGTGGGGATCAGGAAAGGCCCCATGGAGGGTATGGAGGAGTGGGGAAGATGGGGAAAGCTGGCAAAGCGGTGGGACTGGCATGGACAAGGCACGGGGGTCAGTGCAACAGAATGCAGTCAAAGGCGGCGGAAGGAGGACTGTGGGCTATTACTATGATGACTACTGTGACTCCTGTGTATGTGTGCCCCTCCCTCCCCCCCCATGCCTTGGCCTGGCTCTGTGTGGGCTGCTCCGCTGAGCCCTCAGGGAGCTTGCTGTCTGCCCCAAGGTTCCGCATCCCAGGACAACCTTAAGGCTGGAGCTCTCCTATGGGAGGCAGCGTGTGACTTGGAGCTGGCTTAGGAGCCATGCTCAGGGGCTGGGCCCTAAACTCCAGGGCTCTTAGATCAGAGGAGGGGGATCTGCCCAGCCTAGAGTTATCAGGCGGGCTTCCTGGTGGAGGGGCACAAGCTGGATAGGACCAGGAAAGCTGTAGAGGAGAAGGAAGGAGAATAGACTCTGGGTCCCATAGCTGTCTTGAACTGTTCTGGGGCTTGGAGGAGCGCCCCTTCCCAGCCTCAGAAGGCGTCTTCTAGCCTTACTCTCTTCCTCCAAGCTCTCCCACTTTATCTGAGTACAGGACTAGGCCTGGGATGGGGGGAGAAGGGAAGCAGGGGAGGATGGGGAATCAGGAAGGACTCAGTGAAGTGGGTGATGGAGCCCCTCCTGAGGCTGGTTTGGTGAAGCTGGGTCTGGATGGCCAGGGGCTCCCATCTCATCAGGTGAGCCTAGCACGTGGACGTTGGCACCCTCATACCCGGGCGATAGGCCACCCTCCATCTGGCCGGCCTCGACCTCCACATCAGCCCAAGGCCATTGTCAGGACTTCGCCATCTCCTGCTCAGCTCAGCTCGGACCTCGAGGAGACCCCAAGGGGACAGTGTCAGGCTCTGGGCCATTGGCCTCCCGGCCCCCTGGGGGAGTGGACTCCACAAACACTCCAGGCAAGAGAGCCAGGGCTTGGTTGTACACCCCCAGACTGGGTCCCCTGTGCTCCCTGGGCTGCCTCAGTTCCCTCCCCCTCCATGTCTTGTCTCGGGGTCTCCCTCAGCAGCTCTGGCCCGCACTCAGGTTCTCTCTTAAGTCATCCCTCACGCTGGCTCCCTCCCAGGGTCCCCCAGGGCCCTGAGGGACTTCCAGACCCTCTTCCCAGCCCTCCCCACCAGAGCCAGCTGGCCTGGGTCAGAGGAAGGCTGAGGGCAGGGTGGGAGATGCCCCTTCGACAGTGGCCTCTCTGGCCACTAGAGGGCGGCCTCCTTTCAGGAAATGGTTCCTCTCCTTTGTTCTGCCTGGAGCTGCCTCTGATGTTTTCTCTCCCTGCTTTCTCACTCTATCTCTCCCTTTCTCCAGTCATCCCTTCTCTGGTGTCATATCTTCTTGCCCCCTCCCATCTCCCCCTTAGAATTCGGATTCAGAGGGCCTGGGCTCGAATCTCTGCTGTGCCTTCTACCAGGCCCTTCACCAGCCGGGGCCTCCCTGCCTTCTCTACAAAACGAGGGTATGAGATTCTAAGACCTCTGGGGTTCCTGCCAGCTGCCTCAGAGACCGTGCACAGACCACTAGGTCTGGAGGCAGGAAGACCTGCGTCCGAAGCCACCCTCAGACTCTTTCTAGCTGTGTGGCCCTGGACAAGTCACTGCTTGACCTCTGCCTCAGTTTCCTCACCTTAGAATGGGGATGATAATGGTGCCCACCTCCCAGAGCAGTTGTAGGGGTCAAATGAGACAGTAATAGTGAAGGGTCAGCACAGTGCCTGACATCCAGCAGACACTTAATAGATGCTTGCTCCTTGCCTCCCTCTCTAGCTCTAAGGCTCCTGGCTCTCTGTCACGTCTTTCTGCTCTGCCCCCAAGCCCACAGATGGACAGAGGCCACACATTCACTGACACTCGGCCCTCTTCCCCACCCGGCCTGAGACCCAAGGGACCAGCTGAGGCCTTCACCAAGGAGGTGCAGCCACATGCCAGGGCCTCCCTGGCCACCTCTCTGGGCTCCAGTGCCCAGGACCTGGGGAGACAGAGAGAGGCGACAGGCCTGGGCTGGGGGGCAGGTGGGGGAGGGGAGCAGGGATGCCCAGGGAGCGCCAAGGGGCACAGCCTCACCTCTTGGTTAAGAAAGCAGTAGAGGACAGCTACCATGAAGCCCTGAAAGAACGAACAAGGCATCTGGTGATGATTCTTCAGCCTTGGCACTCACGGCCCTTCACATCTGGCCCCAGACCCTGCCTCATCGTGCTTTCTCGGCCCCTTTCCAAGCAGCCTCTCCCAGACAAATGCTTTCCTGCTCCAGCCCGTTTCTCCCCGGCTCCTGACCTGCCCACTGTGTCCTCTGCTCCACTCAATCCTCAAGGCCCAGGCTGTCACTCCAGGGGAAAATGATCCATCCTCCCTCTCCCTCTCCCCACACTCCCTTGGCCCTGTCTTCTGAACCTTGAGTGGATCAGCAGATCTCAGAGCCAGCAGAGGCCTCTGGTCCAGCCCACACTTGGTCAAAGACCCCTGCTAAGACCGGTATGAGACATGCTCATTCAGCCTCTGCTTGGAGGCCTCCAGGGACTGGGAGCTCATCATGTTCCCAGGCAGCCACCACCCCCCCCAGGGGCTTCCTGACATAATTCCTAAGAAAGATCTGTTCTCTGGCTCTTCTGGGTACGGGAGTCTTGCTTCCCTCGATAGACTCTGAACTCCCCGAGTTTTGTGGACTGATTCCTCGAAAGACTGATTGTAGATGGTAGAGTAAGGTTCCGAATGGCTCTGCCCCCTTCTCCTTATCCCTCACTGAGGGCTCAGATGCATGAACCTGGGACCATCTTCAGTCGGCCAGGTCCAAGGGCCCTTCCTCACGTATGCTGGAGGAAGGGCTGCGGGAGGGGGGAAGAAGGGGGATCGAGGACAGGAAGTTAAAATATAGGACTGCCCATTCTGCTCCCATCATGCTCTAATCAGTCAATCTGGTTGCTAAGAAGTGAGTGCCACACATGCCCAGGCCTATAGGAAGTAGAGGGGCTTGGGGGTAGGCTCCTTGTGACCGCTCAGGAGCTCACTGCCTTGTTGGGCAGATCTGTGGCCTCCACATCAGAGAGCCCCCTGATTCACCTTCCCAACAATGGAGCCAGACATCTGGGACCATTTGTTCCTAGAGCCATAATTAAGACAGGGCGAATGGGCCTTTCCCTCAGGGGACTGAAATGTAGAGTGTTGTCAGCACTTGAACTTCTGCAGTGTCAGAACAAATAAATTTAGCACCCGAGCAGAAAAACTAGGCCTAGCGTACCATAGGTGAGCTCCCCTACCCTGGGCCTGTCCTTCCCTCTCCAAACTGCCTTGGGCACCCACATGGATGGTTATGGCCTTATTTCTTCCTCCTGTTGGTAGTGATAAGGTCAGAGCGGATGTCAGGTCAGCCTCCCAGCGTCACAGCTCGGTCGATAAGTCTGTGCATGGCTCTCCTGGGGGGCAGGCTCCTCCCTGACCTTGGCCTAGCCAGCTTCTACACTAACCAGCACTAAGCGTTCCATCTCAGCAGGAACAAAGACCTGCCAGACTGAACCCATGGGCCACTGGAGGCAGTGAGAGCACCCCTCACCTGGAAGGAGCCAAAGCCCAGCTCGAGGCAGAGGCGGGGGCCCGTGCCAGCACTGTCTGGGAGGAAATTGAAGATGATGTAGTGAGCTCCAAACAGTGGAATGAGGAGCAGAGTGGACTTGGAGAGCCGGCTGGAAGAGAAAGAGGGCACAGTGAGTCTCCTAAGAGGCGTGGGCTCCAGAGAGAAGAGCAGGCAGTTGGCCTGTGCTTCCTGCTTGATCTCACCCATGCCCAGCACAGAGCAGTGAGCCAGCCTCTGGGCCAGGCAGACCGGTCAAGGTTCAGGTCAAGACCCCCCTGCCAGCTGTCCCCCACCCCCATCATCTCTCCTCCAGCCCCTTGGCATACATTAGATATCCCATAAGGCTTCACAGACCCAGAGTCAAATCACAAAAGGTCAGAGCTGGAAGGGACCTGAGAGGTCACAGGGAACAGAGGGGGAAACCAAGGCACAAAGCAGGAAAGAGACTGGCAGGTCAATCAGAAAGTTGGCTCCTGGAACCCAGCTCCACACCATGCCAAGGTGCCAAGTGGTTAAGCCGCAAGGAGGAGTCCTCAGTCCTGTCTCCCTCCTGCCTCCAGCATGGGCACTCAGAACCAAGGCCTCCGAGGGCAAAGCCCTATCAGGATCTGCCCTTCCATACACTATCCTCTCTGGGACAAGGGAAGGGGATCTGCTCCTCTCCAGGATGGCCGCCATCTGGCCCAAAGTGGCTTTCCAGCATCGCCGCCCATGACCCCCAGAGTTGATCTTCATGTGACAGGCCTTCAGATATCCAAATACAGCTTCTAGGCCTCCCTTGAGGCTTCACTTTTCCAGGCATCCATGCTCAAACCCTTCCATAAATTCTCATGTGGCCCCTTCCCTTCCTGACTTCCTTCCCTCCTCTGGACATTCTCCAACCAATCAAGGCCCTTCCTAAACTGTAGGGCCCAGAACTTCCCTCCAAGCCACCCGGGAGCCCTGCCAGGGCACAGCCACATTCCTGGGACTTCTGGCCCTCCCAGTAGAGCCCAAGATCACATTAGCTTCTCTGGCCTCTGCATGGCACGCCTAGCTCAGATGGGGCTTGTAGTCCACTCAGACCCCCCAATCTTTTTCAGACAAATCTGGGTTCAACTGTGACATCCCCATCTTGTTCTTGCAGTTGATTTTTGGAAGCTGCCTTCCCCAGAAGAGCAAGGCTTTACATTAACCCTGGCGAGTTACGTCTTATGAAGTTCAACCCAATGCTCCAGCCTCGGGAGGTGTCTTGGGACCTTCATTTTGTCATCCAGTATATCAGCTACCCCGCCCCCCAGCTTTGGGCCTTCCACAAACCACCCAAATCTAGGCAGTTGCCCAGGCTTCTCAAGGGTGGAGAAGCTCCAGAAGCCTGGAAGCCAGTAAGGCCTGCATTCAGACTTGTACTAGCTGAGTGACCCTGGCTAAGTCACTTCACCGCTGCCTGCCTTGGTTCTTCACTGACCTTCTGGGCATCGTCAAGAGGGTAAAGTGAGATCATTTTGATAAAATGCTTCCCAAACCTTCAAGTAGGGTCTAAAGCCCAGCTAGTACTCTTGGCTGCTCCCAGAATTCTCCTGGAGTCCTGGCCTGACTAGGCGGCTGCCTAGGCCAACTCTGTGTACCAGGACAAGGACACCTCAAACATCCACCACCAGGGTCCATCAGGCCTCTGCTCCAATCCCCCAGGGCTGAGGAGCTCACTACCTGCCTGGCTGCCTGCCTCACCTGGGGAGCTTAGACAAATTCCTTCCCCTCCTCCTGTTGAGTGGGACAGCCCCTCTCTAAGTCTGCTTCTGACCCCTGGTGCACAGCCGGCTCCCCGCGGCCCTGTGTCCCACCCCTCTTCTGCTCAGTCTGGAGCTCAGCGCCACGCAGGCAGAGAGAAGGCAGGGCTCCTGTCCTAGGGGACCCGGAGACAGCCCAGGCCTGACACTCCATGTGGCTTCCTGGAGTGTCAGTGTCGTGCTCCCATTTTGTAGATGGGAAGACTGAGGTTCTGAGAGGCTGAGTGACCTGCCCAGTGGCTGGTGCTGGAGACAGTTCTACCCTCACTCCAAGGCCACCCCTTTCCAGCCTTGTCTGCCAGCTCGGGGGAGGTGCCAGCCCTCTCCTCAAAGCCGGGGCTTGCGGCCAAGGCCACTGGCCCAGCCACGCTTCACCCATTCTCCAGGTCGACAGCTGATTTGTTGCACTAGATCCAGGGCTTTCTCTATTCTCTCATCTTACCCAGGGTCCTGTGTTGGGGAGGGGGAGGCTGGGAGGCTGCTGGCTTCTGCCACCACTGAGAAAGGCTCCTGTCACCTCCAAGAAAGGCTCCTGTTACTGCCCTGAATGAGCTGGCAGAATCTCTGACCACCCGTCGATGGAGGAGTACTCACTCCACCACCCCACCACGAGCCTCCTGCCTCCCTCACCACCCCCACCAGCCTCCCAGCCTCCAGCCTCCCTTACCACCCACTCCATGAGCCTCCCAGTGTTCAGCCTCTCACCACCCCCACCAGCCTCCAGCCTCCCTTAGCACCCACTCCATGAGCCTCCCAGCGTTCAGCCTCTCACCACCCCCACCAGCCTCCCAGCCTCCAGCCTCCCTCACCACTCCCACCAGCCTCCCAGCCTCCAGCCTCCCTCACCACCCCCACCAGCCTCCCAGCCTCCAGCCTCCCTCACCACCCCCACCAGCCTCCCAGCCTCCAGCCTTCCCTGGGAGTGGCCCCAGCCCTAAAGTCTCCTCTCGTCCATGCCAGGGATAACCTTCCTCACTCCCTCACCCTTTCTAGGTCCAAGAATAAATCCTAGCTACTGCTTTGTAAGAACTAGCAGCTCGCTCTTTTAGGCTGGTAGGATGGCTATTACTTCCCCCCATTAAGGAAGCGGACAAAGCGCCAGATCCTAGTCAAGAAAACCTGGGTTCAAATCCAGCCATAGAGACTAGCTGTGTGACCCTAGGCCTCTTTACCTCTACCTGCCTTGGTTTTCCCAGCTGTGAAATGGGAATGCTAATAGCACCTCCATCCCAGGATTTCTGTGAGGCTGAGGTGAGATCCTGTTTGTAAGGAACTTCTCACCAGGCCTGGCACACAGTGGGCATAAGTGTCAGCTCTAATTACTGTATCCCCAGGCCAGAGGAGTGGCCCCTTGGCCCCCCACCTCTTCTGGGCTGGCTTTCCCAAGCTCTCCCCAAACAAACCCCTCCCCTCAGTAGCTCACCCCTCCATCCTCCACCACTCCCCCCCCCCCCCCCCAGCTCCCTGGTGTCCCACCGATACTGGGTGTGACTCTGGAAATTGTTCTGTCCTGGATCCAACTTCTTGAGCAAGATTCGGATGATGTTGAGGAAGAGCCCGAAGGTGATCTGGTGCCAGAAACAAGGGGGCTGGGTGAGCAGGGGAAGAGGGGGACCCCACAAGCCTAAAGGGCCTCTGCCTGTGTGGGCCTAAGGATGGAGGGACCTGAATGGGCCTGGGGCACAGGCAGGGGACTGACTGCAGCCACTGTGGGACAGGGGCTCTGAGACACTCCCTTTGACAGATGAGGAGACTGAGGCTCGGAGGGGGGATTCCCTTCTTCCAGGATTCCCTGGCTTCCCCAGCATCACCCAGAAGGGAGCTGGACAGGTGCTAGCCCTGGGGCGCTGGTTTTGGGGCTTGAACCGCCCTCTGGGAGACTGGCTGGGGCTGCCCCAGGGAGGTTCCCAGAGGGTGGCCTCACCCCAACCGAAAGGACGATGGGTCCTTTGACGATCCACCAATAGGGGGAGCCTTCGTTCATGTCCCAGCACCTGCAACGAGAAAAAGATGGGGGGGGGCCAAAAAGCCCTGGGGGGGTCCCCAGAAGGGGGATCCCCGGGTACCAGCCCACGCCTCCTCATTGCCCCCATCCCCAGCCCAAGCACTCTCTGCCGGCCTCGGTGCTTTAAGCCCTGACCCAGCCCGTGCTGGGGGAGGGAGGCCTCAGGAGCCCCCAAAAAGGCTCCCTCCTCACAGCTTTGCCTCTGGAGGTGTGATCTTGGGCAAGTCATTCACCCTCTCGACCTGGGTTTCCACATCTAGACAAGAGATTAGACTATTCCTGAACGCTGCCTGTCTGTCTAGTAGAATGGAAGCCTGTCAAACGCAGGGGCTGTTTCATTTCTGGCATTGTTTCCCCTCAGAGCTTACAAAGGGTTTGTTCAGTCCAAAGGCACTGGAGTGGGGGAACCTCAAGCTTTCCTAGCCTGTGATGGGGAGGGGCTCAGAGAGCACTCACATGTTGTCTTCAAAAGCCAACTTGAAGAAGCTCCAGACCAGGATGAAAAACATAGGGAACCCTGGGGATGAGACAAGCTGTGCTGACCCCAGCGACCAGCAGATGCTGCCCCTTGTTTGTGGTGTGAGGCAGGAAGCCAAGGCCCAGGGAGGAGGGTGGCAGGGCCTGAGCCCAGGCCCGACTGTCCTCACTCCCTCCTAGCTCATTCCCCACCATGGCCCAGATTGATCCCTAACCCTGGTCAAAGACAGCCTCTGATCCTCAGCCACAGCCTGACCCCCAACCCTGGCCATGGACTGACTCCCTAACTCTGGTCATGGACTCACTCCCTAACTCTGGTCATGGACTTACTCCCTAACTCTGGCCATGGACTGACCCCAACCCTGGCCATGGACTGACTCTCTAACTGGCCATAGACTGACCCCTGACCCTGACCATGGACCAATCCCTTAGCCCCAGCCACAGACCAGCCCCTAGCCCCTGCTTTCCCCACAAGACTTACCCCAGCCACCAAGAACAAGCCACCAAAAGTATCTGGTTCCATTGGGGAAGGCCGTGGCCAGCAGACATGTCAGGTAGATGGCCTCGACCAGGAGCCATGTGAAGTTGGTCATGGAGGCATAGTAAGAGAAGGCCACGGAGAGCTTGCAGCCAGGCTTTGAGCAAGACAGACAGACAGGAGGGAAAGTGGAGGCAAGGCTCTCCCCTTCTCCCTGTCTTCTCTTCTCACTCACCACTGGCCTTGTCCCTCTGGAAGGCCAGCTCCTGAAGGCAGGGCCTGGCCCTGAGTGTCTTTGTGCCCACAGCCCCAGGAACACAATGTCGGCACACAGTGATTGTGCTGGAGTGGCTGGAATAGGAGCCAGGCCAGACCAGGCAGGAAAGAGGCTCAGAGGCTGTGGCCAGCTGAGTGGGCAGGGAGCTTTGGCCTTCAGAAGGACTTGAGGAAGCCAGGCTTTGGTGAAAAACTCCATGGAAGGGGCAGTTCTGGCAGGGAGCAGCATGGCAGGGCTCTATGGGTGCTGTGGGGCAGAGGCCCAGCCAGAGGAGAACAAGGCTGTGCAGCCCAGGCCTCAGGCCCCTCACGGCTCGGCTAGGACTCGTCAGCATAGGATTGCTCTGTCCTAGACTCTGGAAGACCTTTGCCCTCGGAGGTGAAAAGCCTCCCTGGTGTGGCCAGATGGAGGAGTGTGTAGGGAGCCCAAGGCCAGGCTGGGCTGAAAGGCAATGGCAGAGCCAGGAGAGCAGCTGCCAACCATCCTGTCCAACCCCTTGTGGGCAGCCCTGGGTGCTGCCAGCCCCTTCCTGGTTCTGTCTCCCTGGGGCCTGGGCCGAGAAATCCTGCTAAGCTCGACCATTGATATTGACCAAAGCAGAGTAGCCTTCACTTCTGCTTCAGCTGCTGCTGCTGCATCTGCCCTTCAAGGCTCCTCCATTGGGAGACCAGCCCCTGGTTTGCCTGATCCCCCTGAGGGCTGTTGCTTCTTACCATTTGGAGGGCCCTAACGCCAACTCCCTCTGCGGCTCTGAGGCAGCCACGGTTCCTCTTTAGACCCCGGTTTTTCTATCTGTAAAATGGGGGTAATCATAGCTGCCCTGTGTGCATCTCCAAGCTGTGCTAGGGATCCAAGGAGAACTGCACAGTCTGTGTGTTGTTGGGATCGTCGCCTGTCGCTGCTCAGATGCGGAGTGCCTTTTCTCCTCCTCCCTCCCTCACCACGCTGCACCCTGCTTGTCTCTTGGGTTCCGCTCCTTCCTCAGCCTGGACCACATTCATGAACAACTTTAGCTTCCTAATATTTTTTAGTCTTTTCCCATCTAGTCCCTAAAGGCAAAGGGCATGGCTTTTCCTTCTCCTCTTGTCTTTGTTGTGATTACAGGCCTGGGCATCTGGAGGCCCATCAAAGCTCTCTCTACTCAATACATCACTGGGGTCTTGTGAGGTAGGCACAAGACTTTTGATCGGCCCAATTTCAGGACTCAGATTTGCTCCTGGCCCCTTTGGACTCCGGGCCCACTGCCAGACTCCTTCTGTTATGTGCCCATTAAGGTGGCCTTCCTCCTTGACATAGCATAGTGGATGGTGGATGGAGGATGGAGGATGGAGACAGGGAGGCTGCCCCCAGGACCCAGGCACTCACCGTGGAGAAGGTGCAGTGGTCAACCTCATCTTCCCCCTGGAGAACGATGGCATCCTTGAGGAAGACAGCCACAGCTTTGAGGATGAATGTGCAGAAAAGCTGGACATGGATATAATTCCTGGGGCAGCGAAGTCTCCTGGGCACCAAGAGGGCAGCGTCAGAATCCCCAGTAGCACGGAAGCAGGAATGAGGACAACACATGTCAGAACAATGGGGAGATTGGTCAAGGCTGGGTGTGGTGGGGGCAGGGAGAGCAGATTGGAGACAGATTATGGCTAGAATGGAAGCCTGTGGAGGGCAGGCAGCATACCAAGCACCCTGTGAACAGAAGGCATTGAACAAACGAATGCTTGCAGGATTGGACTGGATTGACCCTTAAGATCCATCTGTAGTCATTCCACTGGATCTTGGGGGTGATGGGGAGCACTGACGATGACTGACCAGTGATGGCCCGTGATCAGGCTTGCACTTTAAGAAGCTCGCTCTGGAAGTTGGAAGCTGTATTGAAGGGGAGGAGGCTAGATGCCAGGGGAACAGTTGGGAGGCAATTGCAACATTCTTGGAGGGAGAAGAAGAGTGGAGGCCATAGGAATGGAGAGGACAACTTGCATCTGAAAGACATAGGGCTGGGTCAAGGATGGGATGGTTGGGCCAACAGGCTGCTCAAGGTCTCCTCCAGCACAATGGCTGGGGGTGGGGGTGGGAGGAAAGTTGCATCCTATGCCCAGCTGCATCTACCCAGGGGGGGTTGAGGCAGTTACTTATTTTCTTGAAACAAAATCCAAGGAAAGAAACAACAAAAAAAACTTTGCAGAAGGGAATGGGGGCCTGAATCACCTAAGGCAAATGTCTACACTGACCAGAATTATTTGTCAGTTTCTCATCTCTACCATTCCTGTGGCACCTGAAGAAACAGCATCAGATTGGGCCAAGGATGATGATAAAGATGATGGTGACACTGATGATGGTGATGGAGGTTCTGATGGTGTTGCTGGTGATTGGTGATAAGAGTGGTGACCACTGGAGATCATGGGTGACCACTGAGATGATCACTGGTGACTGCTTAAGATCACTGATGACTGTTGGGGATTACTGGTGGCCATTAGTGACCACT
>NW_027185761.1:75797640-75811401 GCF_028583685.1 Petaurus breviceps papuanus | reverse complement strand
CGTTGGTATCCACTGAGGATCACTAGAGATCACTGGTGACCGTTGGTGACCACTGAGGATCACTAGAGATCACTGGTGACCGTTGGTGACCATGAATGATGACTGACAACCATTGCTAATCACTGATGATCACTGGGGATCCCTGGTGATGGTGGAGGCAGTGAGATACCTGAGCATTGTTAGGAGGACGATGGCCACGAGGAGGGAAGCCACGGAGACACTGTAGCCCACTGTGTAAATGATCTTTACTATGGAGAAGTAGGATTTCTGGAGAGGAAAGAGGAGGCAGGCAGGGGGCTTTTAGGCTTATCAGGACACACAGGGCTGTCCAATGTTAAGCAACCCCAGCATATGAACATTAAAATTTCAATATTAGGGAGATGAAGCTGTGATTATTCACGCAAATTTTCCACACAATGCTTTTCCACTTTTCAAAATCATTTCCTGCCAACTGCCTTTAATCCCCAGCTCCAGGCATGCCAGCAAGGGCTCTTACATTGTTGGTTTGGAAGAGGGTGGAAGGGGAATGGGGGTGGGGCAAGAATAAGGCCAGAGATGGAAAATCAAACCTCAAAACCCCAAAGAAGGAAGTCCCTGCCTTCTGAGAGCCTTCAGAGCAGAAGAGAAAGTGGGTGCAGCAGGCTTGGAGGGACTCATCGCACTGAGAGAACACTCCTCCTGCCCCATCTGGCTGGGCAGCTTATCACTCTTCCTCAAGCTACCCAGGAGCCTGACTTCTCTCCATCCTAGCCAGAGCCTTGGAGCTTAGGGCAATAGCACTATCTCGTTTTGTAGCCAGGGAAGCTGAAGCCTGTCAATAAGTAGCAGACTCCCCCCCTAAATGAATGAGAGACCAGCCTGCTGTTATAAGGAGGAGCTGAA
The DNA here is from genome assembly GCF_028583685.1 of Petaurus breviceps papuanus. NCBI lineage: Eukaryota > Metazoa > Chordata > Mammalia > Diprotodontia > Petauridae > Petaurus > Petaurus breviceps. The sequence goes on along the minus strand of NW_027185761.1, from coordinate 75,810,519 downwards.
ATCCCAGCCAGACTGTCTGGGTTCTTGTTCCAACTCTATCACTGACTGATCATGCATTCTTAAATGAGTCAGTTAAGTCCCATGGGTCTCAGTTTACCCATTTGTAAAATAGCAACTGTAACATGTACCCTCCCTACTGTGTTGGGGCAGCTGAGATTGGCTTGGGGGTCAGGCCTTGTACAAATGTGAAACATCATTTGGGACTAGAGCCCAGGCCTCCTGCCTCCCAGGTCAGTGGGCTTTGGTTACACCAAATCATCACCACCAACCCTCGCCCCCACTGTCCCAGTCACTATTATTCTCATTCCTTTTGATGGCAGGCCTGGGGACAGAAGGAGGGGGCTTGAGAGAGGGGGTGGGAGGTGACTCAGCACTGTGCACTGTGGGCCTCACCATGCCCCTCCCTCATCCCTGGGTACCCTGACCCTCCTCTCCTTCCCCTCCTCCCCTCTCCCTCCTCCCCTCCCCTTCCTCCCCTCCCCCTCCTCCCCTCTCCCTTCCCCCTCCCCCTCCCCATCCTATGAGCAGCCCACCTCCTCAGCCAGAGATTCCAGTTCCACGGGACATGCTTCAGTATATGGGGGGGAGGGGTCTGACCACCCTGTGCCTGTGCACTCTCTCCTCACTGTTCCTGGAAGGGAGATAGAAGGGGGATGGGAGCATCTGTCTACAGGAGTGCCCACAGACATTGGAAGGGACCCCAGTATTTCGCTAATGACAGGAGTACAAGACAAGGACATGGCCCATAGTCCCAGGAAGGACCTTGAAGGAGGACCCTGTGCTTAGGACTTTGCCTCAGCAGCAGTCTCCATCTCCTGAGCTCCCAAGCCTTCTGCCCTTTGGGCCGCCAAGCTGGCTGCTACTGTAACCTCATGCTTTACTGAATATGGGAAGATCTGGGGCAGAGTGGGCAAGGGAACCGTTGACCAGCCGTGTCATGCCTCCTTCTGTGCTGAGCACTTGCAGAGGAGCTCTGTCCTCCATCCTCTCCCTCCAAGCAAGGTCAGAAGAGGCCAGAGGAGGAGCAGGAGATGACTTCTGACCCAGGGCACTGGGCCTTCTTCTGTCCTCCCTCCCAAGGTTCATTATCTGCCCTCCCTCTCCCTGTCATCCTGCAGAGCCTCCTCACCTGGCTTGGAACTGAAGAGAGAGAAGAAGTCTGGGCAGGGCAGGGCGACTGAGGCCCCAGCACCCAGAGCTGGCCAGCAAAGCAGACCATCCCACTCCCTCTGGCAGCCTAGATGGGAGCAGAGCAAGCAGTTTGTCATGGGTGTGAGGAGAGAGTCGAAGATCCCGTGGACGGGGCAGGAATAAGGGACTACAGCCCAGGCGTGCTGAGCTGTGGCTTCTTCCTCTGTTGGCAGCTGCTGCTCATGGTGGGGGGATAAGAGTGAGACTGCCAATGGGAATGGGCTAGGTGCTACCTGGCCTCAGAAGCACCTTCTAGCTTATTTGGGAAGGCCACAAGTGCTTAGAAAAGCAGCTCAATGGTCAGAATGGGAAGCTGGTTTGCATACATCTACATGTTTATAACAAAGGCTTTGTTTGCCTTTCATTATCAATTGGAGGGGAAAAGGTTATGATGGGAGGGAGAGAAGGCAGATATTTTTCTGGTTAAAAATAGCAATAGATAGATAGATTAGATAGACAGACAGACAGACAGACAGACAGACAGACAGACAGACAGATAGATAGATAGATAGACAGACAGACAGACAGATAGAAAGAATTTCTAAAAACTAAATCAGTCGAGATGTGTTTCTCCCTGGGCAGAACAAGGTCCCTGATTTCCCAGAGTCCACTGTGGAATAGCAGCCTAGACCATCACAGGCTTCGTGGTAGCCCAGATAAGGGAAGGAGCTCTGGCTACCTGCAGTCCCATTGGGTGACTCCTCTTCTCTTGGCAGACATGCCAACTCATCCTTTTTCAGCTCTTGGAGAAGATCACATTCTGGGTGCACGAGCCCCAACACCTGTGGGTAAAGACACTCAGACATGTCAGAAGGGCCCAGAATACCATGTCCCACACTGGAGGGTGGGTCCGGTTTCCCTTGATCTATGGCAAGAGGCTACTGCCTCACTTTTTGGGGGCTGAGCAGAGCATTTGCCCTCTCTCTCATGGGTAGTAAAAAATGATCAGGCTATTTGGCATCCTCCCAGAGCTGAGCAGGCAGCAGAAACAAAGGCTGAGGTCTCTGCCCTAAGGGAGGTTGTAGTCCAGAGGAGAAGACCCAGAACAGGCATGTACATAAGATAAGAAGTTGGCCCATTAGCACATGCACACAGAACCATTCTGAGAGGACACAGGTCATAGCCACTGAAAATACTCAAGAGTCAGATGACGGAGTGTATTGTTTGAGGAACAGGAGTCCTGGATCGCTGCATCTCAGAGCACGTGGGTGGGGGCAGCATGGAATGACAGGTTTTTTAAGATGGTGAAGACACGGGTCTGTCCATAAGCAATAGAGAAGCATCCAATAGACAGGGAGAAATGGAAGATAAGTTGGAGAGTGGGGGTGCCAGAAGGGGCAATCTGCTGGGGAAGATAGAATGCAGTGCTGCCACTTGTGCTATGAGGCAGGGCTGAAGGAGGAGAGAGTGGCAGGAGGCATCTCAGCAGTTCAGAATGAAGATGAGGGGAGAGGAGGAAACTCTAATGAAGCATTTGGTTTTTTTCAGTGAAATATAAAACAAGGTTGTCAGCTGAGAGTTGGGGTGAGGGGAAGAGGGAGCCATTGAAGGTTTGAGGGTGGCTGAAAGGATTTGGAAAAGTAGTTGTGGTGAGTGGGATAGTGAGTCAACTGGGGAGGTGCAGAAGGATTGCCTTCCAGCAGTGACGACCCTGTGGAGGAGGGTGCCACTCCACTCAGTTTATCATCTCCCATTCTCTTCTCCTTTCCCCAAGTCTTTGAGACAGAGATGGCCCTTCTCTTTGCCAAGGCCCACCTCTCTAGATGTGTTCTGGATCAAATTCCTCCTGTCTTTTCCAAAAGATTGCATTCTCAATCATACCCTCCCCTTTTCTTGAATATTCCACTTCACTTGTTCTTTCTGTGCTGCCTTCAGACGTGCCCAAGTCTCCTCTGCTCTGAAAAAGTCTTCACTAGGACACTACCCCTCCATCAAAGCATCCTCCTATATCCCGCCTCCTTTTCTAAACCAAAGTCCTTGACAGAGCTATCTATACTACCAGCCTCCACTTCCTCTTGTCTCGATCCTCAGCCCTCTGCAATCTGGCTTCTGATCTCATCAATCAACTCAAATTACTCTTTCCAAAGTTAATAATGATATATTAATTGCCAAGTCCAATGGCCTCATCTCAGTTCTCATCCTTCTTGACCTCTCTGCAGCTTTTGATGCTGATGGATCGCTCTCTCCTGGGTTTTCATAGCTCTTCTCTCTCCCGACTGAATTCCTGCCATCTGACTTCTCTTTCTGGGTCTCCTTGGTTGCCATCTCATACCCCCAGTTGTGGGTGTTCCCTGAAGTTCTGTCCTGGCCTTCTCTTCTCCTATATACTCTCTTGGTAATCTCATTGGCTTCCATGGGTGTTCCAACTATCAACACTCTTCAGATGATTCTCAGTTCTCCAGTCCCAGTCTTAGCCCTGAACTCTAGTCTCATCCCACTAACGGCCTATTGGGGATTTTGAACTTGATATTCCTGAGACATCCATGGCTAAAACTGAACTTATTGTCCTCCCCCCAAACCCTTCTGTCTTTCAAATGTCCACATCGTTGTCCCAGGCCTCACTAGCCTTCTAGTCTCTCAGGTTTATACTTAGCGTCATTTTGGAGTCTTCACCCCACATATCCAATCAGGTGTTAAATCTTGTCATTTTGGCCTTTATAACATGTTGGTCATTCAATTCCTTCTCTCCACTCATACAGCAAGTACTTTAGTTCAGGCCTCATTACTTTTCCACTGCATCATTGTAATGGTTTCCTAATTGGTCTCCTTGCCTCAAATCTCTTTCCATTCTAGTCTATTCTAAAAACTGCCTCTAGAGGAATTTTCCTTAAGCACCCATCAACCATGAGACACCCTTATCAAGCAACTGCAGGGCCTCCCAGTAGCCTGTGGGCTAATACATAAGCCCCCTCGGTTTAGCCTTACACAACCTTGCCCCAACCTATCTTTCCAGTCTCATTGAATGTTACTCCCACTCCCACACTACAGAATCTAGGCAAAGAGGTCATCTGTTCCACACATAATACTCCATCTCCCTTCTCTATGAATCTGCACTGGACATTCATTCCCACATGCCTGGAACACATTCCCTCCTTGCCTCCACCTAATAGAGTCTCTCCACTCCTTTATGCTGCACCTCAGACACTGTGGGGTGTGTGGCGATTCTTCCTTTCCTGATCTTTTAACCACAGGTGTCTTCCCTCTCAAATTGTCTTGTACTGAACTGCTAATACACCTGAATATATTAAACTTTATGTGTGTTCTGTATATATTTTTATGTGTGCAAATTCCTCCTCTATCCCATTAAGATGTACGGTCTTTGGAAGTAGGGATTGTTTCAATCGTGGTATTTGCATCCCTAACACCGAGAATAGTGGTCAATGTCCAGCATGTAGGAGGTGCTTAGTAAATGTTTGTTGAGTGATTGAAACTCTGGTCCACTGAGCCCAAGGCCAATGCCCTTTCCCTACCCCAAACTACTGCCAGGAGGGAGGAGGGTCTCCCAGTGTCAGCCTCCTTAGGCAGAATATCACAGACGCGACCTTAACATTCCCAAGGGGACTGGTGATTAAGCAAACACCAGAGAGGGGAAAGGGCAGTCCTCACCTGAGTAAAGGGACAGGGGGTGACTAGGGAGCTAGGCTGGCTCAGTACTGGGCAGGAAGATAGCTGCTGGAGCAGAAAGTCAGGTACGAATGCTAGCAAAGGTTCTGGAGTTACAATTCAGGGGTGTCAAGGGAACTGACCATTTATGTTACTCATTTCCACAAAGCTTCAATCTTTTCTGACTGCTGGTAGTGCTTCCCTTTTGTCCAACACCCACATCACCTTTTGCCCTTTGCTGAATGTCCCCTTACCGTCCCAGAGCTAGGTGCAAGGTGCCCTTCCTTGGGCTCAGGCAGCAGACAGGATTTCTCTCTGCTTACTCAGGCCTTGAAACCTTTTCTAGCCCTCCAGTTTTTCCTGATACCCCAGATTCTGGCCTTGACTTTGAGGCTTACATGAGACAAATCTTCAGACTTTGGGGAGAGAAAGGTCTGGAAACAGGGTGGTGGGAGAGATGCCCTGACCATCTTGTTAGCCCACCAACCTAATTCTTGGCAGCTTGCTGGAGCTGTCCAGGTGCTGACATAGGTCAACCTGAGAAGGCTCCCAGGAGAAGTCAGTGTCTGCCTTCTGCACTTATTTAAAATTTTCACAGAGCCGTTAGGTGGCGCCATAGTGCACAGAGCACCTAGCCTAAAGTCGGGAAGACTCATCTTCCTAGGTTCAGATCCAGCCTCAGACACTTACCAGGTGTGTAACTAAGTCACCCACCCTATCTGCCTCAGTTTCCTAATCTGTAAAATGAGCTAAAGAAAGTAATGACAAACTCCTCAAGCATCTTTGCTAAGAAAACTCCAAATGGGGTCCCAAAGAGTCATACACTACCAAACAACCATTTTCAGCCCTTCTCCCTCCCTGCTCTCCCCTCCCCTCCCCTCTCCTCCCCTCCCCCCCCCCCCCTCTCCCCTCCCCTCCCTCCCTTCTCCTCCCCTCCCCTCCCCTCCCCTCCCCTCTCCTTTCCTCTTCTCTAAAACATTTTCTATACCTGACATGAATGATTATTGGTATCAGTCACAGGCTAGGCCCAGGCACACACTTTGGCAGAGAGAGTGGGAGAACCATTAACATATTCTTTCAGTTCAGTTCTCAGAGAAAGAACAAAACAAGGTGATTTCAGCTCACAGAGCAAGTGACCTTCTCTGCTCCCATGTTCCCTACTGCAGCTGCCACCCAACCTGCTAGTTTCCATCTCCAAAGCATGAATAACCAAAGCCACCTTATCTGGGGTTGTAGAGAGGGCAGCCTAGCACTGAGCTTCATCCATGTGGACACCATGGTGAAGACCAGGGGACACAGCTGCTGGGGAGCAGAGCACAGGGGGGGAGCTAGGATGGCTTCCCAGAGCCCATGGGGCATCCTGGGACACCAGAGGAATTGGGTCTGGATGGCCATGGAGTTCCTTGTCATTCCAACCCGCACTCTCTACCCCACCTAGGCTGCTTTCCCTGAACACTTCTGCCTTTATCCATGCTTCGTTCCTACAACACCCCCCTGATTCGCCATTCCCACTACTCCCTATTATCTAGACCCTAGCCACACTTTAGGGCTCTGCTCTAGGTCTGCTTCCTCAGGAAGCCCTCCCTGATTACCCCAGCTCCATCCCCACCACTCACTTTCCACTGCAAGGCCACAGGTTGTGAGCTGGAAAGTATCTTTGGGGATATTACATCCAATTCCTTCATCCTTCATTGCACAGCTGAGGTGACTGAGGCCGGGGGAGATGAACCCACACTGACTGCCACCTATTATACCCCATCTGATAGCACCATTTGGAATGGGTCTCTGAATGTTTCCTTTATGTGGATCTTGTCTCTGCAGTCAGACTAGAAACTCACCTCTTCCAATAAGGTGCTACTTCTTACCCTTGCCCCCCTCCTCTGGGGTAGTTGGCATAAGGCCAGGCCCTGGGAGATGAGCCTTTCTCCCCTGGACATGATTCTACTTGAGGGGGGAGAGGGATCCCAAATCCTTAACACTTGGGAATCAAAGGCATAAGAGGCTAGAGCTAAATGAGTCTCCTGTTTATCCCTGCCCCCTCCCCTTCTCCCTCCTGGGCTACAACCTCAGAGACAGGCCCTGTCCTCCTCTTTTCCCTCACCCCTTCCTCTGGTGCGCTGACTAGACTAAGCCACCACAGTCCAGCATCCACAAACAAGGGTGACTCTTTTTCTCTTGACTTGAGTTCTTGGCACCAACTTTCTCGGGCGTTTTCTGAAAACATAGGCAGACACAGAACCCAGCAAGGTCCCATTGGCTCAGGAGAAGACTTGGAGACCATCCAGCTTGTTCTCTGGTCCCCACAATCTTTCTTTGATTGTCCCTGCTCCTCCTACCAATGTAGGTTCCATGTGTATAGGCCCTCATCTCTTGAGGAACCAGGGGACCATCAGGGGGCTCTTAACCCTGTCTTGGCCCCTGCTCCTATCCCTGCCCCTACCTCCTATCCATGCCCCTAAAACAAGCTCTCCTCCCTTCACCCCCCTCCAAACCTGGGTATTTCTCAATATCTGCAAAAAAACAACTTTCTCTTGCTCTAATTTTGCCAACTGGCCCACCTAGATGCTTGGGTTACTTTTGATTAATGACTGGCTGGAATCCCAAAGCCATCTGACCTGTGCTAGAGGCTGATGCCCACGTCCTGTTTTTCCATTAATAATCAACTCTTTGGGATTAGACACAGTCATTTACCTGATATAAACAGAATTGAAGTGTGAGTCCTCTGCTCAGCAGGCACACCCTCTGATGGGGGTCATTGGGCTGTTAGACCCCACCCTACCCCAGGGGTTAACTGCAGAGTGATCAGTGCCCAAAGGAAGAGAGGGGACTGCCTTCTCTCGTGACTTTCACCTCCTTTCCTAGGGTCTGAAGCCCAGCCAGAGGCATTACTAGGCACACCAGGAAGCTGAGGGACATCAAGGCAGGCTACTTACACTAGCCACAAGACTGAAAAAGCAAAGAATCCAGAGGCTCCAGGGCTTGGCAGGCATGGTCTTCAGCAGGGAAAGTGGGCAGTTACCTCCAGGCTGGGATGCTTCTGTGTCCTCTTGGGCTTGCTTGGTACACAAGAAGGCACCTGCATAGTCATGGCATGCTGATTGGTCCTGAACTGCCAATGACTAAATATTCAGCATTGTGGGGGAGTCAGCTTGCTCTTGTGTATACCTTCTCCTCCCTCCTCCACACTCAAGCAGACCCCCTCCCTCTAGGTTCAGGGGAAGCCCAGGCACTGTCCAACACTTGTTACAATGAATTTGGGAAAGGCACAAGTAGATTGAACTCTTATCCAATTTAGAGATGCCACAGAGTAGCACCATCAGGCAGCAAAGAGGTGGGCTGCAGGGAGAGAGAAGACTGCAGAGTTTGGATTTGCAACAGGCAAAGCTGAGGGGCCAGCTCTACAAAGCTGAATGTGAATAATGATAAATGTCAAGTCTTCTAGCTGAGTTAAAAAGCAAACACACAACTCCCAGAGCTCAGAATGAAGCCTGTGGTCAGAGGGCAAGTCACTATAAAAGCTCTCCAGGTCACTACTCCCCATCCCTGCTGAAGGCTTGGCAATCGTCCACGCCCCTCACTCTCATGGTCAGAGGGCAAGTCATCTGAAAAAGCTCTTGGGATCTGAGAGGCCCTCCAGGTCACTCCTCCCCATTTCTTTTTTTATTCTTTTGGAGGGCAATTGGGGTTAAGTGACTTGCCCAGGGTCACATGGCTAGTTTTTGTGTTAAGTGTCTGAGGACAGATTTGAACTCAGGTCCTCCTGACTCCAGGGCCGGTGCTCTACTCACCGCACCACCCAGCCGCCCCATTCCTCCCCATTTCTGCTGAAGGCTTGGGCACCTTCCGCGTCCCTCACTCTCACCCTCGGAGCCACCTTCGACTCCTCTTTCCACTCCCATTTCCAGCTGCCAAGTCCTGCTGATTCTGCCATCCCAGTATCTTTCTTCTATGTCCCTTCTCTCCCTTCACATAGCTGCCCCCTAGTTTAAGCTCCTATCACCCTCTCACCAGAATTATGGCAGTAGCCTCCTGTTTGGTTTCCTTGCTTGATCTCTGCCCACTCCATTCTGTCTGAATCTACTCTGCTGCGAAGGTGACTTGCTAAGGCACCCTTGTGCCCACGTCCCTCTCCTGTTCACAGACTCCCTGGCACCCTTTTCCCCACCTGGAGATTCACAGCCCTTCGGGTCTCAGTGGTCACCAAGAAAGAGAAGAAGCTTTTGTTGGCATTCACTTCTGGTTCAGCAACCCATTGAGCAGTTATTTTTCCACTGTTCAATAAGTGGACCAGAAATAGTCATGGGATACCTGTGTCTGCTTAGAATTGGGATAGACCTCCTCTATTACACATCATCAAACACTTCCAAAATCCAGAGTCCTCCCCCATGGACTGGAGGCAGGCAGAGTTCTCTGCATCACTCCAAGGACCAAGCTCCAGCTGGCCAATGCCCAGTACCAGAGGAGAGGCCAGCAGATCAAGAAGGACCTTGACTTGAGTCTTACGTCTGGCTGTGTGACCGTGGACTAGCCACCTAGCCTCTCAGAGGTTTTCCTTCTCTGTTAAATGGGAACAATCACAGTCATTGTACCTACTTCTTAGGACCGTGGGGAGAAAAGTCCAGAATTGTTTGACAATAATGAGGGTGGGCGACTACTCTGTGCATGGTAGGAAATCCCTGAGAGCGGGGGTTGTCTGTTTTATTCCTAGCAGCTAAAGGCAAAAATGCTTGTTGGGTTTCATGTGAGTGAAGTAGAGCTTTCATAGTGAGAAGTGACTTCTGATCTTGGTCTGCCTTCAGAAAGCTTTAGCTCCAACACTAGGGAGGGGATCAGCGATCCTTCCCAGGGGTCCTGGGCACTGGCCCACCAAGCCCGGTCTTGAGGGGACATGCAGAGAGCCACTGTCCAGCTCATTTCACCATGATGCAGGGGGCTCAAGTGGACTGCCCACACATCCTGTGCCAGCTTCTTGCAGGCAGGGGCTATTCCTTTGTTCTCTGTCTCTTCACCTGGCATAGTCAGGCACACAGCAGGGGCTTAATATCTGTTGAAAGGAATTGACCGTTACATACCCAAGGATATTTCAAACTGAGTGAATGCCCCTGGAATTCAGGGAACGTCTTCTCTCCCCTCCAACTGGGAGGAAGAGACAATCATTAGCCCTAAAGCTTCTGGTGATCTGGGCTGCCCCCCTCTGGGACTGCCCCTGCTGGCTTGATCTTCCAGAGCCTTGCCTAAGTGCCTGGCCTGCCCTGGGGATGCGGGCACCTGGCCCTCCTAGGCCCCCAAGGTGGTCATGTCACTGGTAGCCCCTCCCAGCTCCTGCTCAGCCCTGACCCCTATAGCTTGGCTCAGTCACCCAGGGATGGGCAGGCTAACTCAAGCCTCTCTGAGCCCAGGGAGGTAGAGGAAACAGTGTGGGCGTTGGTGTGGGTGTGTGCCTACATTGGCTTTGAGCACGAACAGTGCTGCTGGATACCTGGATCACGCCTCCCTCCTTAACCTTTAAACTGGGCCTAGACTTTGCCCTCCCAGACATTTGTAAGGGCTGGACCCAGGTGCTTGTTTCCCAGGAGACCAGCTGGGCCTCTCCCATGCCCAAAGCCAAGGCTTAAGAATGTGTCTTCATGGGGGCTGCCAGGCAAAAGCAGGGGCAGGAGAGGGCTGGGTCTAACAGAGAGGCCTGCCTTGGGCGCCTCTGACACTTGCTAGGGGGTGAACCTGGGGGAAGCCTCTCAGGGCCCCCAGGTAGATCTGTAGGGGAAAGAGACTCCCCTCTCAGTTTCCACACAAGAAGCTGCCTACCCTGATGAATGCACAGGTTGTGATTCTGGGGACAGGAGACAAATTCAGCTGAGTTGGGAGAGGACATTAGTTCCTCTGGCCCGCTGCTTTAGGGAACAGAGACTCAGGGTTAGAGAACCCCCCATGATATGCTAGTCCCATCATCTGGGGCATTTGACATTCCATGTTCTTTCTCTCCCACATTGCATGAGAATGAGAGCCAGCACAGGTCTGAGGTTGGGAGGGGAGCTTTGAGGCTCCCAGAGAGAGTGCACAAGAGGAGAAATTAAATGGGTATTACAAGGAATTTCCCAGAGAGACTGGGCCATCTGGAAAGGAAGCAGGGGGCGGGGGGAAGGAAAGCCTTCAGAAAGGCATGGGCAGAAATTAGGGTTAGGGGGGAGTAGAAGCAGGACCCCCCCGCTGCTGCTCCTGCTTCCACCTTCCCCAATCCATGTAAAAAGGGGACTCTAAACAAACTTTGGAGCAGCAGAACCCACAAAATGACACAGAGAAGCTAACCTCCCACTGAGGACAGCCTGGCAGGCCAGCAGGAATAGGCCAGCACAGTGCTGTGGGAGCCCAGCCCCACGCCGAGGCTTTAGCCCCAGGGTGGGCCTGACCAGCCCCGGGCTAAAGGGACTCCAGATCAGCAGCAGCGGTGGCAGTTTCCAGATTTATGAACACATAGATTCAAAGGACAAGGTGAGAGGTCAGTGCAGTCTAGACTTTGGGACCAGTAAGTGGGAGTGCGTGGCTTTTGTCCCTGGGGCAAGAAGCCACTGAGATGCCGGCACAGCCAGCCAGCGCCGTGGCAGCTTCAGCTTCTGGCCTGCAGAGTGAAGGGGGACCAAGCACCAGTCTGAGGGGTAATCTCTCTTGCTTTAACCTGCTTGGATCTGGATTGCACTCTAGGGTGGAGGTCCTGGGGTGTATGTCCAGCTTGCCAGAACATGTAGAAACCTCAGAGAGGGTACCCATCTAATACTTCCAGCAACTGAGAAACCCCCAGCATTTGGGATGAAAGCTGCCCTGTCTGGTGGCAGAGTCCTACTGTGGCAAAAAGCCCAGGTGTCAAGTGACTAAGGGGTGACATGACCAGGCAAAGGAAACAAAGCAGACAGAAGATTCCAACATTAGACTCCTATGTTGGGGACAAAAAGGAGCAAAGCATGGAACAGGAGGAAGACAGTGAAGTCAGAACCCCTGCACCAAAAACTTCAAAGGAAAATACGAATTGGTTACAGGCCATAGAGGATCTCAGATAAGAGAAGTGGAGGAAAAAATTGGGAAGAGAAATGAGAACAATGCAAGAAAATTATGAAATGAGAGTCAACAGCCTGACCAAGGAAAATCACATCTAAAAAATCAGACTAACTCAAATGGCAAAAGAAGCTCAAAAAGACAATGAGGAGAAGAATGCCTTAAAAAGTCAAATTTGCCAGATGGAGAAAAGAATCTCAAAAGCTCAATGAGGAGAATCATGGCTTCAGAATTAGATTGGAGCAAATGGAAGCTAATGACTTTATGAGAAATCAAGATGCTGTTAAACAGATCCAAACAAACGAAAGAATGGAAGGTAATGTGAAATATCTCATGGGAAAAACTACTGACCTGGAAAATGGATCCAGGAGAAAGAATTTAAAAATTATTGGACTACCTGAAAGCCATGATCAAAGTAAGAACCTAGAAATCATCTTCCAGGAAGTTCTCAAAGAAAACTGCCCTGATGTTTTACAATCAGAGGGCAAAATAGAGGTTGAAAGAATCCACCGATCACCTCCTGAAAAAGATCCCAAAAAGAAAACTCCTAGGAATATTATAGCCAGGTTCCAGAATTCCCAGATTAAGGAGAGAATATTTCAAGCAGCCAAGAAGAAACAATTTGAATATTGTGGAAACACAATCAGGATAACCCAGGATCTGGCAGCTTCTACACTGAGGGATCGAAGAGCTTGGAATATGATATTCTGGAGGGCAAAAGAGCGGGGCGGCCAGGTAGCACAGTGAGTAAGAGCACCGGCTCCAGTATCAGGACGACCTGGAGATCGAATCCCGTGCTCAGACACTTAGCACCCACCCAGAAACACCTGGCCGTGTAACCTTGAGCAAGTTATTTAACCCCAATTGCTTAGGGGTGGCCAGGTGGCTCAGCGAGTTAGAGCACTGGCTCCAGTGTTGGGATGACCTGGAGATCAAATCCCGTGCTCAGACACTCAGCACCACACCCAGAAATAACTGGCCCTGTACCCTTGAGCAAGTTACTTAACCTTGATTGCTTAAAAAAAAAAAAAAAAAAAA